>NC_133159.1:22368030-22671060 GCF_040802235.1 Manis javanica | reverse complement strand
TTAAGATTTGAATCCAGGTCTGCCTGGCCTTTTCCCTAAACCCAACTGCCTCCATGAGAGTAAAGGCCACTCTGAAGTGAGCGCTCACCTCGTGCCAGGCTCTGAGCTCAACTCTTCCCACCTTCATCTCAGTTAACCCTGACAATGGTTAACCCTGACAATGGCCTGTGTGGGAGACACTTTTACCACCACTTTACAGGTGAAGGAGCTGTAAACAGAGAGGTTAAGTTTCTTATCTGAAGATGCACAGCTGATGAGCCACATGGCCTGGATTCAATCCCAAGTCTGTCACCTACAGTCTGTGCTTATAACCACCACACAGTACAGCCCCTCCCCCAAGGTTCTTGAGATCTACCCAGTTCCCCCACCCTGACCTTCAGTCCGGCTACAGATGGTCATGACCCCAGGATATATTAGGCAAAGAAACAGGTTATAAAGTTCTAGATGGGCAAGGGGTTCTTTATTCACTTTTATCTCTTAGGTCCCTTAAGAATCGCTGAATGAGTGAAAGAATGAATGAACAAATGCATAGTCTCTCTGGAGGCTGGTGGGAGGTGATTCGGCAGATATGAGGTGATTATGTTGGTAGGAGGTGGGCTGGCAGGTCGGAGGTGAGCAGGTTTCCTCCTGGGGAGAAGGATTCCATCAGCTAACAGTTATGGAGCCCTTATCCTGGGCCCCACCCTCTGGGCCTTCCTGTCTCACCTCATTCCCATTTATTATGGGTGAATGAATGAACATCAGGTAGGATTTCTGGCATTTCTGGATTCCTGTTGGTGTACAATGGGTTTATTCCCAATCCAGCCCTCATCTCACATCTTTGCCTCTCTCTTGCAGACACCTGAGCTCCTTGTCAGCTGGTCCTGGGTCCAAGACCAGGACCTCACTGAGTCTCTGCTCTGTTTTTTTCCCCATGAGTCCAGCATCTGCAGTGGAACTGAGGCCTCGGGGACCCTGACTGGTTGCCCACATCTTTAGCCCCTTCTCAGCTTCCCACTCCTTAGAAGCATTAGAGTTTCGCCAGGTGCATGGGTCAACCCTTGCCTCAGAACCTGGAAGATTGCACATATGCAGGTTCCTGTACCTGGCTCCAGGCTGCTGATTCAGTGTCTTGCCTGAGGGTTTCAGCCCCAGGCAAGTTCACTAGGGATTCAGCGAGACCAAGAAATGACAATGGAAGATTCTTGGGGTAAAAGTGTTTACGCCCAGCTTTATTCTCCTGGGGATAAGTCAGGTTACTAGTATCACATCTGCATCCAGCAGTCTGCAGGTCTGGTAATCTACCTCCATTTCTGCTTCTGCTCAGGGCACTGGGCAGAGCTCTTTATGTAGTGACTTAGTCAATAGTAGCTCATTGCCTAGGGTGTGGAAGCAGCAGCCCAGCAGCAGGCCAGTTACATCATCAAGCAGTTTAGGGCCAGGTGAGGATCCTGGCCATAGGAACCTCCATTTTCCCCACATTCTGAATCTCTGGATTCAAGGCCAGGAAATCTGCATCTTTAAGAAGCACTCAAGAGATTGAGAATAAGGATCTAAATACAGCTGCAAATAGGCCAGGGTGTGGGACAGAGCTCTGTAGCATAACCTGAATATGATCCAGGCACTTAGGAATTGGTCCATGCCCAGGAAACTCTACCGTATTCAGCCTGCATGTCTCCGCCTGATTCACAGACTCTCCAAATCAACTTTTGTCATGTCTTGACTGAAGTCCACACCCCATGCCACAGGACCTTTGCTTCTGCCTTGCCTGCCAGTTCCTCTATCTTTTCATGTCTATTTTGACAGTCCTTCACCATCCAGCTCAAATGCCATCTCCTCCAAGGAGCCTTCCCTGATCCCCCAGATGGTAGCCATTTATGCATTTGTTGCCTTGCTTTATTTGTTCACCACATATTTATTTAACTCTTACTATGATCCAGATTTTGTGTGTACTCTTTACTTTGTCTTACATTCCTTCACTAAATCACCTTCACATATTCACCAGGTGCTGCCCTGGTCCAGGGCTGGATAGAACAGTGTGGTCTCAGGCTCCATGGTGGGGGAGCCTGTGGTTATGGTTATTTACTTTCCTGTCTTGTCTGCTCTGTTGATGCTGCAGCTCCCAAGGGAGAGGGAACCTACCTGACTCATCTCCAAGTGCCCTGGTGCCCAGCCCAGGGCCTGAGACCTAAAGGGTATGTAGCAAATAGTGGGCACCACAATCCACCCCATGTCCCACAGCTGCCCTGCTTGGTCACCTCACTCACCATGGAAACTTGGTGACTGCGAGTCCTTGCCCCCAAAGTGCCACGATGGGAGCCTTCTTGGCATCAGAACTCAGTTTGTCTATTCCTAAAGGAGATGATGAGAGTCTCTCATTCTGGGGAACACCTCCCTTTGGACCTCAAAGGCTGCTCAGCTTGCCAGAGGCCCCTGAAAAATGCCACCATCCCTGGCGTCTCACCCCAAGCCTGTGCAAGCTGATGCCCCAAGAGGACAGGGGGGAAGGGGTCTGGGACAAGGTGTGGGTCCCAGAGGTGGGATGTCATGAGGCATGGGTGGGGGAGGTAGGAATGGGAAGGGCACAATTGATATAAACTTTAAGAAACCCACACTAAGTGTTTAATGTATGCCAGAGGCTTTTCACATTTATCAGTCCACGTGACAACAATATGAGTGGGGTGCTGTTACTGTTTCCAGTTTTCAGATGAGGAAACTGAGGTGCAGCAAGGTCAAGTGGCAGAGCTGCAACCTTAATTCAGAGCCTGGCTCTTAAAGACAGGGACACTAGTGGAACCTGCCATTACACTTCCTTGGCCCCAAGTGTGAGGTGACAGGCCTGGGCACCAGCTGACACTGCCTCTGGGTAATTGACAAGGTCTCTCTGAGAGGAAGGAGCTTTACAAGGGCATCATCTTAGGGGAGACATTAAATTGATCTTGGTACAGCTCATACACATCTGTGTTGCAGGCCCATAAATCACCTGCTTAAATGGCTGGGAGATGCTGGAGTTAGGGAGGCTCGTTTGGTGTCATCAATTACTGGGAGAACCTTGAAACTGTATTTATTAAGGGAAGAGCAGGGATGGATCCAGAATGAATGGAGGTGGGAAGGAGCTCACTGTCTAGCCCTGAAGTCACCCTCCTGCTCAAGGACAGCCAGGGTGGGTGTCTGCCAGGCCCCAGGCAGCTCCGCTTGGAAAGAAAGGCCTGGCCTGAGCTACACGTGAGTTGCTGTAGCAAAGATCACATGATGTTGGAGGCACGCAGATTTTGGTTTCAATCCCAGCGCTATACCTAACCAGTCGCGTGCTGTGTATATCACCTCTCTGAGTCTCACTGTTCTCACGTATCAGGTAAGACTAATAAAAACTCTCACTTCACAGAGTGGTGCAAAAATGCTTATTTAGAGCTGAGTGTAGCCCCTGGGTCCTGGAAACAACACCTGGTGGGTGCTGGGGCAAGAGTTACTATTGGTGTGCCCCCTTGCTGGGAGAAGGGAAGTTGGGATTGGGATGTGGGGCAGTGAGGGAGCCTGGGAGGGAGGGGAGGGCAGGGAGGGACTCCCGCTCACAGGTCAGGCAGTGGGCACTCTCTGTACCTTCTCTCACTTAAACCTATTAACCCTTCCAGGCTGACACTGTTATTAGCCCCAATTTAAAGATGTGGACACTAAGGCTCAGCCATGTTAAGCACAAAGTCCCAGAGCTAGTAACTGGCTGCAACCAAGATAAGGACCCGGGTTTGCCTGACTCCAAAGTCCCTATCCTGCAGATGGTCCCAGGGAAAGGCGTGGGCCTCCTAGCGCCTGTTGGGAACCTCCTCAGCATTCCTGAGCTGCTTATCCAGACGTGTCATTACCCAGCAGGATGGTTCCCGCAATACTAATCAGTCCTAACGGGATGGGTAATAGATCAGGAGCAGTCTGTCCCCCACACCTGGGGTTTCCTCCTCTCAGTTTTTCCCTGGGACCCCTGCAGTTCAGAGGCATAAGGGGACCAGGACCCCAGTCTGTCAGGAGACCAGCTCAGGTGAGCAGAGAATGTGGCCCAGTGTTCCCCACCCCCTCCTGACCCCTCCGCAGGCCTGTTCTGTTGCTGGCTCTGCTCTCCCTGAGTCCCCTGGGCCCTCAGGCTTGCAGACAGCCCTTCACTCTCCACCTCTTTCCCCACCTCCCCTCTCCAAGCCCCCACCGTGTTTGCTCTTGATCATGGCCCCATGGACACCTGGCAGTCCCTTCTGTCCTCTCCCTTTACTTGGTCATCTGGGGGAGCAGAGACCCTGGGGTCCGAGAGGCTCTGCAAAGGCCCCTCAGCTCCTCTGGCAACAGATTCTATGTAAGGAATGGGCTCATCTTTACTGATGGCCGAGGAGCAGCAGTGGGTTTTCGTTTAGCGGCCTAGCACAGCAGTTAGAGCATAAGTTCTGGAGTGACTGAGGTTTTGGTTCAACTCCCAGCCCCACCTCCTCTTAGACAAGTGACTTTCCAGGTTGTTGGGAAGATTACATGAGATTGTGCATGTGCTAAATGTGTCAGTGCTCAGCAAATGGTGGCTGCTGTTATAATTAATTGTTTTTGTTCCTCTGCCACCTCATAGGACACTGACCTATCCTTGTAACTGTGGTGCCCACCTCCCAGATCCTCCGCTCCATCCCGGCCAGCCAAACTCCTGGACAGCCACTGCCCTGACGTGGGCACAGTCTCCCTGCCAGGCAGGAGCTCGCCTCACGGGGAGCCCAGGCTCAGAGTCTGCCCTGGCCACGCAGACTGGCTTTTGGCCCCAGGCTGGCTCTAACTGCCGCACCACCTCCAGGCCTCTGCTTCTCAGCCTGGAAAATAAGAGGGGAGGACGAGGTGACCCTTGAAAGCTACTTCCATTGCAAGAATCTGGTGAACACAACAGCATTTATATAGCACAGGGTCAACGTTGACAGAGAGCAGCTTTCAGCAGGAATAATGGACTAAAATGTGCTAGGTTTTGGCTCTGTCTTGAGTGACTGGTAACTGTGTATGAGCCTCATGTCCTCTGCAGAAAAGGTGGCAGTAATAGAGCCTGCCTCCCAGGTTTTGTGACTTTTAAGTGGGATGAGGTGATAAGCCAGTTAGCACAATGTCCCCCAGCAGGCTGGAGCTCGATAAATGATACTTCCACAAAGTGCACACAAAGACTGCCCAGTGACAGGCTCTGCTGTCTCCATTGTCTCTGCCTTGGAAACTAACAGCAAATTTGGAGACTCCAGCTAGAGTCCTATAAGACTTACCAGGCCTGAACAAGCTGTGGGTTTGGGGGCAGGTGCAGGGCAAGGGGCCACACTGCAGTGTCCCTCAGGCTCTGAGGGCCTCTCCAAGTCACAGGGGGGGCCCTCCAGGCCACGTACAATTAGCTCATTAGTGGGTGCTGGCCGGGTTCCAGCACTGGCTTAATCAAGCCCACAGCATAATGAACACAGAGCTGGTTCCAAGCAGCTCGCTGCATGCCCCCCATTGCTGAGAGCAACGATAGCATTCGGGCAGTGGTCAGACTTCAGGGAGGGGTGGGCAGGGTGGCCAGGAGAGCCATGGATGGGGTGGGGCACAGCACGGCCTGGGAATGTCTGGGCAACAAAAGTTGGGGGTCAGAGTGGGTACTGGACAGGCCATCATACTGCCTTGGACACAGGGACTGAAGCCCCGAGGGGGAAGTGGGTTCCAGGTGAGATCAGGTAGATGGGAGAGAAAGCAGCTCTCCCTGAGGCTGGGTTTATGAGCCCCAAGCCCCACCTACCAGCTCCGTTACTGGCTATGTATGCAGGATGCCGGGGTTGGGGCCCCAAGCAGGGTGCAGAGGAAGGGCCGGAGGAGTCAGGGTGCGGGGATCTTGGTCAGGGGCAGATGCAGCATCATGACATCTGGTCTCTGGCTTGAGACGAAGCGCAGGAGTGCCTGCCAGGCTGGTGCGCCATTATTAGTGCTGTTACCGCTCTTCTCATCGTGATCATCCTGGGGAAGGGCCTTCATCACCGTTACTGTCACCATCACCACCACAGTCGTCATCATAATTGTCAGCTGTCTTTGTTGCCATCATTGCTGCTGTGGCTCTTACAGTACCATCGTCATCATCACAGTCGTGGCGTCTCGGCTACCCCCTCACGAGCATCCCCTTGTGCCCAGCTGGTGAGGCCAGTGCGATTATCCTCTGAGGGTATAGAAGGAAACAAAGAGGGGAAAGGCCGGGCCCAATGACACAGAGCAGGTCAGTGGTGGAATCAGTCTGTCTGGCTCAGAGCCAATGTCTTCATCCCAGCTCATCACATGAGAGCAACTGCTCAGTGGATGCCTTGTGTGACGCAGAAATGTGCACCCAGGACTCCTTGCAAAGCTCTGGCTCTCCTGCCACCACTGCCAGCTGAAGGCTGACTGTGTGCTCTCTCACCTGGGGGCTCATTGAGCCTGGAGCTCCCCCGGAGGTAAATCTCATCAGGTCTGTTGTGTTTACCGAAGAGGAACCTGAGGGTCAGAGTGGGTGAGTGACTGATGTCAATCCCAGATGTGGCTGAGCGCTTGAGGGTTTTTGTGGGGACAAAAATGAGGAAAGGCAGAGAATATATGTCATTAAAAAATGGCAGCTTTTAAAGGAAACGGCACCATCCCATGGGATGGAGAGGGAACTGAGACCCAGAGCAGAGGAATGGCTGGCCCTGAGCCTCAAGCCCCAGGAATTTGGGCTCTCCATTGCCGGCTTCCCCCGGGCGATGCTAAGAGCAGCCTGGCAGTTTTGGGGCAGCCACCAGGGGTTCTGGCCACCTTCAACTCTGCCCCTGCACAGGCAACTTTCCAGGGGGGTAGAAAACCTCCCCAGATTTGCCAAAAACTCACCTCTACTACATTAAGCAGTTAACAGAGTTCTCATGGTGGAATGTGTTTTGTTTAATACCTTGATCCCTTGTCTGCTGGAAAAATGAACTCAAATCTCTTGAAGCCAACTGTCAAAGTGAGGCATTTGGGGGACTCGGATCTCCTACTCCAATGGCGACATTCATTTGCAATGACCTTTTAATCCAGTCTCCTTGCCAAACCCAGAACTGAAAGCCCTTTGCCATGAATATGTCTTTCCGCTCCTCTTCGCTGCCTCCTCTCCTGGTGTTCACTCCTCTTCCACCTTTAAAAAATAACATAGTAAAGAATCGCTGCTGGCGTGATGATAACCATTGTGTTTCTCACAGCAATTTTTTAGGGGGAAAATGACAGAGCACAAAGCCTTCTCTCTCGGTGTTTCGGGAGAAAGGAGCGCACGGTCAAAGGTTCCTG
Source organism: Manis javanica (assembly GCF_040802235.1). Classification (NCBI taxonomy): domain Eukaryota; kingdom Metazoa; phylum Chordata; class Mammalia; order Pholidota; family Manidae; genus Manis; species Manis javanica. The sequence continues at coordinate 22,663,794 of NC_133159.1, read as the reverse complement.
CAGCTGCAGGGAATAACTGCACGTGGGGTGGGCGGGATTTGACACACCTGACATCCGTGCGTCTGTTCGAGCAGGACGGAGAGGCAGGGGTATTTGCAGTGCAGCCTCCCTTGCTGTGGACTGGGGACCATGACAGCACCTGTCATGTAGGGCGGTTGTGAAGGTGACATGGGGTCGTCATGTAGGCGCCTGGGGCATGAGGGTGTTAGCAGCTGGTAGCCAGTGTAGCAATGCGCCCTATGTGTAAAATGGTTCCATGGTGCCTCCCCTGTGACAGATTGGGGGCAACAAGAGCAAGAGTATCAGTTCACACACGTGACACTCCTAGTGCGCTGAGCACCCTTCACATGCACTCGCTCACTTAATCCTCACAACCACCCGGTGAGGAGGGAGCTGTTCCCACCCCATTTTACAGCTGAGGACACTGAGGCCCAGGGGGTGGCCCAGGTGGGTGAGGGCAGATGGGCTCTAGGATGTCAAACTCCACTGAGTCCGTGTGTGGACCCACTGCAGGGCCTGGAGGTAACTGCTCCCCCCTGCGGACTGTCGCCTGGGTCCAGGCTGGTGGCTGGGGCTGACCTCTGTCCTGACCCTGCTCTCAGTCCCTCCCAGAGCTCCAGGGCCCCAGAGCCTGCCTGTGGTGTGGGGAGATTTGCCCACAGTCCCAGCTGCCCCTCCTGCTCTAAGTTGATGAATAAACAACATAATTAATGGTGTCACAACGGGCAACTGCCATCTTTGAGGAGCTAATGCACACTATATATCCCTAACACAAAACATAAGCATATGATAATGGTGGTAATACAGCTCATATTTATAGTTTTATTGAAATATGCAAAAACCACTTCCAACAATTATATACCTACAGGTACATCGTGGTTTAATAACTGCATAAGAGGCTCCTTGCTGGCGCTGTACTGTAAGCTCAGGCACCAAGTGTGAAACCGAACATGCAGCTCAGCCCTGCACGGGACCGCACTGTCACTGCTGCCACCCCTACTCAGACCTGCACCCATCCCCACTGTTTCCAGCCCTTTTGGTCTGCCCTGCTTCCCAAAGAAACAGCCTTGGGGTGGGGGTTGGAGGCCCACCTGGGACCTAGAGTTGACGTCTCTGTTTTACACATGGGGAAACTGAGGCCCATCCACCTGACCAATCACCCAACAGTGTACTGAGGGCCTATTATGTGCCAGGCTCTGTTCTAGACATTGGGGATTCTGCTGATGTTCTGGTGAAGTGGGGACGACAGTGTGGGTAAAATTGCAGTATTTCCAGACTCTCTCGCCTGGCCTCAGTGCATCTCCATATCAACAGCGGTTTCCGAGGGGTGGAGAGAAGTAGTCTGCCTCTATATCAATAGGTGGTTACCTGGGGGAGTGAGGGCATATACAGACTGGAGACGTTGGGTAGGGTCCCTTTTTGCAGCCAGGTTGTGAGAGACATGGGCAAGCAGAAGTGGACAAGTGCTTGTAGGCAATAAATGGGTTTCTCCCACTTTATTTCTCCCTTTGACTGATTTTGGTTTCAAAGGTAATTTGCCCCAGGCTGGGAAAATATTTTACCCCCAGAGTTAAAACAGACAATAGGGTCAAGTGGTGATGAGCACTGTGGAGACCTAAAGTGGGTGGAGAGAGCACGTTTTTCATCTTCAAAGATTATACATTCCTTACTCAACTTTGCTTTCAGTACCCAGAACAGGTGGCCTCCAGGTCAGACAGCCAGTCCCCCACCGAGTCTCCCCAAGGCTGCAGGTTACCCTTGCTACCCTTTTAAATCCTATCCAAACCATTCCCAGGCCTCTCCCTTCTCCCTGCCCACTTCAGATTTTCTATATTTTTAGCTGTCACAAAATGTTATCAGCCATGACAATGACAGTTAGAACAAGTATGCTGGGCAAGGAACTCCTGTCAGATTTAGGACCTGGAGCCGAGAGGGCCACCATCTGCCTGGCTTCCACCAGGCAGGCAGCCTTGCCAGAGTCACAAAGTATCACTGGACTTCTTGAGCAGGGCTTCCCTATGTCACCCGGGGACCCTGTGGGGAACCCACCCAGAACTGGGGTCCCAGGCCCCTCCTTCCCTGCTCTGAGCCTCCTGCTCCCTCCCTTCCCTGCTCTCAGGACGGCATCTGACCACTGATCTCTGGGGGCCTCTCCTGGAGTGGTGCTACATTCTAATTACAAACCCTGATGCAGGAGGCTTAGCCCCTCTTAGTGGTGGAGGGAGGCAGAGAGGCTCCATGGTTAGCCCACACGCTTTGGTCGACCCTGGTTTCCAGTCTGGGCTCTGCCACTTGCTGGCTGTGAGACCTCGGGAAGGTTACTTCACCTCTCTGAGCTCAGTGCCTTCATAGGTAAGTTAAGATAATAAAAGTGTCTGCCTTATCGGGTGGAGGCCAGACTAATGCACGATAATACAGTCACGGGGTCAGTAATAAACACCAGTAAACAATCCAAGGATGAGGGCTGTCATTATTATTGCTGTAGCTATTGTTGTGTCAGTAATGTAAAACAGTGGCAATCTCATCTGACCAAGGGCCCACCCAGGTGAGCAGCTCCTGCTCCCAGAGGGCACCCTCCCCTCCTGGGCCTCACCATCCCAGCAGTAAGAAGAGAATGAGCCTTGTATCCACAGACCCATGTTCAGATCAGCCTCCAGGGCTCACTGGCTGTGTGACTTGGGCGAGTGGCTTAACCTCCATGAGCCTCGTCAGCTTTCCCCTCTATAAAATGGGTACAGTAACACTGACCACAGAGGCTACTGTGAGATTTGATGAGGCTATCTGAGCAGGAGGCAGATTCCTGGGCTCACATGATGCCTCCAGGCAGCTCTCGGGGGTGGCATTCGGTGCCTCAGGACCTCATCTGTAACATGGTGACAGTGACGGTCTCTGGTGGGTAGTGTGAAAATTAACAGAGAAACCTCAGTGGAATCAGGAGAACTGTACAGGGAGCTCTCACACCCTACCACCTGAAGTTGATTGCAGATCCAAATGCAAGAGGGGTACCTTGCAAGTCCATACTGCTTAGATACTACTTTACTACCGAGAGGAGGGGGAGAGGTTTCTCTTCCTTCAGCAACAGTCTGGCCAATGAGATGCTGTCACAACTCATCCAATGGGAAGCCACTATGCCTGGAACTCCCAGTTGACCCCAGTGGACCACTTTTTTTTATAACACCCTTCCCTACTTCCCCATTTCCTCTAGAAAAGCATTCTGCTCCTTTGTTCTCCAGACTTGCCTATGGTTTTGCTTCAGGGTGCCTGTCCTGAATTGCAATTTTTCTGCTATTCCTGCGTAAACCCATTTTTGCTCGTAAAATAACTGTCAGCTTTATTTTTAAGGTTAACAATAGGATGTTGTGGGGACTCTATGCCCTAACATGTGTTAAATCCTAGTAAATGATCAACCCTCAATGCACTTTAACTGGCACTGTTACCATTTTTATTGTTATCATTATTCAGCTTCTAGACAAATGCCCCCATCTTGTCTCTGGGCAAGAGGCTCCTGGCCATTGACATGGAGTAAATTAGGAAGAGCAGGGACGCTGGAGCAGACTTCCTGGGCTCAAGGCCCAGCTCCACTGCTTCTAAGCTCTGTGACCTTGGATACCTCGGCATTTCTAAACCTCTCTGAGTTGTGGTGTCTTTATCTGTAAAATGGGGAGACAGCAACAGAGCCTCCTTTGTAGGACTGATGAAGTGACTAAGTGAACAAATACATGTGAAGTGCTCAGCACAGTGTGCCACCCTGTTCTGGCTTTTATTCTTCTGGGTCTCAAGGGATTGTTGGGATTGAGAAGCCCCTGAAGGTCTCCCTTTCTGTCACTATTGCACTTAGAGATGAAGAAACTGTGGCCAAGATAGACTACATTAAATGCTTAAGAACAAGACAGTATATGATGATGCTAAATTATGCAGGGTAGACAGATAGAGAACAAAACAATCTATAAGAAAGGGCTAATTGGGCGCGACAGATGCTCAGTGCACAGGAGCCAGAGGTGAGGGAGGGAAGCTGAAGCCTGGGACAGGGACGGCCGGGGCCCAGGAGTTGTGTTAATTACCCTGAGATTTCCCCCATAATATAAGTAATGCACACATAGGGTGCAGAGTTCGGGAAGTGCAAACACTGATATAAAAAAGTATACAAATCATTGATACAAATCAATGATCATTGTCATTGTCCAAAGACAATAGCTTTTACTTTATTCATTTCTGTTCATATATAAGTACATTTTCATAACTGATTTCACATTGGTGTGATTGTAAGAATGTGTTATGATATTACAGAGTAACAACCCCTTGGAATAACAAAATGTACAATCACCTCCTGTAACGTGAAGTAGTATGCAGTTTTAAGAATTAATAATGTCTAATAATTATGGAGCAAATAATCCTCAAGTCCTTGACCTTCGTGTAAGTAACCCCAGATCAGGGAGCTTCTCCCACCCTGGCCCGTCCACCAGCACACCTGGACCGGTGCAGTGGCCTCCTGCCTGGTCCCTGCCTCTGCCAGGTGACCCTGTGAACCTCAGCACGGAGCTTTCCCTGCTCTGCTCCACCCCCCAGGCCCCTGCCTCCCCGGAGCCCAGTCCACCTGGCAGTGGCCCCAGCCTGCAGTCGCCACCCCCAGCTCCCCAGCCACCCACCTCCCCCCAGTCCCCTGCAGCCCCTCCAGCTCCTTTCTGGACCTGGAGCCTCTGCACACCCTGCCCTTCCCTCCAGCTGGAACACCCACCCGCGTGTCTGCCCCAGTGTCACCTGCTCTGACAGGCCCCTCGTGACCCCCTGTTTACAACTGTGACCAGCCAACACCCTCTGGCCCCTCCTGCTTCCTTTCCCCCAAGGCTCTTCAGCACCAACTCTCACTCTGCAGGTCACCATTACTGTTCGCGCGTGTCTCCTCTACCTAGAACCCGAGCTTCTCCCTGTTATGAGGACAGGGCCTGCTCACAGTGGGCTCGTGGTGGACACTTGCTGAACAAAGGCGTGCCTTGAGCCCTGGCCGGTTCCACATGTAAGATGGTGTCCTATGGGAGGTACTGTCTCCTTTCTTCTCCTGCAGTCCTATGAAGTGGCTTCCAGTGACACTGCTATTTCCACAGGAGGACGCAGGAGTAGCCTGGCTCGGTACCTTGCCCGGCTTCACACGGCTGCCAAGGGGTGGGGTCTGTCAAGGTCCAGCACTGGGCTCTGAGTGCTGTCCACCTGGCTGTCATGCAGGTGTGACGCTGTTCCAGAGTGTTCCAGGAAGAGCAGGATTGCTGAGTGTGTGTGAGGTGATCTGCTCACCACCCCACTGCCAGCCCTGAGAATCTTGCTGACTTGATGGGGAGAAATGGAATCAGCTAAATTCTGTTTGCACTCACCTCTTTTGATTCTGAGCCCTGAACTGATCCACACTGGGGATGCACATTGGGGTTGGGGAGACCAGGACACACTCTGACGGTCCATGGTCCCAGGGCAGCTCATCCACACCCCCAGCGTCCTCCTCACCCCCCATCAGGGACCCCAGACATTTGTCTCCTTGTCCCAGGACCAGCCACTGCTCCGGCGGAAACCCAAATTGGCCGTCTTGCGGGTGCGTAGGGGGCCTGATGGTGCTGCCGTAGGGCTGGGCTCACCCTGGGGAGCTTCTGTGGGAGCTGGAAAGAGGCGCCCCCTGGTGGTCCAGATTTGAGAAGGAGGCGCTTTTGACTGCCTTGAGTAGGGAGGGGCACAGGCAGAATGTCTAAGTTTTGTCTTTAAGATGCACCTCTTGTCCAGCTCCACGTGGGGCCATCCAGCTGCTGCCCTAGTACCTCAGACTCCCTCAGGTCAAAGCACTGACCACCTCCCCCAAAGCAACCCTTCTCAGAGGAGGCACCCCCTCCACCTGGACTCTGACCACCTGGGTGCCTTCTCCCCGCCACCCTACTCACATCAAAGCACTTTCTCCTTTCCTGGGTTCAGGCTCTGATCAGCCCTGTGGGCCCCTACGTTCCATGACACATTCTGGGCTTGAGACTTTCCCCGACCCCAGCTTATTTCTCTTTGCCTACTACACTGAGTAGTTTTCTGTTACTTGCAAAAAGCCTTTACTCAGATACCAAGGACACCTGTTTATTTAAAAGATTGATTTAAAAAGAACACTCTTTCCGACAATGAATGTCTCTTTCTCGGAGAGGCCTCATCAAATAAGAGGAATGAAGCTTTTGCAAACCTTTGTGGAAATTAAACCCGCAATCCGGGCACACACTTGTTTGACAAGTGATAATTAACTGCTGACAATATAATTTCAGTGTGGACATAAACATGTTTTTCATTAAAAAGTAATCAAAAAGCTCCTTGTGTCCTGGGAGTCTGGTCTAGTCTGTAGAGCTCAGCCCCTCTGCCAACATCTGCAGAGTTGGTGTTGACGATCCAGTGCTCCCTGCTGGGTGGGATTTGAATTCCCAAAGTGACATTGGTATTTCACATCCCTGGGCTTTCTGAGGCCCACAGAGTCTGGGGCAATTCCCAGAAGGTGGCTCAGCAGCTCCTCTCTCACTAAAGAACCATCCTCTCCTTCAGATGTCACCAGTCCTGAATGTACCTTGAACTGAAGTAGGGATGTGACACTGACCACAGCTTCAGGGAAGGAGGGGCCCCTCTCACTTCTGCCATGCCTCAGGTCCTTTAGGGGTCCTAGCCCATTCCCCATTTGACAGAGGAGGAAACTGAGGCTCAGACAGGTGGAGTCACAAGGCCATGCAGCTGGTGTGAGGAATGAGGAGGAGCTGTGAACTCTGACCTGCATGACCCCAAGTCCATGCCACCCCCACTCTACCCCCATCTCCCTTAGTGAGTTCATCTTTTCTGTGCTGCAGTTTCCTCATCTATAATATGGAGATGTACTAGTACTCTCCCTATGAGGTCATTGGGGGATGAAATAAGATGACATATATATAAATATATATATATGACATATATAAGATAACATATGTACTTACACACATAGCTTTAAAATAGTGCCTGCCACATAGTAAGACTTCAATATATGTTAATTATAATGCTTATTATCAATATTAATATTTTCTCTAGACTAAATGTTGTGTTCCCCCCAACCTAATTCATGTGTTGAAACCTCATGACATCCCTAATGTTACAATATTAGGAGGTGGGGTCCTGGGAGATGATTAGGCATGAGGGTAGAGCCCCCCTTATAAAAGAGCCCCCAGAGAGCACCCTAGCCCTCCTGCCACATGAGAATATACAGAGATGACCACCAGTGAGCCAGAACAGGGGGCTCTCCAGACAGTGAGTATGTCCACAGCTTGACGGACTTCCTCCTCTCTAGGAATGTGAGAAAATACATTTCTGTTGTTTATAAGCCACTCAGTCTATAGTATTCTATTATAGAAGCCCCAAAAGACTCAGACAATAATAACAGCCATGCTGGTATTACTAAGCAAACTTCTTTCCTCCAACCCATAGACCAGTGGCTCTTCCCTCTTTAAACATCACTATGAATCCAGAACACATTACATAAAATTAAAACCACGATTAGGCAAACACTGTAGTGAAAATGCAGAAGACTGAGAAGAGAGATCTTTAAAGAAGAGCCAGAGAGAAGACAGCCCTGCTAAGCAAGAAATAATGAAGACAATCACAATGACAGCAGATTTTCCTCAGCAATATTACAGGACAGAAAGCCAACGATAACACTTTTGGTGCCAAATGAAATAGGCCAAGTAGAATTCTAGACCCAGCTAAATTATCACCCAAATTGATGAGAAAGTAATACATTTTCAGGCAGACACACTCTTATACCCTTGCTAAAAGAACTAATTACAAAAGCCACTCAGGAAGTTGGCATTGAACCCAGAAAAGAGAAGATCAAACCAGTAATAGTGAGCAAAGAAGGGTACATTTGTGCCGGCCACGGTAAGTAAATACAGCCCCAGCAGCTGTATTAATCACCACCGATGTGCATAAAGGAAGGAGGCACCAAAGGTCCGGAATGCACGATATCTCCATGGAAAGGGGGAGCTGAGGAAACACATTCTAGGTCTTTGTGCTGCTCAGAGGGAGGAGAGGTATTGATTCAGCTTAGACTGTGTAAAGTCAAGTGCGATTATTATGATTTTAAGGCTGAACAATTAGAGAATAGAATACAGAATTTCCAAACCAGCAGAGGGAAAAGAGGGATAAACAAGATCAGATCAATATAAAGGGGTTGCAGAAAATAAACCAGAGACAGAGAATCAAGAAGCAAAAGGAAACAGAAAAATCCTTCTAATAGAAAGCACAAAGTATGAAATACCCTGGACCTACTTTTCATATCTGTGCATGACTTTGGGCAAATGATAATGACATCACCTCTCTGACCTCAACTTCCTCATCTGCAACTGGAGATAAGAGCACATTTTATTAAAGGGTTATTATTTTGTGGGTTCCATTTCAGGGCCACCAGGAGGATTAAACGCGGGAAGCACCACAGGAGAGGGCGTGGCCATCACATCAGCAAGGTCATCCTGTGCAGCAAGATCCTAGGGGTGTCCTGAGCACTCCTCACTTTAACCCTCCCCAGGAGGCAGGTGCTGCTGTCATTGCCACCTTACCGATGAGGAAACAGGCTCAGTGCTGCGAGACTTGCTGAGGTCACAGCTGGGGAATCGCAAAGCCTGGACAGAAACTCGGATCCTCTGACCCTGAGCCGCTTGTTGACTCCATGAGTTTGAGCAGCTGACAGACGTCACCTCTCTGAGCCTCACTTTGCTCACCTGCACAGTGGAGGATGACGCCCCCTTGCGACTGTTGCGAGGTCACAGTGAGACTGTCCATCCGTCCTCCCTGCAGGGCGCTCAGGCAAGGGCGAGTGGCTTGCCTTTCAGTCTCTTTGCTCGGGGGACTTTGCATAAGAAGTGGATTTCACAGACATTGCAGCCTGAGCATCATTTTTCGTTTTTCTGTTGATGATAAAGCTTTCTGCAGGCAAGCTTTATTTTATCAGAAGAATAAGAGATTATCAGACTGGCTCTAGCAGTCCATGAACGGAATTTCCAAAGGGACAAAGGACCAATAAGAACCCCAGTCAACCTCCACTTTACCCTTCGTCTCAATAGCAACCACTACCATTTTTTGATGCTTGAAATATCCCAGAAACTGCACTGGCTTACTCACATCCTTTCACTAAAGCTGCGGTTTTCAGCCAGGCTTGATTTTGCCCCTCGGGGGACATTTGTCTCCCCTCTGGAGACATTTGGTTATAGCAGTTCAGCGTGGGGGGAGGGAGGAGGTGTCTCCTGACATCTAGCGGGAAGAGGCCATACATGCTGTGGAACGTCCCACAGCACATAGGAAAGACCTCCCGAAAAAGACTTCCCTGGCCCCAAATGTCAGAAGTGCTGAGGCTGAGACACCCTGCTTTACACCAGCCCCGCAACCTTGGGAGAGAAATGTCACCTCCCACTTTAGAAATGAGGAGGCGGGAGTTTGGAAGGTGAAGTTCGCGCAAGGATATGGCTGAGCCGAAACTCACATCTGCATCTGTCTGAGTCTCAAGCCCCCATTCTTTGGCTCCTTAAAAGGCGAGTGTCACGGACTGAGTGACTGTGTCGCTCCCAGAACCCATATGTTGAAGCCCGACACCCTGGTGTAGCTGTCCTTAGAGGTAGGGTCTGTGAGGACACAATCAAGGTTAAATGAGGTCCTAGGGATGGGGCTCCGATCTGCTAGGATCAGCGTCCTGCAGGAAGAGGCACTGAGCACTCTGCCCGGCAGAGTGAGCACAGAGGAAGGGCCCGTGAGGGCGAGGGCACGGCGGGCAGGGTCCGCAGGCCAGGAAGGGAGCTCTCACTAGAGACGGCCCTGCTCACACCTTCATCTTGGACTTCCATCCCCCAGAACCGTGAGAAAATAAATTTCTGTTGTTTAAAGCCACCCAGTCATGGTGTGGTGTTTGGTTATGGCAGCCTGAGGTAAGATGGACAGAAAAGAAATTCCCTATGTTATCAAATAATCTACCCTAATAGGAGTCAGCGCATCGTGTGACACCGTAAGTGCCCATGTTTAATTGTGTAGAAGGAAACTCAATCTCATCTCATAGGGGTCACTGCTGCCTATTTCTCCTTTAGTTTTTACAGCTTCTTCCTCCTTCTCTAAGGCAATCTGTGATGATCAAGGACAGTTTGGGGAACGCAGCAAACAGAAGAGGAGCCTCAGCGGCCTGTCTGGCCTCCTGCGGTTCCCCCACCTGGAGGCGGCCCCGGGGTGTCCTTGGCTCTCTTGGAAAGGTGAGCAGGCGGCCCTTGATCCAGTTCCTGGGGAAGCTGCCAGGGCTGCCCTGTGGGGCTGGACTTACTACAGGAGAGCAAAGGAGGAGCAAAGGGAGGAGTCCCAGCCAGGACAGCCCACCGGGCAGGGCCTGTGTAGGTGACCCGCAGAGATGGTCACTTGCCCTCTGTGCCCGACGTCATTGGCTGAGGTAGGTGCTGGAGCTGATGCAGGCTCCTAAGAGACCCCAACGTAGTGTGTGGTCATGTGATTCCCTGGGCCCGCCAGGCCCACCTCCGGGTTCCTGAACCCAGGACTATGGTGCTGAGCTCGGCTGCACAGAGCAGATGGTGTTGCCTTCTCCAGCCGCTCCTCACTGCTACGGGCTGGAGCCCACACTCCTCCCCATGGCGTTCAGGCCCTTGTGATCAGCCCCTGCCTCCCTCTTAGGCTGGTCTTTCCCCCCTTCCCACCCTGCCACGGCCAAGCCTGCAAGTGCTGACTGGGGACATGGGTGGCTGACCCCAAATGGTCAGGAGGATGAGACGCTGACAAGGGAACGACAGGCTGGGCTTTACACCCACGGGCAGGACCTAGTTAGGTGCGGATTCCAATGCCTTAGAAAGAGAGAGAGGACAGTTTGAGGGAGCTGGACTATGTGGGAAAGCAGACTTCTGGAAGCAGAAGTTCCAGAATCACAGGAGCAGACACACACAGCATGCAGTCCACACGAGGGCAGCAGGGACGGCTTCGGGTTCATTGTCAGGACCTGGCTTCTCCTACCCGCCCTCAACCCTGTTGCTCACGGGGGACTCAGCAGTTTCTGCCTCCATCAAATCCACATGCTGGTGCTCGTCAATGCTGCCCTGGGTCAGGGTCGGTGTGAGGATCTGGACACCCGATGTCCCTTCACGCACTTAGACTCGGAGCAGAGCCCCTGGGACCCTCGTCAGAGCCATTGGTACTAATGTCATGCACAGCTGGACCAGAGGTTTCCATGCTTTTCAGTCCCCCAGTGTTAGAGGCAGCGCCCAGGAAGTGGGGGAGGGGCTGAGAACGGCAGACGCCGTGGAGTAAAGGGAGCAGGTGACGCCAGGAAGAGCGCCAGAGTCAGGGCAGCCGTGACACGAGGACACCGGTGAGCGGCCCAGGTGGGGGAGTGACTTGCCTGACATCTGGACCTAGGTTTTCCCAAACCTGAGTCCGTCTATAGGGTCACCTGGCCTCGGGGTCTCACAGGACAGTCATGAACACAACACCAACCCCATTCCTCCTTTCAAGGCCAAACAGCAGATTTTCCCACACCGACATTAATTACACTTCCTGGAGGTTAATTTGTAGGGAGACAGTGAAAATGTGTTATTTAAATAGCAATTATTAAAATCATGCTGGGGGTTTTGCTACATAATAGGTAATTATCTGTGACCTAATTGTGAAAACAATGTAGTCACTTCCATTTAGCTCTTCCCGCTCAACCCAGAGCTTATCCCACGGAACAACATACTCTTCGGATTCAGCTGATGGATGTTGAATAATACTCCGATTAAATGGAAAGTGAGGCCACCCTAGGAACTTCTGTGGCCAACTTGCCAAGGCCTTGGGCTCATGTCTGGGTGGAGACACTTCCCTTGGGATCTGGGGCTTGCAGCTGTTAAACTTATCTTCCCCTCCTGCCTTGGATCCATGTGTGTTCAGGGACCAGATGCACTCACTGTCAGTCCAGTCATGTGTTCACCTCTTCACACAGGTTTTGTTCATTCATTCATTATTTCTGGCATTCACTTTTCACACATATCTAGGTGTTAATTTATTCTGTCCTTTACTCTGATTCATTCATTCCTATTTCCATTGTCATTCACTCAATTTTTCTGGGTGTGCATTTGTGCACCCTGCGCCTCATGCAGCCATCAGTGATTTCTTCTTTCTTTTGTCCTTCCTTTCAGTAGTTAATTCATTCATCACCTCATGTACACATATATTCATTATTCCTTTTTCATTTGTTTATTTATGAATTTATGCACTTGTTAATTAATTCACTCATTCACCAGGCATGCACCATTTGTTAGAAAATGGTATGTATTGACAGGTTTGGTTCAATGTGATCCCACACCCATCCGTTCAGCCTGACAAAGTCCCTGGGGCCTTTTAAGTAAACTTTTCATTGGAGTGCCACATAGTGTATGACCAGAAAAGCATGCAAGTCACAACTGCATAGCTGAAGAATTTTTGCAAACAACTGTGCCAGCAGCCCAGAAAGCCCCTCCGTCTACTTACGGTCCCTACCCCTCTGAGGGTAGCTGCCATGCTGATTTCTAAGAGTGCAAATTACCTGTGCTGTTTTAAAACTTCAAGCAAATAGACTCACACTGCCGGCTCACCTGTGTGTGAGGCTTCTTTTGCATGTCACTGTGCCTGTGAGATTTATCCACACTTTTGCATTAAGTTTGTGCACTGTTTATTCTTATCAATGGCTAATGTTCTCTTGTATGAATATGCAGCCATTTATTTATCCATCATCTCTACATGGGATTTAGGTACTGCCTGTTCTTAGCTGTTGTGAACATCCTTCCGGTGACTGTATGAGTGCATCCTTGTGGGACATGGATCTGGAGTGGAGTTGCTGGTCAAAAGTTATGCACAAGTTTGGCTTTAGTGATACTGACAATTTTCCAAAGTGACTATTTCAATGTGTGGGGCTCACCTTTGCCTAAAGCTTTGCCCCCGAGCCAGTTGCATCCCCGTGACCTCACCTCACCCTTAGTCTGTCTCAGGTTCCCCTGGCCCAGCAGCTCGGTTTTCCTTCTGAGTCTTGGCTCCTCCCAGGGCTCTGGTGCAGGCCTCCCTTCTCCCCCATCTTGCTGCCAGCTCCTTCCAGCCTTGGTCCTGTCTTTCTGTTCTGGAGACACATCCTTAGGATGCTCTGGGTGATGTCCTCTGGGCCTGGTCTGGCCTGGACACCTTTTCCACCCTGTGGGTGGATGGGAATTAATTCTGCTAAGGAAACTCTGGGACTTAGGAGTGATCCCACTTGAGGGCCCAGGCAACTGGGGTCCTTGGTTGAAGGCTGTTGCAAAGTGAGTTAATTCCCTGGCTTCTCTGGCCTGCTCCGTAGGAGACCAGAGAGGGCTTAGAAGGCTTGAGAAGGTCTTCAGAAGATGGAATATGGGAGCTGGTCCTTGGAAGTCAAGGCTGCACTGCAGGGGCTGTGGGTGGGACATCAAAGGTGTCTGTGGAAAACTAAAATAAGAGAAAGAAGACATGCCGTAAAGGAATATGGCACCTAGTGAGCAACTTGTAAATGGAGTTGAATTTCATGGTCATAGGGAACATCCAGGCCTGGGTGACTGAGAAGGTTGTAGAATAGATCTTGGTGACTGGGGACACAGGTGAGGGCCAGTCTGTGGTGGAAAGATGATGAGCTATGTTTTGGACATGCTGAATTTGAAATGACAACAGTATATGTAGTAGATTTCTGCTAGAAACAGAAAACAGATGGAAAGGGCCCTGTAACTGGAACAAAAAACCTGGGGCGAGTCTCACCCTGTGGTCCTCTCTGGGGCTAGAGTCAGCAGAAGCCACTTTCCCTGCATTTTCCACGGCTCACTGCGTGAGGTGAAAGTGAGAAAAAGTGAAGTCTGAGTCATCAATTGTCAGTGATGTGTTCTATTTTGACGTTGGTTTGGGTCTCCTCAAACAGCCAACTTGAACCTCACTGCCTGGCTGAGCTGCTCCAGATCCCACTGAGCACCTACTATGTGCATGACACTCAGTGTGGGATGGGATCTGGCTGAAATGGGTCATTGTGGGGAGAGCTGGAAGAGGCAAACACGCAAGCCGACTCTGAAGTGGTGGGTGCCCCCCATTTATTGTCCTTCAACTATGACTACTTTAAATTTTTAAACGTGGGGAGGACCTTAGAGAAGAACTAATCTACTTAGGGAAACTGAGGCACAGGGAAATGCCAGTGGGCTCAAGGTGACTCAGCTGGCTGTGGCAGAGCCTGATGCCCACCCAAGAGGCCCACCCAGTGTCCTGGCTGCACCCATATCTGCCTCTCAGCTGCTGGGGTCTCCTACAAGCTTCCCTTGGATTCTTTGCTGTCTACTCTCTCCAAGATCAAAGCTAACAGGCACGACACCTAGCTTTCCACAGCTAGAAGCTAATTTGCCTTGGGGCTGCTTTTTTGTTTATTTGTTTTTTCCATAGAATTACCTCCATTGCTTAAAAGGCCCATTTTTAAAAACCTAAAGTGGCTGTCAGTTTCACTCCAAAAGAAAACATGTGACCCGTCCCCTGTGTGAATGTAAAATTACATCTAGTTTAAAGACCCATCAAATGAATATACTGCAGGGCGAAAGGGTTTGATTTGGGAAAATTCAAGCTAGCATACACATATTTTGTCTCCCAACCTTTTATATTTACATATGTGTGTGTGTGTGTGTGTGTGTGTGTGTGTGTATGTGTGTATTTAAACCAAGAAAATCATTTTTAAAGGTTACCTTAAAAATATCTGAATGTATGTAATTTAAGCTTATGTGGAACATGCGAAATGTTAGCGTTTTATCCCTTACATAATCCTGCCCTCTGTCTTTCTCCAAAGCTAAAGACTTTGCTCCTGTATAGAGTCCTTGGCAATTTCTCTTTGAAGCCTGAGGGCTTTTCTTTTCAATAGCCTTGAGACAGAATTCAGGTGAGAATGCCCCTGGGAGGTTCCAGGTCAGATGTCTCGGCACCTTCCCGGACTATCATCCCAGCATCCGTCTCTGGAGGGCCCACAGTGTGCCGGGTGCTGTGTCACGGGTTTTGAATCCCTCGTCTCTCACCCTCCTGCTCCCGTCCCGATTCCACCCGCCATCACCCAGTCCGGATTATTGTGCCCACCCGTCTCCCTGCTTCCATCCTGCTCCCGTGGGCTCTCCTCCCCCGAGCAGCTGGACAGAGCCTCACCCCTGCCAGTGCAACCACCTCTCCCACTCATACCCTCCACGGATCCCCCCTTTCTCAGGGTGGAGCCAGAGTCCTTCACGGGACCCCAAGAGAGCCCTGACCTCTCTGACCTCCCCTACCTTTATCCCCACCCCACCCTGGGCACATGGGCCTCCCTGCTGACCCTCAGGTGCGCTGGGCACACGCCCACCTCCCGACTCTGAGCCCATGGTTCTTGCAGCCTGGGTGCTCCCCCAGGCATGCTCAGGGCCCCAGCCTTCTGCCCTTCCGGCCTGTGTTCCCACCAGTCCTTCCCAGGGAGCCCCATCCTGGCCACCCACCTCCCGAACCCACTTCTCATCCCTCCTCCTGCCTGAGTATCTCCTGGTCCGGTACCGCCATGTGACGTCTTCTCTGTATGTTACTTATTGGCTGCCTTCACAAGAGTGCAGGCTCTGTGCATGGTGACTTTGGTCTTTTTGTTCGCTGCTAAATATCAAGCTCCTAAAACACTGACAGAGACATAAGTACTTCTTGTATAGTAGGTAAAGAACATCCCCTAATCTCTAACAATGATGGGTGCTTGAAGAAAATAAGCAGGACTGTGTGACTACTTTAAGTTGGGACCCCAAAAGTTCTTAGAGGAGGTGGCACTTGAGCTGAGACCTGGATTTTACAGGCCAGCAACAGGCCCCAGGAGGGGAGACTTGCCCAAGGCCATGCAGGGGGTGAGCTGTGCAGCAGGTTTGGAGGCCACAGAGGTGTGCTCCTGGGCACTCTCCTGAACACCTAGAATGGGCAGAGTCCCAGGTCTGTGGTGCCCTGTGCTGCCCTTGCCCAGCCTTTGGCCTACTGTGTTACGGTCATTTCTTCATGCAGTCCCCCTCCCCACAGGGCTGAGTGTCACTCCGTGGGATCAACAGAGCCTCGTCCAACATTGTACTCCAGGGCCAGTCACAGGGCCTGGCACACAGTGTGGCCTCTGCAAAAGTCCTTTGAATGAACTTCTGTGTGTTTTTTTCCAGGTAGATGAGGTCATGCTGCAGTTGTAAACATAGAAAAATCTAACTGTAAGAGTCCTGGAAATAATTTAATCTTTTTTTACTTAAACAGAAGAAACTGAAGTCCAGGGTGGGAAGGGATTTGTCCAGCGAATTGGGACTTGAACCCAGGCTTAGTGCTGTGGGTCCTTACTTTAGGACACCCTTCTGGGGAGGAGGCCTGGGACCCTGGTCGTTCTAACAGGAATCCAGATGACTCCAGGAGGGAGAGCTCTGCCACCACTGGTTGCAAATGATATAAAAATGAGGCTCTGCATTTGAAGTTACAAATTCCCTCACCCTGGAAAGACATGCACACCCTTAAAATGGAAAAGAGCAAGATTAACTTTCAGTTCATGGCTTCCTTCCCCACTCCCATCCATCAAAGAGCTGAGGTCAAGGAGTGAACAACTGGCCTCAAATCTGTGAAGGGTCAGGCACCTGCAGGGAGAAGAGAGTTGGAAGCATTCCCTCGCCTGTGGTAAGTACAATCAGATGCAGGTAAGGAGAACTGAGCTAGAATAATCAAGAAGGTGGTGAAGGCAGGGTGAGGTGGCTGGGCAGCTCAAAGCCTGTAGAATTTGGGATATCTGCATCAACTTTCTGACTATCTCTGAAACCTCAAGGGATGCTCACAGAAAGGTCAGAAAAAGTCCTAAGCAAGCTTCCACTGTGGTTTAGACATGGAGTCACAAAAATTCTGTCTAGACCTTTCTCCCCTATCTCACTTGAGATGAAAACCTTCATCTAAGTGGAAAATAGGACAAGAACAGCTTCCCTTAAAGCATCGGTGAAAGCCCAGTTCATTTAGGGGAAGCAGGGAGAATCCCTCCTTCTGGGTGAGGGGCAGGAATCCTCACTGGGAACAGAAATACACAGGGGAGTGGAGGAGAACCAAGTCCTCACCCTGAGATGCAGGGAAATGGCCTAAGCCTGAGGCTTATTCAGAAAAGCAAAATTCACCCCCAGCCCCCTACCACCAAGCTAACAAGCTTTGCATAACTCGTAAGATGAGAATGACACTGGGAGAGGAACAGGAGAGGAAGAGAATGTGTAAAGAGACCCTCTTTGAGGCCCATGCAAAGAGAAGGCCTGAAGTACAGCTTCAAACAGGCCTGGCTCTGGAAAACTACTCTCTACCCTAAACACAAGGTATCGACACAGGAATTTGCAGCTGTGGTGCACTGAGGGTGACCATAGCACAACAAATCTTAAACCTAGTCCAACTTCTGACTAGATTAACCCAAATCCCATAGCTAAAGGTGTAGCAGAAATGCACCCATTTCCAGTCATAAGAACAATTTTTCTCAGTCTCTTCTGTCTGAGTGAAGAGAAAAAAACTTTTTTCTCAAATATAACCAAAAAATTATGAGGTGTGCAAGATACAAAGTAATCATCAGAGTCAGACTCAGACATGACACAGATGATGGGAATATATGGCAGGAAATTTAAAATAGCTATGATTAATATGTTAAGAGACAATATGCAAGAGCAGGTGGGTAATCTCAGGAGAGAGGTAGAAACTATTAAAAAATCAAATGGAAGTACTTAAAATGAAAGATAGAGTAAAATACAGAAAATACAGAAAAAAATACAGTAGCAGAGATGAAGAGTGTCTCCCACAGTCCCTCAGCAGACTTGGAACGGCTAAAGATTGGACAAGGGAACATGAAGACAGGTCAACAGAAACTACTCAAACTGAAACAAAAACAGGAAAAAGAGTGAAAAAACAATAAATGGAATGGAACATTTGCAAGCAATGGGACATCAAACAGCTAATAGATGTGTTATTGAAATTTCAGAAAGAAAAGAGAGAACAAGGCAGTAAAAGTTTTTGAAGGAATAATTTCCAAGTATTTCCCAAAACAAAGGTAAACCCCACATATCCAAGAAGCTCAGAGACCAACAAACAGAATAAATACCACACACACACACACACACACACACACACACACACACACACACACACACACACATATCTCTAGGCACATCACACTCAAACTATAGAAAAAAAAAGGCAAGGAAAATATCTGGAAGGCAGACACAGAAAAGAAGAGACATTATAAACTGTGAAACAGAGAAAAGAATTACAGCAGACTTCTCATTAGAACCCAAGCAAACCAGAAGATGATGGGAGAATATTTTTGAACTGCTGAAAAAAGACAAAACAAAAAACAACACCTGCCCAAAACCTGTCAATTCAGAACTATGTAACAGAAGAAATAAGTTTCAAAAATAAGGGAGAAATAAAAACTTTCTCAGCCAAACAAAAATTGAGGAAATTCTTTGTCAGCAGATCTCTATAAGAAAAGCCAAAGGAAGTTTCTAAATGGAAGGAATATGATACCAAACAGAATTTGGCTCTACACAAAGAAATAAAGAATACTCAAAATGTAATAAGTAAATGTAAACTAAAATAGACATTTAAAAAATTTTAATTGCCCTAAGAGCCTACAAGAATTAATATAAGAGTTAATAGATGAGGTTAAATGGAGTAATAAATGATCAATTAACCATGAGAAAGCAGGAAAAGAGGAAAAAAGTAACAGATTTAACAAATACAACTTTAGTCATATTGAATAAATATAACTGAATGGAACAATTGTGAAAACCTTTCCATCTGGAACATTATCTGAATCTGGGAGCTTCTTGCTTGACTTGGAAGACTTTCCAATGTTTTATGAGTCCCTTGATAAAAAACTATTAATGAAATCTTTTCAATTAATTTGTTGTTGATCAACATAGCCATACATACACTGGTCTTTTCAAAAGATCATTTACATAGGTTCTCCTTTTACCTAGGAGAACATAGGTAAAATGCTCAGAAGACAGCAGTATAATTAGTGGCCATCTGACTCATGATCTGTTTGGCCTTCCTCCCTAGTAGGGTCACATTTAGGGCCGTGGAGCTCATAAATATCACCATAGATAGGAGATATAGTTCATTGATATTGAAGGGATATCTTTCCCTTAAAACTAGGCATCCTAGAGTCACAGGATTTAGAGCTGTGGCCCAGAGAAGGGAAATGATTTAACATCACTAAGCAGATTTACTTCTAGTCACTTCTCACTTTAACTATCCTGGGATTTCTTAACTTAAAAAATAAGGGGTGGGTTTGCTGATTAAGGTGATCTTTGAGGTTTCTCTCCCCTGTATGAGTTTACCAGTCCTTCAGTCATAAAAGCCAAGCCACGCAAATTGGGTGCAGAGCTGAAGACTGTGTGGTTACTGTCCAAGGTGCTGAAAAAACCCTGGGGCAGGCCCTACCTACCCTAATGTATTTAAGATGAAGGGAAAGAGTGCACAATTGGTTTCAAAAATCTCTCCCTCCCTGCTAGAAGCAATCTTTCTGACATCCTCTTCACCACCCCACCTTGCCACACTCTTTTGTTTTCCTCAGAGTCTTGGAAACCACAGATGGCAGGAGCCTTGGAATATAGGACAATCACACAAAGATCCATAGGAGTCTCCAAGTGGCATGTGGGTGGCCTGATTGACTTGATCCTTCCTGACAAGAGCCTAAGGCCAACTGACCCAGGTTAGAGGTAGTGCAGCATCAAAGACACCAAAGCTAAGTTGCCTCCTTTGAACTATGACATCTCCATTTGAAGAAAGGGGGGATAAATAACCTGGCTGGCTTTCCAGTGTGGTGGAAAGAACTGGCAGAGGCATTCACTAAATTGCTTCCAGATGAATTAGGAACAAAGGAGCATTCAGGAGCTATGATGAGGTTATTATCCAAGATCCCAGATAGGCTGACTGTCAGGACCCTGATGGAGCAGACACAGACAGTAGGATAAACCACCAGGAATGTGGGGGACTGGGGACAGGAAGGCAGGAGAATTCCAGAGTTGAGATCCAGCTTGGGATCAGACAGAGTCAAATAACAGAACAGCAGAAGTTAGAAAAGATAGATTTGAGGAGGTTCTATGGTAAAATTCCAGATGTTCCTAGTGATATCACTTCTTTGATCTTTCAATTCAATTTAACACTTACTTCTGTGTGCCCTCTGTGATGCCCATTTACATATGTGATTCCATTTAATTGTTTGACAAAACCTTTAAAAAAGCATGTTATTGCCACTTACAACTAAGGATATGGAGCCTCAGAGGTAAATAGAGACTTGCCCATAGTCTCTCAGTTGGTGTAATAGGTAGAATTCTAAGATGACCCCCAATGACTCATACTCTATTATAATTCCTTCTCCTTGAGTGATGATATGATGTGTAACCTGTTTAACCAATGGAATATGGAAAGTTAAAGGGATTTTGCTTATGCAACTGAAGTCCCTAATAGTTGACTTTAGTTAATTGAGGGAGCAGCTATACTTGGTGGGCCAGGCCTAATCAGGTGAGCCTTTTTAAAGAAGATCTACAGGTTAGATACTGAGGCAGAAGAGACTCTCTCTTCATCGTTGGCTTTGAAGAAGCAAGCTGCCATGTATTTTACAGACACAAGGAAATGAATTCTGCTAGTGACTTGAAGGAACTTACAAGCAGATCCTTCCCTAGTTGCGCCTACAAATGAGAACACAGCCTGGAAGACACCTTAATTTCAGCATTGTGAGACCCTGAGCCCAAAACCTGGCTAATCTGTGTCCAGACTTCTGGCCTAAGAAACTGTAGTAATGAACAGGTGGTGTTTTAAGCCATTAAATTTGTGGTAATTTGTTTCATAGTAACAGGAAACTAATGCAGTTGTTAAGTGGTAGAACTCAGATGTGAGATCTGCCCCATCTTTCTGCAAATCCCACACTCCACTTCAGACACCCCCACTGCCAACTCCACACACACACAGTTGCTTTCATTCAGGGCTGGGCTTGCCCTCAGAAGGAATTCGGATTTTGAGCAGGCAGGGTGGGAATGGAAAGGGTGATAAGGCCATCTGTTTTCTCTGACTGTTAGGCAGACACAGGCACTGGATTGGCATGGCCTGCAACTCATTTCTGGGAAGAAAGGAAATGCATTATAGCTGGTATATTTCATAATTGGCAGTAGCCCTAAGTTCTCATGAAAAGAGTGATGGGGGAGTAGCTACTGGTTGAATCATCAACAAAAACGGGCCCTTGAATCATCCTTAGCCTTAAAGGCGGGAGTCATGAACACCGGCTCACTGGCTAGGTGTGTTGGGGACATTGGGCATCTTTCCCTCCTGAGATCATGCAATTCTGTGAAGAACAATAACAGCCACCATTTGTTGAGCATCCCCTTCACTTACTCAGCAAATATCTATCAAGTACCCACTAAGTGCAGGATACTGGTGTTATAAGAGTAAACTTCAGAAAGCTGCTAAATGACATAGGCAGGCCATCTGACTCCCAGCTATGTGAGCACATCATTGTGGCTTCTGCCACCACATGAGAGCTTTTCTGTGTGTTCTGGGTTCTCAGGATGCTCAGTTCAGACACTCTTTTCTCCCCTCATCACATAGTGGTCCTTGGCCTTTGAATATCCTTGAATATTGGAGTGTGGGTAGGGGGAGTATGGACGGAAACAAACAAGCAAATGGAGGATATATCACAGAGCCAAGCAAGACTTCCCTTCCTGTTTCCTCTCCTATGAAATAGGCAGTTTAATGCAACTTAATTTAAGCACAGCCTATATCTGATGAAGAAGTTGGTTAAATTCATTTTCTTAATCAACTATTTCAAGGCTAGCATTAATCTATACATCAGCTGAACTCATCAGAAGAAAACAGAAAACATGCTTCTTCAGGAGTTTTCTAACTGAAAATAATGCCTCATTAAATTAAATATATTAACCTGAGAACAGTATTGATGTTAGCCAGACTAATGAATGTCATTATAGGGAATGCACAATAGTCCTCAGAGGAACACACCAGCCGTTAGGAACTTTGCACCAATGTGCTCAATTATTGTAGAATGTGGAATCATCAAAGACAGAGGGAGGGAGAGGAGAGAAAAAAGGCAGAGGGGAAGGGACTGATCCTAGTACCACGGCTATCTCTGTGAATGTTGCCTCTGATTAATTCTGGTACCTTTGATGCTAGAGAAGAACAGATGGCCACCTTTCTATGTAGGAAAAGCGAAAAAGCTGGGTTTTGCCCCTAAAATGTGAGAAGAGGTCAGGCTTAGGGATCAGGACACCTAGATTCTAGTTCCTGTTGTACCACACAGTAGACTGGGGATAATTCCCATATTTTCTCCATATATATCAGTGGACTAGATCTAGTTTTTTCCACTCTCTGTTGGGTCAAATACTATGCTAGTCCCTTTCCCATATGTTATTTTATGGAATTCCTACAGAAACCCAACCAGACATATATTTTTACACCAGAATTATAGAAGAGGAAAAACCAAAACTCAGAGAGATGATCTGACTTGCACTGCTAGACCTTTGGGACAGGCAGGGGCAGGCAGTGGGGTCCTGTCCTGGGAAGATCAGTGCTGGAAAACTGCATCCACCCTTGCATGACAATGTAAAAGGGAAGGTGAAAGCTGAAGCTTAGTTAGAAGAGCTTGGTGAAGAATGCTGAAGAAAGCAGGGCTGTTGAAACTACATAGACCACCCCCTGCAAAAATCTTCAAATACAAAAGGGGTTGCCACATGGAAGAGAGAGTACATGCCCTCAGTGTGGTCTGAAGGAAGAGATTTTCAACAAAGATGTCCAGAGATGGTATGGATACCTCAAGAGGAAATAAGCTCCCCATCCTTGTAATGTACAACAAGTAATAATTAGATACTATCTATTGAAGGGCATAATGCCAGGATGACTTGGATTTGAATGACAGTTGTTGTTTTTTTTTTCAAGACAAACTATTTCACCTCTGTTACCCATAATTTCTTGATTTGTAAATGGGGAAAACAATGCTATCTACCTCACTGGACTACCACAGAAATTAAATGAAATAGTATATGAATACACTACACAAAATGCATATCTGGGAGCTGATGTTGTTTTGACTATCAGTGATTTATTTTTATTGAGCAGATTTTGGCATCGGAACTTGGCCTACCTCCAGCACTCAGTGTCTTATAAAAGGACTCTCTATTAATGCTCTGAAATTAGAAGATTGTGTCCATTATTAATTTATTGCCTGTTAGCTCAAATTTTACTGTTCTTTGTGATTACATTGTGATACTGAAGCTGGACCCATTTCTCCTATGCCAGATGGTGCAATGTTAGACCTTGTCAGTAGGGAGTGCTGGAGAAACACTGCAAAACTATAAGAGATGATGGATTGAAAGTGAAAGAATAGGAAAAGATATTCCATGCAAATAGTGACCAAAAGAAAGCAAGGTGGCTATATACCTGCATCAAGCAAAATGGACTTTAAATTTTAAAAAATTTATAAGAGACAAAGGAGGACAGTATATATTAATAAAAGGAGGTATAACAATGATAAAAATTTATGTACCTAATAACAAATTGTCAAAATATATGAAGCAAAAACTGACAAAATTGAAAAGAGAAATAATCCTACAATAAGAATTGGAGACATCAATACCTCACTCTCAATAATGAATAGAACACCAAGATAGAAAATAAGTAAGGAAACAGAGGACTTCAATAACACAATAGACCAACTAGATCTAACAGACATATACAGAACATTATACCCAACAACAATAGCATACACATTCTCCTTAAATGCACATGGGAGATTTTCCAGGAGAGACTCTATAATAGGCCACAAATTAACTGAATAACCACAACTGAATGAAATCAGAAATCAATAATAGAAGTATAACTGGAAATTTCACCAATCTTTGGAAATTAAACAATATACTCTTAAGCAACCAGTGGATCACAGAAGAAATCTTTGGGAAATTAAGAAAATAGTAATAGATGAAAGAAAATGAAAACACAGCATACCAAAACTTATGGGACATAGCAAGAACAGTGCTAAGAGGGGAATTTATAGCTATAAATGCTTACATTAAACGACAAGAAAGATCTTCAATCTAAAACCTAATTTTACAAATTAAGGAATCAGAAAAAGTACAAACTGAACTCAAAGCTAGCAGAGAGAAGGAAATAATAAAGATTGAAGAAGAGATCAATGAAATAGATACTAGAAAAACAATAAAGAACATCAATGAAAACAGAAGTACGTTCTTTGAAAAAATCAACAAAATTGGAAAACCTTTAGATAGATAAAATAAGAACAAATGAGAGAAGACTCAAATTACAAAAATCAAAAGTGAAAATGGTGACATTATTACTTATTTTATGAAATAAAAGGATTACAAGAGAATACTATGAACAACTGTATGTGAGCAAGTTGAAAAACTTAGATGAAATGAACAGATTCTTAGAAAAGCAAGACCTACCAAAACTAGATCATGAAGAAATAGAAAACCTGAATAGGCCTAGTAAGGAGACTGATACAGTAACAAAGAAATTTCCTGAAAAAGAAGTGTCCTGGATCTATGGCTTCACTGGTGAGTTCTACCAACAATTAAAGAAAAACTAACATCATTCCTTCTCAAACTTTTCCAAAGAAAATTGAAGAGGAGGGAATGCTTTGTAAATCATTCTGTGGGGCCAGCCTTACCTTGATACAAAAGCCAGATAGACACTATAGGAAAAGAAAACTATAGACCAATATCCCTAATGAACATTGATGCAAAAGTTCTCAACAAACTATTAGAAAGCCAAATTCAGCAACATATTAAAAGGATTATACACTATGACCAAGTGGGATTTACTCCTGGAATGCAAGCTTAGTTCAAATGTGAAAACTGAATGATGTAATACATCACATTAATAAAATGAATGAAAAAAACTAACATAATAATCCAAATTGATATAAAAGTGCATTTGACAAAATTCAACATGCTTTTATGACAAAAATACTCAACAAACTAGAAACAGAAGGAAACTACCTCAACATAATAAAAGCCATTTATGAAAAATAAACAGCAAACATCATGCTCAGTGGTAAAAGACTGAAAGATTTTCCTCCAAGATCAGGAACAAGACAAGCATGACCACTTTTGCCACTTCTACTAAACAATGTACTAGAGTTCTAGCCAGAGCAATTAGGCAAGAAAAAGAAATAAAAGACATTTGAATTGGAAAGGAAGAAGTAAAATAATCTGTTTTCAGATACTATTTTATATGTAGAAAACCCTAAAGATTCCACAAAAAGATTGTTAGAGAAAATTGATTCTGCAAAGCAGCAGGTTACGAAGTCAACATACAAAAATCTGTTGTATTTTTATACACAAACAATAAACAATCTGAAATGAAATTATGAAAACAATTCCATTTACAAGAGTATCAAAAAATAAGACACTTAGGAGTTAACCAAGGAAATAAAAGACTTGTACACCAAAAACCATAGAACATTGCTGAAAGAGATTTAAAAGACATTAATGGAAATACATTCCATGTCCATGGATTGGAAGGAAGACTTAAAATTGTTAAGATGATGTCATTACTACCCAAAGTAATCTACAGATGTAATGCAATCTCTGTGAAAATCCAGAGGATGTGTTCCAGAAGAATCAGAAAAACCATTCTAAAATTTATATGGAATTTCAAGGAACCCCAAGAAATCAAAACAATCTTTGAAAGGAATAGCAAAGCTGAATGACTCAATTCCTGATTTCAAAACTTACTATGAAGCTATAGTAATAAAAGCAGTATGTATTGACATAAAGATATAAATATAGATCAAAACAAGAGAACAGAGAGCATAGAAATATACCCCCATTACATGGTCAAATGATTTTCAACAAGGGTGCCAAGACCATTCAATGGGGAAAAGAGAGTCTTTTCAACGAATGTTGTAGGTGAAACAGGGTATTGATATCCACATACAAAAGAATGAAGCTGGATGCTTATTGAACACCATCTATAGAAATTAACTCAACAGGGATCAAAGACCTAAAACTGTAAGACTCTTAGAAGAGACCTCATTGATATTGGGTTTAACAATGATTTCTAGATACAGCACCAAAGGCACAGGAAACAAAAGAAAAAATAGAAAAATTTGACTCCATGAGTATTTTTAAAAATGTACATCATATGACAGTTATCATGAGAGTAAAAACAACCCACAGAATGGGAAAACATTTGCAAATCATATATCAGATAAAGAATTAATGTCCAGAATATATAGAGAACTCCTAAAACTTAACAACAAAAAATGCAATAACCCAGTTGAAAAATGGGCAAAGAGCTTGAATAGACACTTCTCCAAAGAAAATCTACAAATGGCCAAGAAGCACATGAAAAGATGCTCAGCCTCACTGATCATTAGGAAAATGCAAATCAAAACTATCATGAGACACCACCTCACACCTATTAGGATGGCTACTACCAAAAAGCAAAATAATAACTGTTGGTGAGGATGTGGAGAATTGGGGACACTTGTGCACTGTTTGAGGGAATGTAAAATGGTAAAGCTGCTATAAGAAACAATAAGATGGTTCCTCAAGAAATTAAAAATGAAATTACTGTATGATCCAGCAGTTCCACTTCTGGGGACATACTCACAAGAATTTAAAGCAGGGTCTCAAAGAGATATTTGTACACTCATGTTTAGGCCAGGATTATTCACAATAGCTAAAACATGGTGTCTATCAATAGATGAAAAGGGAAGCAAAATGTAGTATATACACACAATAGAGTATTATTCAACCTTAAAAAGGGCGGAAATTATGATATATGCTACAACATGGATGAAACTTGAGGACATTATGCTAAGTGAGATAAAGCATTCATGAACAGACAAATTCCGTATGATTACACTTATATGAGTTACTTAGAGCACCCCAAATCATAGAGCCAGAAAGCAGAGTGGCGGTTGCCAGGGGCTGGGAAGAAGGGTGGAGTTACTGTTTAATGGCTATCAGTTTTACAAAGTGAAAAAAGCTATGGAAATTGATGTTGATGACGACTGCAAAACAGTATGAATATATTTAATATCACTGCACTGTACACCTAAAGGTCGTTAAGATGGCAAGTTTTATGTTATGCATATTTTACTACAATAAAAGTAAAACAAAAAGGTTGTGATACCCCACCCGGGTTCTGGTTTTCTTTTCTTGTTGCTGCTGTGTCATGAGTACCAATGGCCATGACAGTGACCCAGTGACTCTGGTCTTCTTTGTGAATTTTGTTATCACCAGGTAGGAAGTGTCCTGCTTGTTAGTTTTGGCCCACTGACTGTGGAACACATCTAGCCCATGGTACCCCTGCAAACTTCCCTTTGGCCACTGGGCCATGTTCATGCTGTTTCCAACAATGTCTGTATCTTGGCCTTGGACAGTGTGGCCCTCTTCCAAGATTGCTTTCCTTAGAAGTTATAGTAGCTACTCCCTACATTTTATATTTTTGTATTCTTTAACGCTCTGTTTTACTCCTTTTAGTTGTCAATCATCTTTCACTAGTCAATAATTCTTTATGTTAAATTTTCCTATGCAGATGATTTTTGTGATTTCTGTCTTCGAAATCACCCCCAGTATGTGGTATTTGTCAATGTCTGTGTTGTAACTACTCCCATGGTAGTCATTTCCAAATTACCCCAATGCCATGTCACTGAGCACAAAATTTGAAAGAGATGCAAAGTAACACACCACTGTATTGTATTTCCACCTTACAGATACAAGTAAATAATCTCAAAAACATACACAATAGTAAAATAAAGTAATTATGATTGGATGAGTTTTGAATGCTTATTGCCTTTGATTTTTAATGTAATTTACTTAAAATAAGATTACATGATATTATTTTTAATTGTGGCTATGTTGAAAACTGACACAATTCCTGAAAGGCTGATCGTCAGTTGTGAGCTGGTTTGAGCTGGCTCGAGCACATGGCCGGTCCCCCTCCTCCTACCGCATCACCCTTACTTCTTTACCATCCAATTACGGAAACAGAAACTGGACTTTCCCAGGCCTGCAAAACTGCTCACTGTGGAGGTCAGGCACTTGGTACCCGCCACCCCCAACTGGATCACCCCTCCTAATGCAGTACTTGACACTTCCAATTTATTTTTCAATTCCATTATCATCAGAAATGATTACATTTTCAGTGCAAATACCACTTTACCAAACTGAATTAATCACTGTGAGGCTGGCCAGGGAGGATCCCCAGGGGCTTTGTCTGAGCATCACAGTTAACTCTTCACAACACGTCGCACTTCAGGCCTCATCAAGGCCACGCAGAGAGAACACCGGGCTTTCGGATCCTCTCAGAAGGCCCCATTTGGAACCTCCCTGGTGGCCAAAGGACCCCTCTGCCTTCTTGTAGCCTCTGATAGTGGACACACAGAATCTCTCTCCTTCCCTTCCTTCCCTCCCTCCCGGTGCCCCATCGGCCTCCAGAAAGGACTCTAATGGATCAGAACCTCCCACCCTGCATCCTGGCTCACAGCAGAATGGAGCGCTGAGATGGTACTTCAGTTTCTTCCCTTCCTACTGCCCAAGGGTGGGGCAATGACTGATGGTCACCTTGAAGGGGCTGTGGGACAAGCAGGCTCCTCACCGACCTATTCACTGCTGTGGGGAGTAGACACACCTCCAGGGTGGAGATTTCAGAGTCTCCTCTGTCTGCTGCACACGGCCGACTTGTTGGCTGATGAGTTTTCCATCTTTGTCCTTGGACTCCAAAATAAACTAGAATTTCAATATTGAAGATTCCTGACACCCAGGTGTGAATTCTGCACCAGGGCTCCTGGCAGAGCGGCCCAGTCAGAGTTTCCTCTCCTGCTGCTCTTAGTGTAAAGCTCCCTCCACTAATGACTGTCTGCTTAGCGCTTGCTAATGAATCTAATTCCAAGGAATTGATCTTCCCATATAGAATACACTTGGGAGAAATAAAATAACCACCAAAGAACCTTAAGTGAATTGCACTCTTCTCAAGAGAAGACTAACAATCCACTTGAAGCATGACCTGTACAGGAAGTAAAGCTCTGCTGCTCATTGAGGCCAGGAAGGTGAGGAGAGGGACCCGGTGTGCAGCCCAGCTCCCAGTATCTTGGGTCATTTTGTCTGTTGTGTGAAGCAGCATTATCCCTGCCCCGTCCCCACCCTGGCCCGGCCCCTACAGGGAGAAGTGGTGTCTGAGTCACTTGTTTGGGGTGCTGGTGGGGGGTGACAGCTCTGCCTTGGAGAAGAGAGGGGGAGGGATCCCACTCTTCTTCATCCTTCTAGCCCTACCCTGCCCGCTGCCTCCTCTCTCACACACCCCGTCAGGCTGAGGAATGAACCCCTGAGACAGTGAACAGAACAGGAGGGGAGACCTTCCCACAGCCAGAAGGAGGCAGACAGGACTCCGGGGGGCCAGCAAGGGTTTGGAAAGGGCTGCGGGGCCAAAATGAAACACTAGTTTGTATAGTGAGGAGTGGCTTCAGCTGGTATCGAGGGCCTGGGGCTCCCTGCTGACAGTGAATGGCACGGGGTTGTCCAGAGCCGGCCAGTGGCACGAGGAGAGGTGCTCATAAACCTCCTGGCATGGATGGAGCTGTGAGGGAAGCCTGAGCCCAGACCAGAGAGAAAGGACAGGGCCCACTTACGGTGTTTCTTCCAGTAGCTGGTGCATTGGCCCCATAATGCCACCTGAACTTAATCTCATTCAGGGACAATTGGGGTTACTGAGCCAGTCCTCAGAGGAGAAGTTCTCCCAGTCCTTGTTCCTTGTCCTCTAGTGGTAGAGTGGGGATAGCACAGGCTGGGCCCAGTTCTAGGGATGGCCGAAAGGGTGGAGTCACAAAGCTGGGGCCAGGAAACAGTTCTATCCAGGGACAGAGTAGGGCATGGTTCTTGGGCTGGAGAAATCGTTCCCAGTAGAGTCCAGGAGGAAACAGGCCTGAGCACCTGAGCACTGGGAGATCAAATCCCTGATCAAGGCAGAGGGGCCAGAGATGGACCATCTAAGGGAAGCAGGACCCAGGCTGGGCCTGGCACCTCCAGGAACATCCAGGGAGGGCCTCCCAAGAGGCGCCCCAGAGCAGTGTCCCCTGCTGCTTGCCTCTGTAGGCTTGGTGGTGCTTAGACTGGGCTGGAGCTGGCTGCACTGTAAGAGCCACCTTGTCTGTGGGTCACCAGGCTCTTTCCCCCCGACATCCTAGAGCTGGTGCTGCCATCCTAGGACCTCTAGGCATCAACCTCAAGCCCATTGATAGGTTCTGCCTCCTGGTTACCAGGATTTCTGGCAAAGTGTTTTATATAGAATCTTAGTATAATGAAAGAGTGAAGCCCTCCCATACATATTGGCCAGACGATTCTAGGAAGGTTTCAGGGAGGAGGTGAGTCTTAAGTCCATCCTCGCATTCAGGTTTGGGAATGAAATGGTACAGGAAGGGTGTCTAGACCAGGGCATGTCATGAATAAGGTCTGTGCAAAAGGCAGGGAGGAGACCAGTCTGCAGGTCTCAAAATACCAAGCTGTGGGGCTGTCCAAGGAGAAGGAGGTGAGAGTCCGACCTAAGTGAATTGTTTTTAAAGGCTACCATCTTAAGGTTAAGAAGGAGGAGCAATCAGCCTGTATTGAGCGCCCTCTTTGTCACATAATGTATGTCCTCAATTAGCTCATTTCCCCTCAAAATCCCCCTGAAGGGTGTCAGGGTTGGATGGCTGCCTTTCCCCTTATAACAACAGGACTAAGTTTGTTTTGGGGTCTCCCTTTCTCCACTTAGGCCATGGGTGAGGCTGCACCCACAGCTCAGGGCTGTGACCCAGGCTTAAAGCAATCGGTATGGCACATTCCTTTGGCCCAGCCATTGCCCCAGGGAGGTGACCCAACCAGTGCCAATGAGATTCAGTGAGACCTTTGCTGTAGCTTTGGAGAAATTCTTGCAATTCTTTGCCCCTAAACTTGAACTTGGAAGTTTGTAGTGTACAGTATTTCCATCACATCAAACGTAAGCTGAGAATGAAGACAAGTGGGGGAAAAATGGAGAAAAACCAGGCCTTGATGACATCACTGGGGGCTCCATTAAGCCATGACTGAAACCAATCTTAACTTTGACGGTTTTCTTATGAGTGGTGAATTCCTTTTTTATTTACATAGTTTGGGTTGAGTTTTCTGACATAAGCAATAGAAAAAAATCATGATTGTTATCTGAATCCATGGAACAAACTCAAGTAGAAGAAAGCTTCTCCTTGCTCATCTTCTTCCTTCTTTCTGCAAACTGGCCTCTCTGCACACTTGCGACCCACCCTGGCCTCACCGAAAGGGTAGCCTTTACCTCTGAGCTGCATGATCTTCCAGGCTGGATTCTCAGTGAATTGATTTTGTCTCTTCATCCTAAATTGAAGATTCTCCAAGGAGAGAATCAGATTTGCCTGGGTGAGGTGTCCACTACCATCCTGTTAATAAACTATAGACACTTGAGGGGCACTGAGAAGGGCTTAAGGGGCTTTTGGACTGAGCAAGGAGAGATGTGTAGGAAAAAATTCTTAGCATTTCTAAGCAGATATGAATCACAGTACCTATTTTCCATATAGGGAAACTAATGCCCAAAGAAGTAAGGTGACTTGTCC
Organism: Manis javanica; assembly: GCF_040802235.1. NCBI lineage: Eukaryota > Metazoa > Chordata > Mammalia > Pholidota > Manidae > Manis > Manis javanica. The sequence goes on along the minus strand of NC_133159.1, from coordinate 22,632,137 downwards.
AAGATCACATAACTGGTCAGTTATAAAATCCAGATTCTTATCTTGTTCTGCTGAACGAACTCCAAACTCCGGGGTCTTTCCACAGCCCCAGACCCACGGGTTTTGCTATGGCTTCCCTCCATTTCCTCCTGCCATTTGTCCACATCCCACTGGCCAACTAGGGCAGGAAACAGGAAACTGACTTCCCTGAGAAGAGGGGTAACCCCCAGGGCTGGTGAGGAGGAAGGCTGTCTTGCTCCCTTCAGCACCAAGGGCATCCGTAGTTTCCCACCAGAAGCAGGCCTGGGCATTCAGCAGGCTCCAATTCTGCACTCAATTATTCAATACCAACAAGAGCTGAATTAACATTTCATGACCACATTGCGTTTTACCCAAACAGCTGAGTGTGAACATATTTGCCTGAGTCCAGCTGTGCCACCACTGGGATCTTCATCTAAAGCCTTTCAACCTCCACAAATAAGTTTTGCTAACTAGCCCTCTTGTGATCACCACAAAGTCCATAAAGTGGGGCAGGCCTCCTGTGGACGCAGTGCACCCATGCCTGGTGACTGCTGGCTAAACAAGGCCCTCTTGGAGACAGAGCTGGGCTTTCAGACAGCACCTGCCAGCCATGGGGTCCTGGCCTCTGGTTCCGGAGATGGTCTCTGACATTTACTGGGCAGGATCTACAGGCTGATTCCAGGTGAACGGAGGCCAGGAAGGATTTGGGAGGGGGTTGCTGCACAGGGTTGTACCTGGAGGTTACTGAAAATCATGTCCACACAGACAGGGGTGGTGATGTGTGTGGGTTCCCTTCAGGGTGTCCTGGGGTCAGGTGGGTGACCTTGGGGTAGTGACTTAGCCTCTCAGATCCTCAGTTTCCCACCCGGAAGGTAGAGCTGATGAGCCCAGCTTCCTGGGTGTGAGGGCCGCAGGGGAGGGGCTGTGGGAGGCTCTCAGCACGGTGCTGGGTACAGAGTAGGTGCTCAGAGAAGGAGGGGGCGGTTGACTGGAGCTGAGTGTGCAGATGACCTGCTGAGAGGGGTGGGATGGTGATGTGGGGCCCTGGCTGTCAGCCCTGACGTGGAGCAGGAGGATCTTGACAAAACTCTCCCACCCAGGTAGGGAGGAAGTTCCAGCCATAAGGGATAGGCAACAAGACTCAGCATTTAGAGAGACTGGGGCAGGTGAGAGGGGGCCAGAAAGGTGGTCCAGGCCTTCCGGCAACAACACAGACAGAGCGGGGCTGTGTCCTGCAGGCAGGCAGAGCTCCACCCTCTGTGGGGGCTGGGAGCAGGTGATGCGGGGCGACCCTGACTCTGGGTGAGGAAGGGCATCCATGAGAGCTGAGAAAAGGAGCAGGGCCTGAGCTGGATCTCAGCTCTGAAAGAGGCCCCAGGCCCTGGGAGAGTCCTGTGTCCCCATGGCAGCCATTGTTTCAGGACCCACTGTGAAGGAAGGTCCAAGAGGACTTGGGAGTAACTGGGGGTCTCAGGGTGGTGCTGCGGTCTCGAGATTTATCAAGGCATGCTACGAGGGCACTGCCAAGGACTAACCCTACCAGGTCCCAGGGAGGGAAGGGGAAAGGGATGGTGGGGTCTGGGCAGGACACAGATCTGAGCTTTGGGGAACATCACGGTAGAGATGAAGTCAGGATACTCTGCCTCTGAGTCACTGTGTGACCCAGGACAAGTCACTTGCCTCTCTGGGCTGTGTCTGCACATCTGCACAACAAGAGACATCAACTTGGGGATCTCCAAGACTCCTCTCAGTCTTGGCCTGTTTTTGGTTCTGTGTGATCCCCGCATTCTGTCCTCACATCCCAGTCCTCTGCCTTAAATCTGGCCAGTGACTTCCCAGCTCAAACCCACCTTCTGCCAGAGGAGGGCATGTCAGTACCGGAACACGCAGCGCCGACACAGCCGTCCTCACAGTCACTGTGGGATGCTGAGTCTAGTGGTGACAGGGCTGCTCAGTGCATTAGCATCTGGGGACAATATGCCCTCACCCTTGGAGATGCCATTACGGGATGGCTTGCAACTGCAACTGCCTCTTGGGGGAGGAAAAAAAATGGGGAAGGGGGCAGCGGGAGATGAACCTGACTCCGGCCCTGGAGGAGAAGCTGAGACAGCAAAGTTCTGGAGACTTAGGTGCTGGAGGCGGGGCAGCCTTCAGGCTCTTCCATTTCCTGTGGCAGGAGCCTCCATGCAACCTGGTTTGAGCTAGGAAGGGATTTACTGAGTCATACCAACAAAGAAGCTCAGAGACAGGGCAGCCTTCAGGGGTTCAAATGATAACACCAGGACCTGTTTCTTCTTTCTTCATCTTTTAGCATCTCTCCCTGCTTCCTAGTAGCCAGGTGTATTCCATCCACACTAAAGTCCTGTAGAAAAAATTCTCTTCCTCATGGTTGATCAAAAGTCCTGGGCCACTGACTCTAAGAGACCACACCCTGAACCTGCACCGTCAGAATGCACAGAGTTGGAATATGCTGGCTGACTTAGGCCAATCAGGGTCTGTCCATGAGTGAGGATAATCCCACCCATGTCACGGGGGCTGAGAGTGGGGAGCGGAGCAGCTTTATCAGTAAAAGCATGAAAAGGAACTGGGCCACAAAAATCCCATGAAGGGTGCTAAGCCACAAAACCCCTCTAATGAATTTGGGTTGGAGGGCAATACAAGAAAACATATTAACAGAAACAAAAGAAAGATGGGAAAAGCACAAATACTTATGTATTATGGCTGACCTTATCTCATTTTTCAAATAGTCAATGATACTGGAGCTACTGTTACCCTAAGTATACCATCCTAGGCTTTTAGAGTTGGAAAGATCTTCAAAATCCTCACTGCCTTCCCCTCGCTTTCACAGACAAGGCAGCAGAGATCTAGAGGGCTTAAGCTGCTGTCTCAAGATCACGCAGCTCAGTGGAAGACAGCAGAGTAGGAAGCACCAAGAATCCATCTCCCACCTAGACAAAAATGGTACTGACACAATCTATCTGATGTAACTATTTTGAAGTCTGGAGTCTGGAAGGTGTGCAACTTCCCCTGGGGGAAGTCTTGGGCAGTAAATGGTGGTTAATTTCAGCTTTTACCTTGGTAGCAGCTACACATCCCCCACCCCCTAGCCCCACTTCAGGCAACAGTGCAAGTGTTCCTGGAGCCGCTTGCACACGGCTTGCACATGGCTTACAGTAGCCAGGGCGAGCAACAGAACTCATCTCCCAGATGTCCAGATCTGTGCTCTGATAGTTCATTGCTGCCTCTGAACGTGGCGGTGCAGACACGGAAGTCAGCAGCCATTGTTGCAACTCTCACCCCGGTTGTTTGGAGCCCCGCCACCACTCTTCCAGCTGAAGTGCTTTCCAAGGGACTTAAAGAGCTAGAGCATTTTTCCCCCTTAGTTTTTCTCTTTTTCCCTTTTCTCTTTTTCCCAAACATTCAGGGCAAGGACATTCAAAAGCAATGCATATACAGGAGAATTTGGAGTGTACATATCCAGGTGAAGGTGCAGGCTCAGACAAAACCTGAGAACACCTAAAGTGTACACCTCAGGCTTATCTCTGGCACAGAAATAACCTACAAAAACCAAACAAGTGGAAAAACCCCAGCAAACTCTGGACAAGCGGGGGAGAATCTGATTTCTAGAGTTACCATACTATAAGACTCAAATGTCTAGTTTTCAATAACAAAAATCACAAAGCCTACTAAGGCACAGAAAAGTAGGCTAATTCAAAGGAAAAAATAAATAGAAAATGTTCCTGAGAAAGATTTAGTAGATCCAGTAGACAAAGACTTTTAAACAATTTAGGTTGTCAAAGAACTAAAGGCAAATGTGGAGAAAGTCAAGAAAATAATGTATGAATAAAATCTATCAACACAGAAGTAGAAAACATAAAAAGAACTAAAAAAGAAATTCTGGAGCTAAAAAGTATAATGTCTGAAATGAAAAATTCACTGGAGGGATTCAAAAGCAAATCTGAGCAGGCAGAAAAGAGAATCAGTAAATCTGAAGACAGGCCAATGGAAATTATGTAGTTTGAGGGACAGAAGGGAAAAAGATTTTTTAAAAAGTGAACAGAACCTAAGGGACTCATGGGATACCATTAAACAACAAACATATATACTATGGGCATATTTTTGTAACTTTGGTTTGTAGCACCACTTTTTGTTCTCTACCTGATTGAAGAGACTAATGCATTACAGAAATACTTGGTCTATATTTTTGGACACACAATGTATAAAGATGTAATTTTGTGACATCAATAGCTGAAAATAGGTGGGGATGGAGCATTTTTGTATGTTATTGAAGTTGAGCTGGTACAAATTCAAATTATGGTGTTACAACTTTAGGAAGTTTCACTATAAACCCCCATGGTCATTACAAAGAAAATAGCTATAGAATATACACAAAAGCAAATGAAAAGAAAGTGCTTTACTACAAAAAATCTACTAAACACAACAGACAACAATGCAGGAAATGAGGAACAATAAGGCTATAAGGCGTACAGAATATAAATAGCAAAATGACAAAATTAAGTCTCTCCTTATCAGTAGTTACTTTAAATATAAATGGATTAAATTCTCCACTCAAAAGACAGATCAACAGAATGGATAAAAACACATACCCCAGCTATATGTTGTCTAAAAGAAGCTCACTTCAGATCCAAAACACAAATAGGCTGAAAGTGAAAAGATGGGAAAAGATATTGCATGCAAATAGCAAACCAAAAGAGAGCATGGGTAGCTATACTAATATCAGACTTAAAATCAAAATGGACTTTAAGGTCACACAGCTCATTAGCGGAAGGCCCAGGTTTTCCTAGAGTGAGCTTCTCCCAGCAGGCATCCATCTGCTCAGAGCTGCTGCTAATTACAGTGAACTCTCTGTGAGGGGAGCCACACTCTCACTCAAACCAGGCAGAGCAACCTGCATGGCCCAGAGTCCATTCTGCCCTGGGCAAGTGGGAAACGGTGTCCCTCATCACCTCCTTGGCCCCTTCCACCCTCTCCCAAGTGGGCAGGTGCTTTCTCATTAGATGCCTCCAACTGGGCCTGGCTGGAGACCTCTCTCTGAGGGTCGTATGGCTCCTCACACTCCTGATTGGTAGCTGACCCCAATCTCTACCTCCTGACCTTGCCTCCCTGCAGGTCAGTGGAAGCAGAAAAGTTAACTAAGAATATGAGAGATGCCGAGGCCCCTTGTGGTCATCTAGCCAAAACCCTGCATTTCATAGGGGAGGAAACTGAGGCCCTGGAGAGGAGGGGCATTCCAAGGCAGACAGAGACATCCAGATGGAAGGGCTGGGGGCTCCCCAACTAATGCTCTCCCAACACTCCATGTACCTTGCTGGCTGCAGGGGCCCTGAGCCATTGTCCTCAGGCCCCTGGCTGGGACAGTCAGCCAACCTCAAGTCAGTTCTTACACACTGACAACCCCTATCCCTTCAACAGTGTTACCCTTTGCAAGGTGTACACACTGTCCTATTTAAACATGAGACAACTGAGGGCCAGGGACAGGTGGGGGAAGGTCATCTGCTCACCAGTAAGAGATCAGGATTATACCGCAGCCTACCTGCATCCCCAGTCAGAAGCTTGTAGAGTTTATGTCATGTTATCCTCCTTTGATACCTGCACAGCTGGCGTCTCTGGAACTATTGCCCTTGTTATAGCTGAGGGATGCAAATTCAGAGAGGGCCAGCCCTCTGGGCTCACCCACACAGTTGGCCAGTGATAAAGAGGGAGTGTGCCAGGTTTCCTGGAGTCCAATCTGATGCCCTGTCAACCCACCTCCCACATCCCCTCAACTGCCATTGGTACAGTTAGGAATGACATTCCTGACAGCCCAGAACCTGATGAACAAAGATGTAGACAATGCTTTGGGTGATGTTTTTCTCACCCAAGGAGGCAACTCCAAGATACCACCGGCCACAGCCTGCTTCCCAATCTCCCCTTGGTGTCCTGGGTTGTGTGGCCTACCCTGTGGAGAGTGCGGCTGCTCACGTGGGCCTTGGGTTCACTTTCAGAACGCACAGTGGGCGGGCCACCCAGAGCCCGGCCAGCTCTGGTCAATTGAGCTTTCCCAGAAAGCCCTGCAGCAATTTCTGCTCCCATGTCATTGGTGGGAATTATGTCACATGACTACCTAAAGCTAGGCAGGAAGGATGTTTTCTCATCTCATTGGCCAGAGCTGTATCACATGACTACTTGCCTAGAGGGCAGGAAATGTAAAGTTTTTAAGTTGGGGAAGTTGTTCGTGACAAAACAGGGGTTATGTTAGTAAGAACGACGAGGAAGACAAACAATGGTGAGAAGCCTGATGTCTCTGCCCCCACACTGACAGTCTCATTTTCATATTTGTTATCTTCTTGGATCCGCATGGGTAGGTTTGCTGTGAACGGGCAATGAGAGATTGGGCCGCTTGCCCAGGATGCCACAAGAATGGTTTGTGGAGCCTGGCTATTGCTGTCCCTCGGCCCCCAACTCTGCACTCCAGCTCCCCATTGTCTGCTCTCTCTCTCTGTCCCAATTCTCTGCCTTTCCAGCTTCCCAGGCCAGCGCAGGTCAGCACACTGCTGCTGCCTGGAGATGAGGGGAGAGCGGTTTGCCACTTCCAGTTCTCATGCCATTTTCAGGCTGAACCACTTTAAGAGAGTCTGCTATTGAAAGTCCAAACTCAAACCAGTTCCCCAGGGGCCCACTCCCTCTCTCACATCCTGCTCGTGGGATGTCCACTGGGGTAACCATAGTGGAGGCCATCTGGGCAGCAGCTATCAAAATTCAAGATGGACATACTCATTGTCCCAGCAATTTTCTAAGAGTTGACCATTCTGAAATACTCAGGGTATGTTATGTATTTATGTATGCAAGGATGTCCATATTGTTTGTAAAAACATAATAGCAAAAAATTGAGATAATTTAATATTCTTTTGGTGGATTGATTACATAATTGAGGCCATATTTCTACTACTGAATATTAAGCAGACATTGAAAAATGAGAGTAGTCCCTATACGCTGGCTCAGGAAGCTATCTGTCATATATTTTGAATAAAAAGACCCATTTTGATGAAAAATATGAACAGCACACTTCTATTTTGTATAAAAATTGTCTGCGCACAGATAAATATATGAAGGATGAACAGTTGTACTTGGAGACCTATGGGGGAAATCTACGGATCTGCAATTTTCTGACAACATGAACTATCTAAGGCCATTGGGCACCAAATTACTTTCCCTCTCACCTGCTCAAGGGCATCACCCAGCTTCCCTCCCCTCTCTCTGCTGCATCATGAATTTTCTCTCTCCATGGGACCATTCCCATCAATGTATGACACGGCATTATTTTTCCAATCTCAGAACACCAAAATCAAGAACAAAACTAAAAAACTCACCCTCTTGCTACTTTGGTTTTCCTCGACAGTAATATGCCTCAGAAGAGCCACCCTACTTGCTATCTCCCCGATCTCTTCACCCATTCTCTTTTCTCCATTCTCAACCCAGATTCCAGTCCCTCAAACCCCATCACAGATGCTCTTGATATGGTCACCAATGACCTTCTCATTTGGTTAGTGGGGTAACAGTCAGCTTCCAGTGACCCTTGACCTCTGGACATTTGGCCTGGTCTTCACTACCTGACCTCTCCTCTGGCTTTCCTCCTTCCTCCGTAGCTGCTCCTCCTCAGCCTCTGCTGGGTTCTCCTTGGTTCCTCAGCCCATACACCTTGTCCTGTCCCTGGGCTCCATCCTTTGTCCTCTTCTCCTCATCTTCACTCCCTCCCTCACTAGTCTCACTTCACCTTTACATTCGTATGTGAATTCATATTCATATCACATTCCTATGCTGATAGCTTTCAGATTTATCTCTCAGCCCAACCTCTCTCTGAACTCCAGACTTGTACATCCACCACTACTCAGCACTCTCACTGGGGTGTCCAACAGATGTCTCAAAATTCACATGTCCCTAACTGATCCCACTTTCTGGTCTTCTCAGGCCCTGACCTGCTACCCTCAGAGTCCCCCTCATCTCTGTTCAGTCAATTCCACCCTCCCAGGTGTTCAGGCACGAAACGTAGTCTCGTGCTGGAGCCTTCTCGTCCTCTCATTCCCTGTGCCACATCTATCAGCAAACTTGCTGGCTTTCGTTCAAAATATTTCTGGAACTTGACCCCTTCTCATCACCTCCACAGCTGCCTTCCTGGTCTCTTATCCCCATCACCACCCACTCTTACCCGGATTATTACAGGACCCTTCAGACGGTTCTCCCTGTGTCCTGCCAAAGGTCTGTTCCTCATAGGGCAGCAGAATGATTTCATGCAATCCTATTAGAGTTGTCAGATCATGTCTCTCCTCTGCTCAAAACCTCTCAAAGCTCTCAAGTGAGAGAAAAATCCAGAGTCTTGACAATGAACCGTCCAGCTCTGTGTTTACTAAGCCCCCGACCCGAGCCTCCTCACTGACTCCGCTCCCTCTGCTCCCTCTGTTCCAGCCACACTGGCCTTGCTTTTCCCTGAATGTTCCGGGTCTGCTCCTGCTTGCGGGTCCTTGCTCCTGCTGCTCCTCTGCCTGGGGTCTTCCTCTCCAGACATCCTCAAGTCTCACTCCTCAGTCTGGGGTGGCTGAATCACAGACAGCACGTCTGGTTCTTGTACAAAGCCCTGCAGGCTCCTGAAGTCCTGCCCAGAAGAGAGTCTGTGTACCAGTCCAGAGCAAAGAGAAGACGGATGGTGGCAGGGTCTTTTCTAGAATTCACTCTCTCTAGAAGCTATGTTTACCTCTTTTTAATGTTTTCATTCAAGAATCAAAAGTTTTAGGTGGTGTATTAAATGAGGTAAGAGAATTGTGACTAGATATCACCAAAAGCCACAGGTTCTGCCTTGAAGAAGTCAAAAGAACCTCCTCCCCCGACTCCTGTTCCTAAAGGCCACCATCTTGCAGACTGAGGCTCCGCTGAAGGGGCGCGTAGCCCTAGTCACCATAAGATACCATGCCAGGAGTCAGTATAGGCCTCAGGCCAGTCAGAAATGGATGTCCCCACCTTTCACAATGAGAACAGGACCAAGAGGGCCCCACATTTCCCGTGGAATAGGAAGATAGAGAAGCCCCTTGGGCAGACTCTGTCTGTCTCTGTGTGTCCTGATATTTCCTTCTCATTGTAATTAAAAAATAATTAATTGATGTCATACCTGAGGCTGAGCAGGTGGTTATCCCTAATCTAAGCAGTTCCTAAGATACCCACAAATTTTAATAAGTGTCTTAGATGAGAGAAAGTGGGGATTATCAGGGCAAGGCTGAACATTTTACATTTTCTATTCTATGCTGTTAGAGTTGTTCTTTTCCAAGTGAGCATGTATTACCTTTGTCATAAATGTGTGTATTATTATATATGCACCTGTGTGTGTGTGTGTCCCATCTTCAGAAAAGTGGGCTATTTGCAGAACAAATGGATCTCACAGTTTACGAAAGGATTTGCCAAAGGCTTCTTTGAAGTACTCTTCTCTGCAAGGGACACAGAAAAGGATTTTGGTTTATAAACACTTTCGCTTCATGCTCTGATGCAATCCTTAAACATGTAGTCAATTCCTGTCTCAAGTTCTATCCGATTTAACCAGCATTTTTTCAAGTGACAGCTCTGTGCTGGGTGCTGTTCTTGGCATAGTCGGGGAAGAAGGGTGAATACCTGTACTCAGAAGGAAATTGGCCCTGCCAGCTCTTACAGACAGTTTGAAAGAACGCAGAGGCTGTTGCCAGGAGCAATTACCAAGACCCTCTGCATTGTCCATAAATCCAGCCAGGAGCTCAGACATTAAGAGGTATCTCTGGTCTCCCAGGGTGATGGGGTAGCCAGAAGGTTCTACTGTAGTCAGAAGCAGGTGAAGGTTATGGGGAAGGGGAAAAAGCGCCTGTTTCCTTATTACCACTATCAATGTGCAAAACTTACAAAAGGAGCTGTGCGATATGATGAGTGACAGGTTTTGAAACTATGATAAGAAGTTAGAGGCAGCTTGTGAAAACACCTCCCAGTTATCCCTGGAGAAGGGAGGGGAGGAGCAGGGGTGACTTGTTCCCTGTCCTCTCACGCAGCCCTGTGGTTGACCTTACCTTTAGATCCTCTTTACACCCTTGAAATATGAGCTGCCTGTGTTGCTGATATTGGGCAAAGGGGTAATCTGACACTGAATTTTTATTTTATTGTTACTGCTTGAAATGAGTTTCTCTATTGAGAACACCTTTTTAAACAGGAATATAATTCTTTTGAAATGCAAAGCCAAGGCAAAATAAAAACACGAAAAGATGAAGATAATAGTACCCACCCTCTTAGGTTGTTCTGAGGATTAAATGAGATAATACAGGGCTTGTGGCATGATGCCTGGCACATGAGGAGCAGTCAGGCCATCGAGGTGCTCTGGCCTCATTAAAATTGTGTGATTGTGCGTGTTGCTGTCAAACATCAGGGGTCTTGGTAGGATTTTTGTTGTATGATCTCCATACCTTGGCTGATTCATCAGTATAATTGGAACAACAGGCTTTTTCCCAGTCTGAAAGCAGGGTGACCTCTTAATGCCATTTCCAATTATTGTCATCTCTATTGTTGTGGCTCTCTGATGTTGACAATACAAGAGGGCAGGAAGATGGTTTGGAGCACCCCATTCCTTTCTCTATGATCCAGTGTCTTCATTTGTTCGTGCATTCAGAAAACAACATGCAGCCCTTTCCTTTTTCCCATTCTACTGATGAGGAAACTGAGCCTTGCAGCCCCTGTTATATTTGCAGCCTTAATCTCTCTCTGTGAGGGCAGTGGGCTCTCCACTTGCCTTGACGATGATATCAAGAGCTTAAAGATTTGCATGGGAAACCAAGATTCTGCAGTCTTGGAGGGTTGGAAACAATTGGCTCACTGAGTAGGTCAATTTTTTCTGGATCATTTCTGGCAAATCAATGTTCTATTTGCCAACCAGTATAGTGCTCATTCTCACCCTGGAGAAGGGCAGAGAAGATCAGTTATCTGGACAAAATCTAAATAAAATTGTCTCAAGTGAACTGGAAGGGAGGTGATGTGCAGGTGTCTACTGAGGAATCCATGAATCTGGGGCTGATGAATTACTTAGGCAGGTGCTTCTGCCACCGGCCTCCTGTCTCAGGACATGAGTCACGTAATTATGGCTATGACGCCAGTTATCTGGAATGAACCAGTCCATTCTTCTCATTTATTACTATTGAATTTCAGGAAAGTGGTTGCTAAGTCTCCCCTGCAAATTCTTATCTAAATATTTGATTTATCTGGTGAGAACCAGAGTGTGCCCTGCAGTAAGGAGGACTAACTACACATGCCCAGAAGATTTTCTCATGGGGGTAATTGATGGGTGTCTGGACAGCATGCCATTTATAATCATCATTCCCATCAGCGGTACCATAAATTTTCCTTCCTTCCCCCTTCCCCCTAGGCACTGGCTGTGCCTAACTCAAGGCAGTGGGAATAAGCTGAGGCTAAGTATGTTTCAGGACTTTGTAAAGGAGTTTCCTGCCTAGGCAGGGGACGGGGAGGGCAAGGGCAGCTGGCCAGCAGAGCCATCTTCCCACGTCCAGTGTTAATGTCCTCCTCGCAGCATGTCCTATTGCAGTCAGAACCATAACAGGAACTCCAGTGTGCAAAGCCACAGATCCCAGGGTGTTCTTTTCTAAACCACTTGCCCCAGTTCCCCTGGCACTCTGGAGTCCAAGTTGTACATCAAAATTAGATGGCATTTCTTCCAAACATAGTGTTTCCTGAGCAGTTCCACCCTCTCTGAAAAACAACCAAATATGTGGTTCTGAATACTATTGAAAATAACTTAATAAGATCCAACATAATAGTGGCTTATGGAAGACAGAATTATGTTACTCTCCCGTGTAAGAGTTCTAGCATTGACTGTTGTGGCTCATAAGGTGGTTCCAGTCTGCATCCATCATTTGCTTGTCATTCCTAATTTTTTGGCCTTATTAATTTTGTGAAATATAGCTCAATTTCATGTCTACAGTCACTCCAACAGGAAGGACATGAAAGGGCCTTTCCCTTTAATGACAATGTGGAAATTGGGCAGATGAATACTTACATGCCATTGGTAGAATTTAGTTACCTGGCTGTCCTTTGCTGCAGGGGAAGCTGGAAATACAGCTTTTATTTTATGTATTTGAAGTTTGAAGTTTTATAATTAAATAAAAAAGTGGAGAAGATACAAGATAAGGTGGATGGGGAATGGCTGGCTGGCCACATCAGTGTTATGTATAAGGGGAGTGCTTTTGGGAATTAGATTAGGGCTGGAATGGATGGGAAAAGATATGGGTTCATTCTGTCTTTTCCAACTTTCCTGCCTTCCTGGGGTCCTGTTTTTCTCTCCTTAGACCCTTCTTAACCTTGACCCTGGTTAATGGTTCTTTTCTTATCTTAATTTGGGTCTTCTAAAATACCTCCTGGATTATCTCATAGCCTTGGAATTCATTAAAGTGAGACCACATGGAAGCTTAGAGAATTTAGGCATTGGAACCCATTCTATGTCAGACATGATACCAGGTGTTGCTTATATGGCAGAGAGTATAATTAGATACCGTTCCTTGCCTTTTGGAATGTAGACTATAGCATGAGAAAATCAGACAAATATATATCAAGTTGTAGCTATGATTTCCACTTCTGGCTAAGATAGAGTAGTAGGGATTTGATTTACACCTTTTCCTGAAACAGTAAAAAAAACTGGACAAAATAAAAGAAACAACAATTTTTCAGATATAATACATCAAGCAAAGAAGACACAATGATCTTGGAAAGATGGGAAATGAAAAGGAAAGTCCCATGAATACTTCAGATTTGTGTGTCTGAAAAATCTGAAAAAGTCTTTATTTCTCTTGTGTTTTTGAAAGATATTCTTATAGACTAGAATTTTAGGCTAAGAGGTTTCTCCCCCACCCCCCGCCTTCAAGAATTTTAAGATGTTTTCCCACTGTGTTCTCACTTAAATTGCTTCTGAGGAAAAATCTGCTGTCATCCTTAATTTTGTTACTTTGAGCACAGCGTCATTTTTCCTCTGATTGTTTTTAGGATTTTCTCTTTATCACTGGTTTTGATCACTTTGATTATGATGTGAGTTGGTACAGTTCTTCTTTCCATGTATTTGGTGCTTGTGATTTGTTGAGCTTTTTTGGACCTGTGGCTTATAACATAATTTTTACCAAATTTAGAAAAGTTTTCACCACTCTTTTTTCAAATTTCTTTTCCTGTCCTGAAAGAATCAATCACCAGCAGATTCACATCACAAGAAATGTTAAATGGAAGCATTCAGGTGGAAAAGAAATGATACCAAATGGAAATATGGATCTCATAAAGGAATGAAGAGTCCTAGAAATAGAAATTACACAAGCTAAAATAAAATAGTTTCTGTTATTATTTAAGTCTCTTTTAAAAATCATTGACCATTTGAACCCTAATAACAATAATGTAGTGTTGGGTTTATAACATATGTAGAAGTAAAATGTTAGTATAAAAGCCTAAAGGGAAGAAATAGAAGTCTATTACTGAATTCTTATATTATATGTAAAGTGGTATAATACCACTTGAAAGTACACAGTGATAAGTTAAGGATGTATAGTATAAACTCTGAAGCAGCCATTAAAATACCAAAACAAAAAGGTAGGTAATAAGCACCCCTCAAAAAGAAGATAGACTGGAATCAAAAGAATACTCAAGTATTCAAAAGAAAGACAGAAAAAGCAGAAAAAGTGAATGAATAATAAAAAATAGGGAAAAAAGGTAAGGTTATATATAAAAACTAACAATATTAACAATCATATTAAATATAAATTATCTAAACACTCAAATTAAATTTGGGGGTTGTCAGATTAGATAAAAAAGCAAGACTCAACTGTATGTTGCATATGAGAAATCCAACTTTAAATACTAAAACACAAATAGGTTAAAAGTAAAGGATTAAAAATGATATGCTAACAATAGTCAATAAAATGCTAGAGTGGACATACTAATATCCGAGTAAATTTCAGAGCAAAGAACACTACCAGGGATAAAAAGGATCATCTCATAATGATAAAGGGGTCACTCATCAAAAGAAAATTTTAAAGTCTTAGAAACTTATGTACCCAAATACAGAATTTCAAAATGAAGGAAAAATAGAACTGCAAAGAGAAATATAGAGATTCACAGTTATAGTGGATGTTTCCCATATCACTTTCACAATAACTGCTACAATAAGTAAACAGAAAGTAAAAAAGAATATAAAAGATTTTTACAATACAATCAAGCTTGATCTAATTGACATTTAAAAAGTCTCTACTCAGCAATAGCAGGATACATATTATTTTCAAGTACACACAGAACATATACCAAGGGAGATCACATAAATCAAGTCTTAATAATTTAAAAAGATCCTAGTCATACAAAGTATATTTTCTGTCCGTAATAAAAATAAATTAGAACTCAATAGCAGAAAGATATCTGAAGATATTTTGAAGAAGTAATACATTTCTAAACAACTTACATGTTAAAGAATAAATCAAAAGAGTAATTAGAAAATATTGAACTGAATTAAAATGCATACTTAACATATCAAAATTCTTGACATACCACTAAAGAGGTACTTAGGGAGGAATTTATAACACTAAATTCCTGTATTATAAATGAGAAAGGTCCCAAACTAATAATCTCAGTTTCCAACTTAGGAAGCTAGAAGAACAAATTAAACCTAAAATAAACAGAAGAAAGGAGATAATAAAGATAAGAAATTAATAAAATAGATACATAAATACAACAGAGAGGTGACAATGAAATCTGATTATTTGTGAAGAGCAATAAGATAACAAATATACCCAGAGTGATTAGGAAGAAAGGGTGAATATATAAATCACCAATGTCAGGAATGAGAAAGGTGGCTGTCAATACTACAGATATTAAAAGAATAATATATAAGGGAATGGTATGAACAACTTTATGCAAATGAATTTGACAATTTAAGTAGACATATTTATTTAAAGACACGAACCACCAAAGATCACACAAGAAAAATTAATAGACAGGATCATACGATGCCCATTAAAAAAATTAAATAACTGAACTTGCAGTTATAAACATCCCATCAAGAAAACTCAAGTCCTAGATAGTGTCTCTGTGGAATTCTACAAAGTATTTGACAATGAAATGATATGAACACTACACAAAGTTTTCCATAAAAGTGAAAAGGAGGGGCTACTTCCTAACTCATTCTACAAGCCCAGCATTACCCTCATATTAAAAATATGCAAAAACATTACAAGAAAAGAAAACTATAGACCAATATTCCTCATGAACATATGTGTAAGGGTTTTAAACAAATTCTCAGTAAATCAAATCTGACTATATAAAATGGGAAACACATAATGGCCAAATGAAATTTTTCTTAGCATACAAGACTGACTTAACATTAAAAAAATCAATGAGCATAATTCATGATACTGAGGAAGCACATAATCATTGTAACAGATGTGGTAAAACCATTTCACAAAATCCAAGATTCATTTCTGATAAAAACTCTCAGCAAATTAAAATTAGGATTGTCCTATCTTGATAAAGGGTATCTATGAAATATCTACAATGAACATCATACTTAATGGTAAAAGACTGAAGGTTTTTTCATTCGAGATCAGGAACAAAGGACCCACTTTCAATTCAAATTCAAAACTTTAGTAAAGGTTCTAGCCAATGTAACAAGGCAAGTAGAAGAAATTAAAGCGTCTATATTTATAGGGAAGAAAGAAGTAAATCTGTCATTATTTACAGATGACATGATCGTCCAGGTAGAACATTCTATGTAATCTACACACACACAGAAAAACACAAAACCTACCTGAACTGAACAGTGAGTTTAGCAAGGTTGTAGGTTATAAAATCAATGCACAAAAATCAAATGCATTTCTATAATTGCATTAATTTCGGAATTATTTCGGAATAAATTTTCGGAAAACAATAAATTTTCGGAAAACAAAAAAAATTAAAAAACTGACAAAAGGCATCAGGGATAAATCTGACAAAAGATATGCAAATATATCCAGAGTGAATAGGAAGAAAGGGTGAATATATAAATTACCAATATCAGGAATGAGAAAGGTGGCTGTCAATTCGTTATTAAAAGAACTTTTTCACTGGTCAGATTAGATAAAAAAGCAAGACTCAACTGTATGTTGCATATGAAAAATCTAACTTTAAATACTAAAACAGAGAGACTATTATGTTCATGGTTTGGAAGACCCATTACTATTAAGATATCAGTTTTCCTTAAATTGACCTGTAGATTCAATATAATTCCAATTTAATCCCAAAAGCATTTTTTCAGAAATTGTAAAGTTGATTCTAAAATTCATATGAAGATGCAAGAGTGGCCAAGACTGCTTTGAAAAAGACCAGAGTTGAAGCCTAACACTACCTGACTTTAAGACTTGTGTAAAGCTACAATAATCAAGAGAGTGTGGTGTTTATTGCATCAGGTAGACAAATAGACCAATGGAATAGAATGGAGAATGCACAAACATCTACACATTAAGGAAAACTTAATTTTGACAAAAGTGCAAAGGCAATTCAGTGGAGAAAGAACAGTATTTTTAACAAATGGTGCTGAAACAATTTGATATACATAGTTTAAAAAATGAGCTTCAATCCCATATACAAAGGTAAACTCAAAATGGATCAAAGACCTGAATGTAAGTCACGAAACCATTAAACTCTTGGAAAAAAACATAGGCAAAAACCTCTTAGACATAAACATGAGTGATCTCTTCTTGAACATATCTCCCCGGGCAAGGAAAACAACAGCAAAAATGAGCAAGTGGGACTACATTAAGCTGAAAAGCTTCTGTACAGCGAAAGACACCATCAATAGAACAAAAAGGAACCCTACAGTATGGGAGAATATATTTGAAAATGACAGATCTGATAAAGGCTTGACGTCCAGAATATATAAAGAGCTCACACGCCTCAACAAACAAAAAACAAATAACCCAATTAAAAAATGGGCAGAGGAACTGAACAGACAGTTCTCCAAAAAAGAAATACAGATGGCCAAGAGACACATGAAAAGATGCTCCACATCGCTAATTATCAGAGAAATGCAAATTAAAACTACAATGAGATAGCTGCCATCCAAAAGACAAACAACAACAAATGTTGGCGAGGCTGTGGAGAAAGGGGAACCCTCCTACACTGCTGGTGGGAATGTAAATTAGTTCAACCATTGTGGAAAGCAGTATGGAGGTGCATCAAAATGCTCAAAACAGACCTACCATTTGACCCAGGAATTCCACTCCTAGGAATTTACCCTAAGAACGCAGCAATCAAGTTTGAGAAAGACAGATGCACTCCTATGTTTATCGCAGCACTATTTACAATAGCCAAGAATTGGAAGCAACCTAAATGTCCATCTGTAGATGAATGGATAAAGAAGATGTGGTACATATACACAATGGAATACTACTCAGCCATAAGAAGTGGAAAAATCCAACCATTTGCAGCAACATGGATGGAGCTGGAGAGTATTATGCTCAGTGAAATAAGCCAAGCGGAGAAAGAGAAATACCAAATGATTTCACTCATCTGAGGAGTATAGGAACAAAGGAAAAACTGAAGGAACAAAACAGCAGCAGAATTACAGAACCCAAAAATGGACTAACAGGTACCAAAGGGAAAGGAACTGGGGAGGATGGGTGGGCAGGGAGGGATAAGGGGGGGGAAGAAGAAGGGGGGTATTAAGATTAGCATGCATGGGGGGGAGGGAGAAAGGGGAGGGTGGGCTGCACAACACAGAGAGGACAAGTAGTGACTCTACCACATTTTGCTAAGCTGATGGACAGTAACCGTAATGGGGTTGTTAGGGGGGACCTGATATAGGGGAGAGCATAGTAAACATAGTATTCTTCATGTAAGGGTAGATTAAAAATTTAAAAAAAAAAAAAAAAAAGAAAGAAAGAAAGAAAGAAAAGGGGATTACTCGTTAACAGGATAAAACTATTGGTAAATCAAAGATCAACGCATGCTTTAAATATCCTTAATGTTGATCACTTAAAGGGTGTCAGATGATCAGCTATGGAGGTACTCTTTTCTGATAATATTCCTTTCTCTTAATTAAAAAAAAAAAAAAAAAAGCAGTTACTGTGTGCTGACCTCCAATGAGTTCTGCACAGTGGTATAGAGGGCATGTCAAAGTGTGGGCAAAGGGTCTGTTTGTTTCTACGCAGAAGATCAAGGCCTAGCTTGGATACCCAGAAAATGAACTAAGATACGATATGAGGAGGAGCTTCCGGCATCAGCACTCTCTGGAGGACTCGTGCTGGGGGATGATCATCAAAAAGCCTCCCCAGGGATCCGGACGATGCTGCGGTTGTGGCTGCATCCAGCCCACCGTCTCCTGGACTTGCCATAAGAAGGAGGAGGGAGATGTCTAGGCTGGCATGTGCATACAGTGAGACAACGAATTTGACTGGATCTGTACTGTTGGAACTCAACCAGGAGTTGGGAGGGGTGCAAGTTGTAGCACCCCAAAATCTCATGACTATAGACTATCTATGGTTAAAAGAACATATGGGATGTGAACAGATCCCAGAAATGGGCTGCTTTAATTTGTCTGATGGTTCAAGTACAGTTGGAAAATATCCATCATATTATAGATAAATTTTCACAAATGCCTAGGGTGCCTAAATGGTTTTCTTGGCTTCACTGGAGATGGCTGGTAATTATAGATTTGCTTTGTTTATGTCACCGTATTCCTATTATGTTAATATGTGTGTGCAAATTAGTTAGTAGTTTAAAACCTATACATACTTAAGGTACTCTACAAGAAGATATGTCAAAGAAATAATCAATCCTCCCAAGTTTCCTTCATATGCTACATCTATAGCTTTTCTTCTTCCTTCCTAATTACAAACCTTAAATAGAATTCGTGCCTCATATCGAATTTACCGAGTATCATAATTCCTCCAGGTGGTAAAGATACCTCGAGACAAGTGCTGGGCATAGAAGCCACAGGGCATAAATCTGCAAAGAAGTAAAAAGCTAACCTTTGCAAACAATATGGCTTCTCTCTCACTTACCAACTTTACATTTCCCTGTATGGCCCCGGAAGATGACTGGTTAGCCAGAGACGGGTAAGATTCCTCAAGGGAGGAACAACCTAAGACAGGCACAGTCGCAGGGGGGCCATCAGGTGAGAATTTGGGGATCAACAGAGGTGAGGCTCAGAACCTCACCCCCCCTGCTTTGAGAGAAATCTTCTGCATCCGTGGATGTCTTGCTGCCCTTGTCTAGCCTGGATTAATACTTAGTCCATAGGCACACACCTGATCATCTGATCATCTACATTTGCCTTCTTACAGCACTAAACTATGTTTTCTACCTTTATCTTGCATCTACCTACCACTTCAGCATTTTATTAAAAATAAAAATAATAATAATAATAGGAGAAATGTGGGATCAACATATAAATCAAGTACAAAAATCAAACGAATATTCATATTTGACCTGATTGTTTATAGGTCATATTGCATGATCAAAACGAAAGTTTCTGTGATGAATGCCCTTGTACTGTTCACCATGTAAGAATTTATTCACTATGTAAGAATTCGTTCACCATGTAAGAAAAAAATGAGCTTCAATCCGTATCTTGTACCAGACACAAAAACAAATGTCCTGGCAGACATAGGGCATTCAACAAATTTTAGCCATTATTGTTGGTGGTACTATTGTGGCTGATGTTGCCTGAGGGCTGTTAGATGGATGATTCCACTTGTTCTGTGAGGACTACAGACACAGAGCTGGGATCTTCACAAGGAAACCTGGAGAAAACCTGCCTATCCTGTGAGCCGTTACAGGTGTGGGAGCCAGGATTGATGAAATGTGGGAGGATACTCCATGGCAGGGCAGCTGGGACGAGTCCGAACATGAAACCATTTATCATCTATCAGCCCAAGCCTCGGTTTCCTCATCTGTCCAACAAGGGTAGTAATACTTTTGTGTGTGTTTGCTGTGAGAGATAAATATTCTACAAATATACCAGAGAGACAGTCTGGTATATAATAAGCCCCTCGGAAACATGACTCTCCTGCCTCCTCCATCATCCCTTAATTCACCAGGGAATAACCCCCACTATCTGCTTAGAGTTTGTCCCTTACATGTATCATCAGCTCCTGAGAGATGGGAAAGGGCCCTCCTCCTCGGGTCCTGAATCACTGCATGGAGGACAGTGGCCTGCTGGTTGGCAGTGTTAGAGGTGGGCAGTGGGAGCTTTGAGTGCAGAATGAAGGAATGAAACCCAGTCTGGGGGTCATGGATGGCTTCCCAGGGAAGCTTATGCCTGAGCTGAGTTTTAAAGGAAGTCAGGAGAAAACCAGAGGAAAGACGGGAAAGTGTACCCGGCAGAGGGAACAGCATGTGCAAAGGCTCAGAAGTAAGAACCTGGTGCACTGGGGAAACTTGGCTGGGATATGTTCTGTGATCAAGGAAAGGTCAAAGCTGAGGCTGGAGTGATCCTTTGCATCCAGCACAGAGCCTGGTACGTGAAAGACACATACCAGGGATGAATTTATTTTTTATTCTATAGGTGATAACATCTCATTGGTTTTGATATGCAGCAAGGCATAATGGGAAATGATAGGTGAGTCCCTCAGCACAGCTGACCCTGTCACTGGGAAAAAAAATGGCAGCCAAGGCGCAGCCCCAGAGCCAGACGATTGTAACTGCCAAGCCCCTTCCTTCCTCATGCCAGCACAAAGCCATGTGGCCCAGGGCTGATTAATACGCATCTGACTGCAACCCTCCGGTCTGTCTTGCTGCCCTGGGCCTTTTGGCTCCTGCCCATGCACCTCACAGTTCTCCCCGCTCCTGGCCTGCATTAACACCATGCCTGCAGCTTTTTCTCAGGCACGGTTCTGAGCATGCCATCTCCCTGCTTAGGAACACTTCCGGCTAAAGGAAGCCACTTCGCTTGGCAGGTGAGGCTGCCGGAGATCTGCCTGCAAAGGGCACGCAGTGCAGTGGTTAAACTCCAGAGCCAGGTTGCTGTCCAGATACTGGCTCTGTCACCTACCGAGTTAGTTGCCTAACCTCCGAGCCTCAGTTGCCTCTTTTATAACCTGAGGATTATAGCTTGTCCACCCCATAGAGCTGTTGTGCCGATGAATGAGTTAGTGCATGTGGAACACTGAGAACAGTGCCCGGTGCAGGGTGAGTGCTCAGGATGTGCTCATTCTTGGGGCCCCTTAGGTCGCTCTTTGTTTTGTGGGGGAGTGTGACTACCCAGCACATTTTGCTTCTGGGATGAGGCCCTCCTCCCACCCCTGACCACTCCAAGCTTGACTCACCACTCAGATGCTTTGTTCCTGCTGCTCCCTCTGCCCGGATGCTGTGCCCCCTAAACTCTTGGTCTCCCCAAATGCTGCACATCCTGAGTGCTCCAGCACCCAGGACCTTGAAGGCAGAGGGAGGGAAACTGACTTTGTAGGCAGAGAGGTGTGGTTTCCCCCTACCCCGCCTCTCACTTTCTGGCTGATATTAAACTTGTGATTTAACAGCTCCAAGGCTCGGTTTATTCATTGGATGTGTGCAGATGGCGATGCCAGCCCTGCAGGGTTCTGGACGGACTGGATGGGATGGCTCATGAGAAGGGCCGGGTGTGCAGCGGGTGCCCAGCTCTGCTTCCAACCCTCCACCTCCAGAAGGGCAGGCAACAGCCCTGGGGAAATCTCACGCAGCAGCCTGGCTTTGGGCAAGAGACATAGAAAACACTCTGATTCCAAGGAGTAAATGTCAGAGGCTTGGGAAGGATTCTGAGGTTCTGAAAATAAATACCCAGCAATGAAGGAAAAGAGGGAGGGGGAGGAGGGGGAGGGGATGCAGGGCCAGAGTGAGCAGTGGAGGTGAGACACCAAGGCTGGGAGCTGCAGAGACAGAGTGAGAGAGAGTCACTCTGCAGGATCCCTCCTATTCTGGGGACAGAGAGTCAGGTGACACCTGAGCATTCCCAGGGGCAGAGGACCAGGCGCCACACTGGGGACTTGCCTGTCCCACTCCACCTCATTCTCTTTCTGTCTGGTGGGGATCTTAATCCTTGTGTAAGAGTTCGGAATGTGTCTCTGAGAAGTAAAGCAACCTGTCCAAGTCTCTGTGGCAAGTGTGCGGCAGAGCCAGGATTCAGCCCTAGGTGTGTCCCCTTGGAGAGCTGTGCTTCGTTCCACTGCCAGGGAGGTTTGGAGCTGCTCACTGGGCACCAGGACTCCCGGCTTCACCAAGGCCTCTGCTGGGGTCCTTGGGAGCTGCTGAGCAGAGTGGGCCTCCATGAGCCCCAGTCACTGCTGGGTCCCCAGGGACTCTGCCCGGCACATACTAGGCACCAGCAATATTCATGGAATAAATTGATGAATTTGAGAGGGGTGTGTGTGTATGTCATATAACACCTATACAGGCAAACCCTGTTTTATGTGCTTTGTGTTATTGTGCTTCACAGATACTACATTTTTTACAAATGGAAGGTTTGTGGCCACTCAGTCTCAAGCAAGTCTATTGGCACCATTTTCCCAAAAGCATTTGCTCACTTGGTGTCTCTGTGTGACATTTTGGTAGTTCTCTCAATATTTCAAGCTTTTTCACCATTATTATATTTGTTACAGTGGCCTGTGGTCAGTAGTCATGACTTGCTGAAAGCTCAGAAAATGGGTAGCATTTTTTTAACAATATTTTTAATCAAGGTATGTACCTGGTTTGTTTTAGACATGACGCTATTGTACACTTAATGTAATGCTATTGCACATTTAGGACTACAGTATAGTGTGCACATAACTTTAAATGCACTGGGAAACCAAAACATTCACTTGACTTGCTTTGTTGTGATGTTCTCGCTGCCGCGGTGGTCTGGGACTGAAGCCGCCGTGTCTCAGGTGTGCCTGTAAACGCTTATGTATACGTAGGAAGGTATAATATCTAGGAGGAAATATCTCTGGGGGTGGGATTAGAGGGGATTTTATTTTTGTTGTTGGCAAATTTTAAGTGTATTTTCAGATGGAAAAAATAGCCAAGAGATTTCCACTGTATAAATAGCTCCTTCCTCTGGCTCCCAGTACTGCTCTGAAATGAAGATCAGACTATGTCATGCTGCCTCTTAAAACCCTCGGTGGCTCCTCACCCACTGCTCTGGGACGAATACCAAATGGATGTGGCCTGCAGGCCCTGCCCCGCTTCCCTCCTTCCCCCGGAGCTCGAGTGAAGCAGAAAGAGGCCTGGATGGGAAAGAAGAGCTCAGGCCTCTGTCCTGCTCTGCCAACGCCTCCCAGTGGCCCTCCCTGATTCCCCCCCCGCCCTGCTCCTGTCCAGTCCACATGGAGTTTAACTCTTCTCTGCATCATTTCTACACCCTGCCCATTTCATGTTAAGTTGTAGTTTCTAGTTTATATTAGGACTTCCCCTGCCTCCTGCCTCCTGCCATGAGATAGGATCTTCTTCAGGGAAGGGGCCCTGTTGCATTCATTTCTGTGTCCCCAGCCCACAACAATGGCTTGGCTCTTTTTAAGTGTTTCTGAGTGGAACTGACCTGGACAGTTCATGATAGACAAGCCACTACCTTTCTCTGGGGCTCAGTTTCCTCTTCTGTGAAATGGGCTTGGGCATAAAGGGCAGGTTTCTGAGTTTCCTCCCATTCTAGGATTGATTCTTCCCCAAGCCTCAGTTTCTCCTTTTGTGAAGTGGGGTGGTCATAACATCTGCCTCACTGGGGCTGTGAGGACACAGTAAGGAGATGCATGTGACATGCTGGGCTCAGCACATACACCGGGAGGGGCTGCTGCTCTGACAGGGATCTCACTCCACCCACTTCCACCCCGATGGCATTTGCTGTCATTTCCTGGAACTCTGATGAGACATCATGGTCTGAGCTTTTCAGCAGCATTTTACCATTTTTGTCTTCATAACCCACAGTGGGGCTGGGAGAAATTTCCTGAGTGGTCCATTTGAAATGTAAAACCCTCCTGTCCTCCAGCTGGTTAAAGGTCCTCAGGGGCCTGGTGTCCCTACAACAGAGATTTGACCTTGAGCTTGGCTTTCTTGGCCCTTTACAGCCAACTCCTGCCCCAGCCCATCCATTCCCTCAACCCCGACCCAGGTGTGTAACCTGAGGCTCAGAGAGGTGACCAGACTTAGCAAGGCTGCCTATCTGGAGATGGCAGAGCCAGGTTCAAGCCCAGTCCTGCCAGGATCAGGCCCTGGGAATGGTAGGTTCACAGGCTGTCCAGAAATGCAGCCTCTGGGTGGTGCATGCCCACCAGGGGCCTTGTCACAGCTGGCAAAGGCTGTTTCAACCCCTGTACCTGGGTTTGATGATCAGAGAATGCATTTAATACTGCCATCTCGGGACATTTACTGACCAGAAGGCAGATGGCCTCACCCATGCCAATGCCTCCCGATGCACTGTTCTATGCACTGGGCCCTCCCTGCATCCCCTTCTCACCCTGATTTGTTTTCCTCTCAATAGCTACACATCTATTGATTTGGAAGGAATCTAGGAGAGGTACTGAGAGGCTCTGATCTGTCATGGTGATGCTCGGGAGAACTCTAGAGCCTTTGAAGGGGATTAATGATTCATAATCACTGTGATTTGGGGCCCAGGCCCTCGGCCCAGGATGCTCCCCAGGCTCCTCATTAAAGAGCTATTTGTGTTATTTGACTGTGCTACTGATGTGTCTGCCATGCCTTCTGCTGGGTCTTCAGAGGCATTTAGACTTGGGCATGCAGGCGGATCTGGGTAGTTTTGCTGGCATGGACAGCTATGCAAAGCCCACCTCACTAGGCAGAGCACCTCAGTGAGGCCACTAGAACTGTGGGCACTAGACTGTGGGAGGTTCTTGTCTGCCTTGATTTCTCCTACAGCCCTTCATGCAGCAACATCACCAGGCACCACGGAGCTCCATCAGTCAGCGAGTATTGAGCCAGGATTGTGGGCGGCCCTCCACTTCTCTTCTCTTTTATTCATCACCTTTGGCCCTGAGCAGGAATACAAATAGGGTGCCCACCTTCAGGGCCACACAGTCTGATGGGGGAGGTGGGCACCCAAGTGGACAAGCATGGTGCAGACTGATATGCACCATGGTGGGGGTGAGACTGGGTCTGATTTTAGAGGCACAGAGGTGGGGTGGTTACAGGTCAAGGCATGTGGGCTTGAGACCAGCTCTGCCATCCACTGGCCGTGGGACTCTGGGCCAGGTACTGACCTCCCTGAGTTTTGGTTTTCTCCTCTTTGCAATGGGGACCATGCTGGCAATTTCTATTGTTGGGTGACTGCCAAGGTTTAATATCTATGTTTGTGTGCATGTGTATGTATGTATATGTATATATGTATGCATATGTATATATATATGTATATACATATTATATGTATTTATGTGTGTATATGTATATATGCATGCACATATATATGTATATATTTGTAAATATGTGTGTATGTAAGTGTGCATGTATGCATGTGTATGTACGTGCATGTATATATGCATATGTGTATGTATGTATAAGTATATATAATAGTGTATATATATAACAGTGGAACTGACATTGGTTTACTCTGTGCTGTTTCCTCTGTGAATTCTGATGTCTGGGTTGAGTGACTGTATCTGGGGATGTTGCCCATGATACTGCTAACTAGCATTCTCTGGGCAGTGTCAGGGATAGAGGTGGCAGTCCTCATGTCCCCTTCTCCCCTAATTGGGCTGCAGGATGCCCTAGGTGCTGGCAGCCAACCGGCTGCTCTCCTGCTCCCCACATAGCAGCTCTTTGAGGTATGAAAACAGATGCCCCCGCCTCCCTATCTCTACAGGCAAGTGGAAGCAAGGGCGGAACAATCACCCAGAAATGCCCTCTAGGAGATGCCAGTTTGGATATATTTAGCCCAAGGCAGTCACTTACATATATTTCTGGGATGCCACAGGACCTGGCTCCCCACTTATGCCTTCATTAACTGAGGTTTATTGAGCGCTTACTGTGTCCCAGACCCACAGAATATCCTCACTCCTTTTCTCACTCACCCCCACATTTTGTCCTGATATTTGTCTCCTGCAAAGATGTTTCCACAAAACAGCTATAGCCACAGTCACAAACATACCTGTTTTGAGATTCCAGGTCACCATGGAATGCTCTGGGCTTTGGCTCCTCGGGGCCCTAGTGCAGGCGGAGGGGCGGTGGCCAGGCAGGATGCAGCAGCGTTTGAGGAGAGGCCGCTGTGTTGCTCAGCAGGCGCTGCACAAACGTCAATGCCTTGGAGAAGCAGCGATCCTGCAGAGGTGGGTGTGTGTGTGTTGTGTGTGCGCGCACTGAGGTGTGGTAGGTAGGCAAACCAGAAGTCAGTAGTGGATTCTACTGGAGAGGACACCGAAAAGCTGCCCAGTCCTGTCAGGGAACATGGGAGATATTCTCCAGGGAGGCTACTGATGCCTTGAACAGGGAATTGGCTTCTGTTAGGCATAAACACATGGGACAAGATACAGAGAATATGATGGATGGATGGATGGATGGATGGATGGATGGATGGATTGTTGAAGAGCTAGCAAGAGGGATGCATGAGAGGAAAATTGTGAAGATGTATGAGAAGAAAATTGAAGGGGGAATGAATGTACCTGTAGATAACTGGGAGATGAATGGACAGTGGGGTGAGTGCATACAGACCTAGATGAATCCCTGAGAGACTGCCCTCTCCAGAGAATGCAAATTGTAGGAATAAAGGGTTTGCAACATACTCTAATAGAGAGGACAGCATTGTGGAGAACAATAACCCTTGCTTTTCATAATCTTTCTATCCCTGTAGTCATTCCATGTGACATTTTTTGACATCTGCTCTGTCCCAGATTGCAGAACAAGCTGGGTCTCAGGAGGAGCTCGCTGGTAGGAAGGCAGACAGAGTGAACGCAGAGCCTCATGCCTCGTGCCGAGCGCCATGAGCACAGCGTGCAGTTTCCTGGGAAGTGTGTGCCTTTGCTTCTCTGAGCACTGCTCCCCACACTCACTTTCCTGCTTACCCCTTATGTGATGCTCCTTCTTTCATCATGACCGACAGACCAGGGAGGAGTCACTTCACAGTTATACTTCATTTTAGTTGCACTGAAAGGCCATGTGTGGTTAGGGTAAATTTTCTGCTAAATGCAAAATGGCAAGTGAGCATAAAAATCTGTTGGGAGAAGTAGAGACATTTAGATCCCATGGAGAAAGGAGGAGGTGAGAGACACTGTCCTGATTCCTTTGGCTTCCCATGTCTGGTACCTGTGAGGTCCTTTGATGCTCTGTTTCTATTAGTGGCAGTGGCTAACATGAAATACTCCTTCACTGGGGCCAGTTCTTGACAATGAGCCTTGACAAGGATGGTAGCAGTGAGAAGGGAGAGATTAATTCCACCAGAGGAGGGGGTTTAAACAGTCAGAAAAGCCTTCACAGGAGCTGTGACATTTGAGGGTGGATGTTGAGGGGTGACTAAGAGTTCTCCAGGTATAGAAGGAAAAGCACATTTCTGCCAGAATATGCATGGGTGGTGAGCACATCCCTTTGGTTTGAATATAGTTTGCTTTGAGAGTTTAGGCAATGGGAAAGAGGCACAAAATGCTACATTTGTTGAGCATCTACCAATTGCCAAGGGCCACCCATGGGGCCTTTCATACATCCACTCATTTTGCCCTTTCCCGGCCCCACAAGTCAGACGATATTTTTCCCATTTTACAGACAAAGAAAGTGAGGGCCAGAAAGGCAAGCTAAGGCTGCACAGTGAATAGGGAGTTGACTCAGGATTTGAATTCGCATCTGAAGACTCAAAGCCTGGGCCCTCCCCATGGAACCTCAGCACCATCTCCAACAAGGTAGAGAAGATAGGCTGGGCTTCTGTGAGAGGCTCAGCCTCTCCTCCCCTCAAATACCCTGTGAGTCTGATGCACACCTGGCCCTGCTGGAGGAAGCTCCGTGGAGCTAGAGGAAGCTCTTCGGGTGCTCCAGTGCCTCACTCCCTCCTTCCTCAGGGTGATGCGGGATGCCAACTGAGAATGTATGCAGCGGTGGGGACAGACACTGTTTGCTTGACTGATGGATGTCATTAGGCAGAGTTATTCTTTTCAGAAACAAAGTGAGTCCTGCAGGCCTGGTCAAAACAGCTGAAGGCAGTAACTAATTAGAAGGGAGAAAAGGAGTGTTATTTTTACTGGCAGCAAGCCCACTGGCAATGGATTTTTTTTTCTCCTTTTTTTTCAATTGAGGTAAAATTTGTATGTAATGTTATGTAAGTTTCAGGTGTATAACATTATAATTCCCCATCTCTGTATTCATTACAAAGTGATCACCTTCAAAAATCTATTTCCCAGCCATCGCCACCCATTTGACCCCTTTCACCCTCTTCTCCCAACACTCGTCCCTCTGGTAACCTCCAGTCTGTTCTCTGTGTCTATGCGTTTGTTTCCGTTTTATTTGTTCTTTAAAAAAATTGTTTTAGATTCCACATATGAGTGAAATCATACTGTTCCTGTCTTTCAGCATTGATGGCCCTTGGGGGAGTTATGTCAGTGAAGATGGTGCTAGGCAGCTCAGCCTGCGGAGGTGACTCATGCCCCCGGGGTGAAACCCCCGTTGAAGGGGGAGTGCCCTTGACCTGATTGGGAAACAACTGGAGAACAGGTAGAAGGGCCGCAGGTAAGAAAGGAATTCATTAAAGCGAGATGAGTGGGGGTGTCCAGGAAAAGTGACCCTTATTTGTGCATCCCCCCTCCAGATGGCAGGAAGCAAGGAAGAATGGAGGGAGGAAAGGAAAGTTCATTGAGCTCCTGCTTGGCGTAGGGCAGATCTCTTGCCATCTCCTAGCCAGGGTCGCCTGGCTGCAAAGCCAGCTTGATCTGCACAGGGTGGGAATTACATCCCTACCACCCCAGAAGTTGGGGGAGCACTGGATCGAATTTTATGTTCTGAGAACTTCCCAAAGCAGAGAAAGGAGACTTTTCAGGCAGGATGCAAAAGAATATGATCTACCGGCCACAGTTCTGTCTGGGTCACCCAGGCTGTGGAACATGCAGGCCCCTCCTTACCCAGAGGTTCCTGTGGCTGCTTCCCTACTTGATGGAAATAAAACAGAAAGAGAGAAAAGATTGCGTTTAAGACTAGAAAGCTGAGTGAAATAATGAAGTGACAAAAGACAATTCTTACTGGTGGAGGAGACTGGTGGATTCTTGTCTTTCTCGAGAGAAATAGTTCAGAGACAATGGGCAGTGGGCTTAAACAGCAAAAAGTTTATTTAAAGAGACAGTACACACTCAAATGGGAGTGTGGGCGACCTCAGAGAGGAGGTACGTTTAAGGATTAGGGCTTGGGATTTTTTAGCCTTTAGGGTAGGAGTTGGTATAAGGCATGATGTATACAGATGGTTAATTCCTTTGAAGTTTTGTTTTAAGAATGGAGTTATTCAGGTGACTGTGTTGATGTGGATTTTGGCATTAACTAGGAGACAAGTGGGTCCTGGCCTAGTTGTTAAATGCTCCCAACACACAATAGTAAGCTCTGCTCACACTCAGGGAAATGCTCAGCCTGACTCAGGGCCTGGTGGGGTCAACACCATTTCAGCCCCTTCTCCCCCTGTGCCAGCATAGTTGGAGGTGGACTCCACAGGGTGGGACTCCAGGGTGCAAAGGGCATCTGGAAGTTAAAATACTTGAATTCTGTCAAGTTGGCCACAAATCTTCCATCCTATTCCTTCTAACATCATGGATTAACCAGCTAAATAGTCAGCAACTGCTCATGAATTGCTATAGATCTGTACTTCAGGCCCGGATTTTGTGGACTATCAAGTGTAGCACTCAGAGTTCTGCCGAAATGGAAGAGGCCATGGGCAGGGGCTGCGTGGCAGGCAGCAACATCTGAGGAGACTGAGCAACCTGCTCATGCAACTTACCTGTGCCTTCTGGACCTGCCTGAGCCCAGCTCATTATGTACCACTTCCCCTTGATGTCAAATTGCTGCTGTGCCCTCCTAAGTTTTGGCTACGTGGTCAGGGAACACCCAGTTCATGATGAGCTCAGGTCATATCATGTACCGTGTTTAAGCATGAGTCTCTACAAAGGCCCACCAGCAAGTGAAAATATCTATTTCTTAAAAGGGGAATAGTTATCTTCAGAGGAAGGCATAGAATTTTGCTCCAAAAATACTAGCATCTGTGCTGTGATTCTTCTATCGGTACTTGTCAAGGGCTCAACTACATATGACGTCCCTATTAGCCACCAACACTTCACTTGGATCTGCTGGATCCTGAAGCCCAAGCGGAGGAGCTTGGAAATGTCTGGAAAGATCAGCCTAAGGCAGGACTGTGTGTCAGGGTTGGACGCTTGCTCATGGCAGGTAGAAAGCAAGTGAGGGAGAACAAACCATCCGGAGCCAGCCAGGCAGCCTGAGCTCCAGCATCTGGAGCTGGATGCATGTTCCTAATCTGTGCTAAACAGGCCAAGCTCTGACACAGACAGACCTGGGTTCAAAGTATGGGTCCATTCAAGATGACCAATCTCCCACCACCAGCTGAGCCCTTTCTTTTGGTGGCTCAACACATATCACTGCATTTAATCCTAAAATACCCCTACAGGTGAATGCTATTGTCCCCGTGTACAGAGGGGGAGGCTGAGACGCAGACCATTGAGTGAGTTGCCCGACAGCACTCTGCGTGTCAGTGGCACAGCCAGGGTCAGGCCCTCACTCTCTGACCTGGAAGTCAGAGGCACTTGGACAACTGGCCTCGCTGAGCCACCCAACCACTCTGAACTTCAAATTCCTTGTCTATAAAATAGGGTTCTCTCTGCAGCAGACAGCTGTGGAAGAGGCACAGAGCTGGGCTTTGGGAATAATAATCTCTGCTCTCCATGACTTTTGGATGATTTAAATAAAATGAATTTATGATCTGCCCATCCCTGCATCAGACACATAATAGAATCTCTGCAAGCTGTATCTTCCTTCCTTTTTCAGTGCACATCATTTCCATCATGGGCGTGCAGACTGGGCCCATCTCTGCCTGGCGGGCTGGAGGCTTGCTCCTCAGTTTATGCTTCTGCACATTATGTGCTGATAATGTGGTTCTAACTCATTTATAAACATTTGGGTATCTTCTGTAGTCATTATCTTTTAGAGGAAAATAAATTATGCTCACGATCTGACAGACTTACGGCTGCTCTAAGGCTCAGGTGAGGTGCTGTCGGAGTGGGTATGAGCAAGCACGGGAGGAGACCTGGATTCTGGATTCATTTCCTAGAGCTGGATAACAAATGAACACAAACCTGGTGGCTAAAAACAACAGACACTTATTCTCTACCGGTCCGGAAGCTAGAGGGCTGAAATCAGGTGTGGGCAGGGTTATTCCTTCCGTAGGGCGTTCTGTGCTTCCCTCCGGCCCCTGGTGGCTGCCGGCAAGCCTGTCACTCCTGGGCTTACGGAAGCTTCATTCCAGTCTCTGCTTCTGTCTTCACATGGCCTTCGTCTGTGTGAGTCCTCTCCTTTTCTGTCTCTTATAAGAAACTTATCTTTGGATTTAAAGCCCACTCTAATGCAGACTGATCTCGCCTCATGATCTTTGTCACATCGGCAAAGACTTGAATTCAACTATGCTCCTCTGCGGGGGCTCTGAGTAGACATGTCTGTTAGGGGCCATTATTCAGTCTGCCTCCAGGCTTCTCACTGAGTGCCAGGTCCCCTGGCTTCTGGTTCTGCCTGGCCTTGGGCAAGTCGTTTTCCCTCTCTGGGTCTCAGTTTTTCTTAGGTCCTTTCTGACATGGTTCACATGTCAGAAATGTCCCAATAGAATGTGCATCCCAATAGAATAGCTAGAATGTCCCAATAGAATGTGCATCCTAGGAAATGGGTCAGATAAAACTTTACGCAACAATTACATTCCTACTCTGTGCTGGGTTCATATTCCAGGAAGGCAGATGACCACCAGCCTCGTATCCCAGCCACTAATGAGTCTAGAAAGCCCTTCTGAGAAGAGGCCATTGCAGCAGACTACAACATGGGCTTCATAAGGCAGGGCCTTGCTTCATTCCCATCATAACAGGGCCTGAGGTTATCTAGGCACGGGCTGGATAATTATTTATTGATACATTTTGCAGCCAGACATGCCTTGGATGTTTGTTTCTGGAGCACAGAGGAGGGGCAACTGGCCTTGTCTTGCAGGGTTCAGATGGCTTTCCATGGAGATGGTGTCCTTGCTGAGGCCTGAGGGATGAGTGGCAGTGAGCCTAGAGGGAGGGGGCAGGATGCTGCTCCAGGTACCCGGGGCAGAGGTGAGAGAGCACTTGTGGACCTCGGCATCAGGCGGACCTGGAGCTGGAGACCCAGCTCGGCCACTTCCTCACAGAAACTGCGATCTGCCCAGCCTCTAAGGCCACGGTGTCCTGTCTGCAAAGTGCAAATCACACCCACGAGGCTGTCATGAACCATGATCATGAAGTTTGTTTCTTTTTAATACGTCTGTATTCAAGCTTTTATACTTTTCCCACATGCAGGCAGCCATAAATAATACATGGCATTGTTCAGTGTGCTGCTTGGTAGGATATCATATTGTGAGCATACTTGGACATCTATTTTAGCTCAAAGTTGATTCTTAAAGATATGTCCATGTTGACAAAACAAAATTAAATGAGAATTACAAACGAGCTCTACAGCAGGAAAGCTTTCTTTCGGGTGCTGGACACCCCAATCACACCTCACGGCCCCTCTGTCTCTGGGGCCTCTCACCCCTGCCTGGGCTCCTGCTGGCCCACACATCAAATGTGATGCTTCCTAACACCCTTCCCAGTTCCCAGGTCACAGTGGCTGGTGGGGAAGTGGGTGCTTCACAAGGGGAAACTAAGAATAATGATAATGGCTTAGGCCTGTCAACTAAGCTACAAGTTAAGGATGGACATACAGTTGTGACCCCCTGACCCCACCGCCCGCCCCCTCCCCGAGTAAAATTAATCCTGCCTTTAAAGAGCTCCATTTCCCGAGAGGAAGAACCACTTTATGAGGGAAGATCATTCTCCACAAAAACAGAATATGCAGGCCAATAAAACTCCCCGGAGTTGGCATCCCTTTGGAAATCGATGTGCTATATGACTGTGGATCCAGCCTCTGTTGGCAGCTGCCTAATTTTAGCTGGGTGTTTGCGAGCTTCTCGCCCTGTTCATCCACCCCTGTGGACTGGCAGAGCGGTTCCAAGAGCATCATTGATCTTTTGACTAAAGTGTTCTAATGAAATACAAATCTGTTGTCACTTAAAGAGCCATCTGTCATGGCGGCACAGAAGAAATGCTACCAGGAGAACAATAACCATAATTTCATTTTAAGACCTTGCCTTCCTCCTCGTTTCTCTGCAAGAAAAAAGTCAATATCTTTTACTGTTTCATTTTGTCACAGAGCAATAGGGGGAAAGCCATCAATAGGGTGTTAAAGATATTTTCAATTATGATCAAGTTCCCTGTTACAAGGGCCCTTGGCCTCCTGTAGTGAGTTAGCAACTATTTGCATGGTGGTGGTGGGTGGGGGTTTACTCCGTGCTCCCATCCCTGGGGCACTTTGCCTGGGATACGTGGCTAAGGAGGGGACAGGAACTCATGATTCCAAGAGGGCCCAGGGTCCCAGGAAATGCAAGCACCAGCCTTACATAGCAACATGCCATTCCTGGGCAGAGCGGCCAGAAAAAGCAAAGCAGATCATTGTCTTGCTCCCAGAGCCCAGGCAGTAGGGATTTCCAGAAATGAGTGGGGAGGAAAGGACAGTCACTTGCAGGGGAGAGTGGGTGACATTTATTTTCCAGGCAGGACTGTCTGAGTGGGTCATCAAGTTGGACTCTTTGAGGGTCCCACCATGTCACCTTTCTAAATGGGGCCTTTGAGACATAGGGTGGAAACACTGACTTGTCCCATTGTTACCTAGCAAGTTGGTAGCAGAAAGAGGAAAGGTGACATTCTGTCTGGTTAGCTCTTTAAAGGGAGATTTCTCTCTAGGGACCAAATATTGGGGAAATAAGTATTTTCCCAGCCTGCATTTTATATGCCCAAAAGTCTGGACTCGTGTTGGAAGGCACTTTAAGTACATGTCTTGAAAATCAGCTTCTTTGTGATAATGTAAGGGAACTAAAATCCAGAAATTTTAAGTATACAATTCAATGAATTTAGACATGTGTATAGTTTTTAACCACTGTATCAATCACGATGTGAACATTTCCCTTAACCTCTAAATTCCCTTATGTTTCTTTGCAATTATTCCCTTCCCATAACCTGTAGCCTTTGTCAACTGATCTGTTCTCTGTCATTATGGTTTCACCACTTCTAAAATTCCATATAAATGAAATCTTACAGTATTCAGTCTTCTGTGTCTGTGGTTTTTTTTTAGTTCAGCACAATGATTTTAAGACTTATCTATGATGTTATATATATCAGTTGTTTATATCTTTTTATTACTGAGTAGTATTTTACTGTGTAGTATATATACTATGTAGTATATACTATTTATACATTATAAATTCATCAGATTGCTATTTGTTTCATTTGGTTCTGTACCTTTATCTTGTTTTCCCTGCCCTTCTCTTGAATTAATAGAATTTTTAATAAGTTCATTTTTATCTCCATTATTAGTTTATTAGCTATATCTCTTTTTTTCTTATGTATATTTTTACTGGTTGCTCAAATATTTATAATATACAATTATATTTACAATATATAATTTATCAGTCTATCTGCAATTAATATTATACTAGTATAGGAGCCTTATAACAGTAAACTTCCATTTCCCCCTCATGCTTTGTACTAGTTCTTATATCTTACTTCTATGCATTTATAAACCCCACAATATACAGTTATTGTTTGCATTTCGATTATCTCAAAGAGTAAAATATGAGAAAAAATGTTATATTTACCATTCTATATTTTATCTTTCCTTTGTGTAGATCTTAGTTTATATGTGTTATCATTTCCCTGTACTAAAAGGTTTTTCTTCAACACTCTTGGAGGACAGATTTGCTGATGTTATATTCTCTCATCTATTCTGTAACAGTCTTCATTGCTTCCATTTTCAAAACAATTTCCACTGGGTATAGAATTCTATGTTCATTTTAAAACTTCTTCACTTTGAAGATGTCAGGAGATTTTTGATTACTGATTTAATCTCCTTCTAGTTATAGACCTATTCAGAGTTTCCATTTACTTATATTGTTAAGATGTCACTACTACCCAAAGTAATGTGTAAATTCAATGCAATGCCCATCAAAACCCCAATAATAGTTTTTGCAAAAATAGAAAAACCCATCCTAAAATTCATATGTAATATCAAGGGACCCCAAGTAGCCAAAACAATCTTGAAAAAGAAGAACATAGTTGGAGGACTCACACTTCCCAATATCAAAACTTTCTACAAATCTATAGTAATCAAAACAGTTTGCTATTGGCATAAAGACAGACATATAGATCGAAAGAAAAAATAGAAAGCCAGATATAAATCCTCACTTATATGGTCAAATAATTTCTGATGTGGGTGCCAAGACCATTCAATGGGGAAAGGAGAGTCTTTCAACAAATCGTGCTGAGAAAACTGGATATCCTCATGAGAAAGAATGGAGTTGGACCTTTACCTAACATCATATATGAAAATCAACTCAAACTGGACCAAAGACCTAAATGTAAGACCTAAAACTATAAAAATGGGAGGCAAAACCATTGACATTGGATTTGGCAATGATTCTTGGATATAACACCAAGGCACAGGAAATAAAAAACTGACAAATTGGACTTCATGAAAATTAAAAAAATTTTTTACATCAAAAGATAATGTCAATAGAGTAAAAAGGTAACCCACAGAATGAGCAAAGTATTTGCAAGCCATATATCTGCTGTATTGAAATTTGTCTCTTGTAATCTCATTTGATTTAAAGTCTATATTTTGTCTTATATTAGTATAGCCACCCCTGCTCTCTTTTGGCTACTATTTTCATGAAATATCTTTTCCCATTCTTTCACTTTCAACTTGGTTGTGTTTCTGGATCTAAAATGAATGTCTTGTAGACAGCGTATGTTTGGATCATGTGTTTTTATCCATTCTGCTGATATTTTTCTCTTGACTGGAGAGTAATAAATGATAGGGAGGGATTTCTTCCATTTTGTTATTTGTTTTCTGTATGTCTTACAGCTTTTTTGTTCCTCATTTTTTGCATTACTTTCTTCTTTTGTCTTAATTGATTTTTTTGTAGTGAAATGCTCAAATTCTTTTTTCATTTTCCGTGTGTCCATTCTACGGCTATTTTATTTGCACATACCATTGGGATTACAGTTAACATCCCAAAGTTATAACACACTAATTTTAGTTTATACTAGCTTAACTTCAATAACTTATAAAAGTTCTGCTCCTTTACAGCTCCAACCCCACCCTCTTCAGTTTTTGATGTCAGAAAATTACATTTTTATAAATGTGTGTCCCAGACATAAACTAATAATTCCTTTAAATGCATTAGTCTCTTAAATTATGTAGAAAATGAAATGGGGGGTTACAAACCAAAGTTACAATAATACAAACTTTTAGATTAGTAACTTAAAAAGTACATTTGTCCCTTAATTCATGTAGAAAACAAAAAGTGGAGTTACAAATTGTTGTTACCTCACTAGATTTTATAATTACCCATGTGTTCAGATCTTTATTTCTTCACGTAGCTTCAAGTTACTGTCCTGTGTTCTTTCATTTCACCCTGCAAGACCCCCTTGAGCATTTCTTGCGGGGCAGACCTACCATAATGAACTCCCTCAGATTTTGCTTTTCTGAGAATGTCTTAATTTCTTCTTCCTATTTGAAGCACAGTTTTGCTAGATATGAGATTTTTGGTTTACAGTTTCTTTTAAGGTTTTAAATGTATCAGCATATTGCCTTCTGGCCTCCAAACTCTGATAAGAAATCTGCTGAAATTCTTATTGAGGATCCTTTGTATATAATGCGTTGTTTCTCTACTGTTGTTTTCAAGATTCTCTCTTTGTCTTTGGTTTTCAAAACTTTGATTACGATCTGTCTTGGTGTGGTTGTTTTTGAGTTCATCTTAGAAGCCAACTTTCTTGAGCTTCTTGGTTGTTTATATTCATGTCTTTCATCAAATGTCAGTCATTATTTCTTCAAATATTATCTCTGTTCTTTCTTTCTCTCTCTCTCTCTCTTTCTCTCTTCTCCTTATAAAACTCCTAGAATATGTATGTTGGTCTTCTTGTTGGTGTTCTAAAGGTCCCTACAGCTCAGTTCACTTTCCTTTAGTCTTTTTTTTTTTCACTTTCTGTTCCTCAGACTTAATGATTTCCATTATCTTAGCTGGAAGTTTACTGATTCTTCTGTCTGCTCAAATCTGCTTTTGAATCCTTCTAGCAAATTTTTCATTTTATTTATTGTACATTTTAGCTCTAGAATTTCATTTTAGGCTTTTTTAAAATCTCTAGATATTTCCATTTTGTTCATACATCATTTTCTTGACTTTTTCCACATCTTCCTTTAGTTGTTTGTGCATCTTTAAGACAAATGTTTTAAAGTCTTTGTCCAGTATATCTTCCATCAGTTCCATTTCTGGGAGTGTTTTTTGAATAATTTTTTTCCTTTGAAAAAATGTTTTCATGCTTCTTGTATGCCTTGTTATCAGATTCTCCCCCTTTCCCAGGGTTTTCTATTTCGGCTACTGCTTTGTTTTTTGCTTTTTGATTGTTGTAGGCTGTCTCTGTTATGAATCAGTCTGAGATATAAATTTAATGTCTTCTTAGGTCTTTTCTAAATGTTTCCCTGAGCATTCATGGTCACTTTCTAATGTTCCTCATTTATGTAATTATTATTTTTAAATGTTCTAGTCTTTAATATCTGGCTCCCTAAAGGAGAAAATGAGAAAAATGAAAGGGGGGAAGGATGCCAGCCTTTAAAGCCTCTGGCAGTCACTTCAACTGGAAAGGAAGGAGATTGCAACAGTCGGTAAGGCTGCCACAGCAGAGGCTGCCCACCTCTTTGTCTGCATCTCTGTGATCAGAAGCAGCAATCAGTGACCCGAGCACAGAGTCCTGGTATTTAGAGGGCAGGGTCCTTTGTGTCCTCCCCAGCTTCTGCAGGCTGTGTTCAAACTGCTGTAAGAACATGTGCACAACTGCCTGCCATGTGACCAGGGATGTGGAGGTGGGTAGCTGTCACTGTGTTTAGAACTGAAATTGACCTTTAACTTCAATTTGCCATCCAAGCCTTCCCTGGAAGTTGCAAGCATTAAAAAGAGTCCAGAGTTCTAAAAACAGTTACATCAGACAGATTCTGCCAGTGCAATAGTTATCTAGGTGGGGAGCCATTTTCCTGGTGCTTCCTACTCTGTCATTTCCCTGTGATTCGCTGGCCATTGATTCTTAAAATATTTTTCTGTCCCCATCCCTCTACCATATCCTCTTTCTGGAACTTCAGTTATTGTTTATGAGGCCATTTGATATTTACGGAAGTTCTGTTCACTCTTTCGTTCTTCAGTTTTCTTTCTCTTTGCTTTATTTTGGGCATTTTATTTTGCTGTGTCTTCAATTTCACTGACATTTGCTGTTGCAAGAGCTAATCTTCTGTTAATTCAATCATATAATTTTTTTCAGTTTAGAAATGATGTTTTTCCACTATAGATGACTTTTTTTTGGGGTTTTTAGGACTCAGTATGCTTTTATTATGTTTTGCTTTCTTAAATATATATAGTATATTTATAATAGCTATTTTAACATCCTTACCTACTCGTTTCAACATCTGTTCATTATGGATCCCTTTCTTTTTTTTTTCTTCCAGTTATAGGTTATATTGTCCTCATTTTTTGCATGTCTGGTAATTTTTTTTACTAGATACTGGACATTGTATGTGGTGGTTGCTAGATTTTGCAGTATTTCTTTCAAAAGTGTTGACTTTTCTTCAGAGAAGTAGTAAATAATCTTGCATCTGTTGGATACTTTTGACGCTTGCTTCTAAGTTTGTTAGAACAGATACAGAGCAGAGTTTATTTTAGGGCTAATTAACACCCACTCTTAATCTGATAGGCTTCTGAGGATTCTACCTGATGTTCCATTTATATCAAGGTCTTTCCACTCCAGTAGACAAGAACGAACACTCTCCAGGGCCCTGTGTGAACTTCTTTGCATTACCTATTCTGGCAGTTCTTTCCCTGGCCCTGGGTACTCTCCTTTCAAAAATGAACAGCGCTTCACTCCAACAAATTCTTGAGGGTAACCCTTTGAATTTCTTTGGAGTCACTTTCTGTGTAGTAACTTCCTCTTCAATATTATGTCTTCCAAATTCTAGCCAACTTGGGCTTCTCACACGCTGGCCCCTTTTCCTCAAGTCAGATAATCTTCCAGACTCTGTCTGAGGTCTCATCCATCCTTTGCAGTCTGGAAACTACCTCCTGGGAGTCAAGAGATCATGGAGTTCCATTCACTCATGTCCCCTTTTCCTGCATATCCAGTTGTCTAATGTCCAAACCCGTTGTTTGCCATGTTTTGCCCACTTCCCTAGTTGCTTAAGGGGGGAGAGTAAATTCCATTCCTGTTAGTTTATTATGGGTAAAAGCAAAAGTCTAACATAACTTTCTAATGGTTTTTATGCAAATTTTTATGTCATCATTAAATCAAATACTTTTTTTTAAATTGAATTTGACATGGAAGCTCCAAATGTACAACTGATAGCCATCAGGCTCCTCATAGTGGTCTCTGAGGAGGTCTGAGGCTGCCCACATCTGCTATCCCCTCACCCCCGGCATCTCCTGAGGCACGTCGTTGAACATCTCTGGCTCCCAGCGTTAACTTTATCCCCTTTACCCTGGTGTTCAAAGGCCTCTGCTGCATGTCCCTTCCCACTCCCCCACATCATCCCCTGGCCCTCCCCTTACTCTCTTACCCCCATGAGTTTGCTCCCCACTTGATGCTCCAGCCACATGGAATGTATGCTGTTTTTCCAATCTCGACTGCCTCCATACACCCTCACCCCACCCTCACCTTTTCTGCCTGGCCAGTGCCCTGTATTTCATCTCACCTGGGACCAGGCTGACTTCAGCACAGACCACTAACATTGGCAGAGTGTTGGGAAAAATTGCTTACATTCTTTAAATCACTATCTTTCTCCTTAAAAAGAAATATTATTTTGTTGAGCACATATAGTTTAAGTCACAGAAATATCCTTTGTCTACCTTGGTTGTCAAACTCTTCAACGCCTTGTTTGACAATTATATTTACAGCTCTTCACACAAATTGATACATAGCAATTTGTCAATAAATATAGATAGAAGAAATGAGGGGTAAGGGACAGGAGTTCTGAAGAGGGACATAATCTGAGCAGAGGAAGCAGATAAGAATCAGATCAGGGAACAGGGCAAAGTACAAAGCAGATTGAAGATGGGAGGAGAGATGGTGGGCCCCACCGAAAGGGTCTGGGTTTAGGGTCCAAATCTGTGTGTTCAGATTCTGACCCTGCCATTTTCTGTGTGACTTTGGGAAAATCACTGAACCTGTCTGGGCCTGTTTTCTATAGACTAGAGATCATAATGTCTATGTCACAGGGCTCCTGTGGAGTTGAAACAGAGTGTGCATTAGGTCAACCAATATGAAATTATTGGCATTTGACTCTTTTTGACCAATGAATACTACAGAAGCTGAAAGCCCAGGTAAAAAAGACCCCAGGGATCTGGTGTCTCTCCCCAGCCTTGAGTAGCCCTTCCAGGATGAGGTGCAATTTTGAATATTTTAGGAATATGGCTGCTCTACATCAGAGGCTGACAAGTCTGCTGTCCCTGCTTTTAACTGTCCCCAGCTGACTCATCCAGAGCTTGGCATCCTCTCAAGTGGCACCAAAGAACCTGAGGCCTGGGAAGCATGGAGGATTTGTTAGATGTTGCCACAAGGCAGCTCTAGCTGGCATTGCATATCAAGGCCTGAAGAGCTTCAGTTTTCTTTTTCCAGACAGTTGAAGCCTTTTAACTAACATCACTCATCAGACCAGGTGAATGTGGGAACAGAGTTTCTGGAAGGCAGCCCTTAGCAAGGGCCCTGTGGACACATTAGTCCTCTCGACGTCAGGAGATCTTACAGCGCGTCTGAGGAGTGGGCAGGGAGGCAGGGAGGCAGGAGCCTGGAGGGAGATGGGGCTGAAGTACAGCCTCCAAGGGGGTCTGTTTACCCCCATTTTCTCCAGGTTAACTTTAAATGGGATAAAATGATTTTTTAATCCCGTTGATCTCTGATCAATACTTCTAGAAAAGAACTAGTTGACATTTTAGGAGAAAAGATATGTACAAGTGAAACACACATGAAATTCAGTGGAAAATGTAGGATGGCGAAACCTCAGCATTCTTGCAGAATGTGCCTCGTTAAGGTCTCCAAAATGAAACCAGATGAGGTGAGCAGGTGGGACCAGTGCCCTGTCCCCCTGGGAGGACGTGTCCAAGGATCCTCCCACATGCCCCTGTTCCAGTGGAAGGTGTCTGTGTGGGGGCCTGACCCTTCTGAGATCCTCATGTCCATCTCCCCTGTTGGTAGTGAGGCTCACACCCCCTCCCCTCACCTCCCAAGGCAGCCTTGATTATTGGCCTTTCCAGCTCCTGTAGCCTGCTGAATAACACATCTCCTCCTTCCCCTTCATTTGCAGTAGTGACTCGATCTTCAATAAATGGAGAGGGGCAGTTATGGGCCATGCCACTGAGCCACGGCTGCGGGAGCTGAGTGAGGGGCTTGGACCTGCCCTGGGCAGCTCGCCCTGGATAGGGCAGAGGTTGGCATGATCAGCTTCCTGTCTGATGAAGGGGTCCCATCACCCTGGGACATGGAGCTGTGGGCCTGGGGGCTGGGGTCCTGGAGGAGTGTCTTTAGCCAAGTGAGAGAGAGGAAATGCTTGGGAGTATAAGACCCCAGGCTCAGCAGGAGGCAAGCTGGCCTCATAAGAGGTCACGTAAGAGGACAGTCCACAGGACACATGCTGTTCAGTTTAAACATGTGACATCCCATGGACCACAATCATTATCATTATCCTTTCCTTTTCAAGCCAAACACCCTAGATACACACTCTCCAGACTGCTCCCCCCTGAATCCATGGGCAAAAGTGACCGTGGGCAAAAGATTCCAGCTCTCTGATCACAGATGTAAATCAAGAGTGATGACAGCCAGAGTCTCACCTTCAGAGAAAGGAGTGACAAATACGAGGGAGGGGAAAACCATAATTAGCCCCGTTTACAAAAGTAACGATCCTCCTCAGGAGAGCAGAGATGATAATCCTGCTCGCCTCCCAGGGTGGTTGTGTCCACACCCAGAAAAGACAGTCATTTATTATTATCATTGTATTGTTATTATGGTTTTGAGATGGCTCCCCACAAAAGTCGTGGGGTTGGTTTTCATGGCCACCCGCAGTGTGCAGGCACCTCCTGAGTGGCAGGGCCAAGAAGCCTGCGTCTGACCTCAACCTTCCTTTCATACTGCGTAGGACCCCACATGAGACTTTCCCTTCTGGTTTTCTATCACCCCTAAGTCAACTGGGGGGCAATGAATTTATGAATATATGAATATAAATAGGACCCACCGGCCATTCATAATCTTGCTGATGCTTTCAAATGGTTCAGCAAAACATTGTTCACAGATGCATGAAAGATAAACTTTATGCCTGATTCGTAATAAATTACAAGTTACTGGGTTCTATTGCTCTTCCCATACCTATTGTTCATTTAATAATAATACAATTATTATAAACCACCACGGGGACTGTGTTAGGCATTGGAATAACCAACATTCATTCGTTCATTCATTCATTCATCTAGTAAAAACTTGTAAGTGCCTACCCCAAGCAGGGAACAAATTACCTAGTGGGGGAGGCAGTGTGCACACTGGGAGATGGGTGCCATCCTGGAGGTGGTGTGGAGGTGGGCAGCAAGCCCTGGGACAGAAGACTAATTTCAAATGGAGGGATAATGAAAGCCAGTGTTCTCACAGTTGGAAAAGGGAGTTACAGAGACAGAAAGGGAGAAAACGGGCCTCAACCCTGTTTACAAAATTCTGCAGGGTCCTACTCTCTTATCTTTTTCCCAATTGTCTAAAGGTTTTCTGTTTTGTAGTTTTCAAATGAAGTTTTACTTTACAGTTGACCTTTGAACAATAGGGGTTAGGGACACTGATCCCCGGCCCCATGCAGTCAAAAATCCATGTATAACTTTTGACTTTCCAAAAACTTAACTATTAATAGCCTATGGTTGATTTTGCAGTAGTTTATGATAAACTAGACTAGTATGTACCTATATTTTATGCATTCATGACACGTATAACTTCTTAATATTTTTGGTATTTCCAGCCTACATGGTTCATCTGCAAATTTTTTCAAATTGTCACAGATCTGCAAGAACCTTACCTGTAGATTTATTGAAAAATTCTGTATATAGGTGGGCCCATACAGTTCAAACCTGTGTTGTTCAAGAGTCAACTGTATACAGTTCCCTTCTGATAGACATTTTCCTTCATGATAGGCAATTTTCTAGTGCTGTTTATTGTGTCACCCATTTCCCCCTCTTTACAACCTTCTCTGCTATATATGGAGTTTCTGTGCGCATCCCAGTCTGTTTCTGGTCTCTCCATTGGCTTCTTGGCCCTGTGGTGCACACCACTAAAACTCGAGCACTTTATCATAAATCTTGGCGTTGGGAGGGCTGGTTGTCTTTGTTTTTCAAAATTATTTTCCATATGAGTGTTTGAATCAGCCTGTCG
Organism: Manis javanica; assembly: GCF_040802235.1. Taxonomy (NCBI): domain Eukaryota; kingdom Metazoa; phylum Chordata; class Mammalia; order Pholidota; family Manidae; genus Manis; species Manis javanica. Next base: position 22,588,398 of record NC_133159.1, on the reverse strand, counting down.
TGTTTCACCTAAAGCTCTATTGGTATCCTAAGCATCATAATTGTATTGCCTGATAGATTCACTTGGAGGGTAATTGATGTCTTTAGACTCTTAGTCCTTCTCATCAATAAGCATGTTCTATCTTCCCCTTTATTCAGTTTTTCTTTTATGCTGCTCAATAAACTTTTATAATTTTCCCCTTAAAGGTCTAACACATGGCTTACTAGATTTATTTCTGGTACCTTCTATTGTTTGCTAGAGCTTTGGGGTAAAGTGTGACTCCTGCTGGAGCTCAGCCACTTAGGAACTACAGGAGCCTAGACAAATTCCCTAAATGGCTCAATCCTCAGTCTCCTCATACATAATTAAACCCCCGTCATGAGTAAGCATGAAGAGCAAATAAAGCAAAGGATGTGATGCTCTTAGAACATCGTAAATATCTGATAAATGTTAACTAATCTTGGAGCCGACAAAAATTTGGAGTTGTGTTGTGAATGTACATACTAGTCTATCAGTGCTTGAAACGAGTCCGCAGGGACAGCTTGTGACCCGTAACTGGCAGACAGCATCCTCCCCCCTCCAAAGTAAAGAGCATTAAATAAAGCACTTTCAAAACATTTGTTAAAACTAAAGCTTCAGTTAAATCCCAAAGTGGGGATAATTAAGTTAGAGGTATAAATCATTTTGTTTACATTAAATGAAAGCCAACTAAAAAAGAAAATTAATTGTATAGATTCTTTTACTGTTTCAAATCTGGTGTGACTTACTACCATAATCGTTTTAGTCTTTTTCAGAGCAAACATGCTTAGTTTCCTTTCTTTTAAAGTTTTGTTTTTACAAAGCAGTAAATGTTTTATTATACACATTCCAAACATTAAGGAAAAGTACAAAGAAGTAAAAATTTCCCCAGATCATACCACTGAGGTGGAACCATTGCTGACATTTTGGTCAATATCCTTTGTATATTTCTCAATACCAATAAGTGGGCTTCTGGGTTCATGCCTGCTTTCTGTTTTCTTTCAACAATTTAAATAGTCACAAAAGTACATCATTCTGGATCATTGCATTGTAATTCCATTTTATGGATTTGCACTAACAACAAATCAATTCCCTATTTATGGCTACTTGATCTTATACAATAAACCATGCTCTGATGAACCACTTCTTTTTTGCTAATTTATGTGACTGCCTCAATCAGTAAATTCCTTGGAAGTGAGATTATCAGGATAAGGGCCATACTCATTTTGCATTTTGACAGATATTGCCAAACTGCCTTCCTGAAGATTTAATCAATTAGCACTGTCATCCTAAGGGCATGAGGATGCCCATTGTCCAAAAAGTTGAGTGGGTTTGTCAATTTTCTTAATCCTTACCTATCTGGTGAGTGGAAAACAAACTTCTCTTTGCATTTATTTTATTAGCAGAAAAATTAAACATCTTTCCATCTATTTATTGGTTATTTGAATTTTCTTTTGTGGATTGCCACTTTGAGTAGAGAACAAAGTGGTTGTTTTATGAAAGTCTTTGTTCATTAATTTTGTGTGTAACTTTGTGTAACAGCCTCTTGTCTTTGGGCTTGGCCATGAGGTTCGCTTTGACCAATGGGACATTAACACATATGTTTTCCATGCATGTGGCTGAGCTGTGGCCTTCAGCTTCTGCTGACCCCATGAAAAGCTGATACCCTGGCTGGCTTGAGACTCACGGAGTTGGCCTGAACCAAGCCTGCGGTCTGGAGCCAAGCCTAGCTCAGCCCAACCAAGATCAGCAGAGACACACCCTGTCATCTTTCGCTGTCCTTTTTCCATTATAACTTCTCATCCCCAAATCCTCTTTGTCCTGAAGCCTACTAGGACCTGATGCCTTCTCCCACCCTCTTCCCTGGTTCTGGGCCTCCACTCCCCCAACTTTCTCCTTTCCACCTGCCCACTAGGTTTCTGTCTCCTACCCTGAGTTTACTTTGAAGGTGTCTCCAAGATTCTTTCCTCAGCTCCTTCTCAACTTACTAATGAGTCTGGAATTCAGGAATACAGATCCCAAGGGAGGAACCTGGGTACACAGGTCAGGCTTCCAGGCAAAGGAGGCACAGGGCTCTGGGAGCAAGCACGAACCTGATACTGCCAGAAAGCAAATGAGAGCTCTGGACCTGCACTAAGGGACCAAGTGCCAAACTTAAAGAACTATTAGGTGTCATATCTCCACATCCACTCCCAGCTCCAACACGGTCATTCTCATATCATATATTCTGTGTATGTGTCTTCAACAGATGGTCTGATGGGGGCAGCAAACCCATTGGGCCAACTTAAAGCAGAGCACACAGCCTGCATTTCTCTTCTGTTTACCACAAGATTGTCTTCAAAATACTCTTTCTTTTCAAACAATATGGCTTCTCTCTCACTTACCAACTTTACATTTCCCTGTATGGCCCCGGAAGATGACTGGTTAGCCAGAGACGGGTAAGATGCCTCAAGGGAGGAACAACCTAAGACAGGCACAGTCGCAGGGGGGCTATCAGGTGAGAAATCGGGGAACAACAGTAGTGAAGCTTAGAACCTCACCCCCCCCCCGTTTTGAGAGAAAGCTTCTGCATCCTTGGATGTTTTATTGCCCTTGTCTAGCTCGGATTAGCACAGTCTACAGGCACACACCTAATCGTCTACAATTGCTCTCTTACAACACTAAACTATGTTTTCTAACTTTATCTTGCATCTATCTACCACTTCAGCATTTTATTAAAAATAAAAAAATAATAATAATAAAGGGAGAAATGTGGGATCCACATATAAATCAAGTATAAAAATCAAACGAATATTCATATTTGACCTGATTGTTTATAGTTCATAATGAGTGATCAAAACCGAAAGTTTCTGTGATGACTGCCCTTGTACTATTCACCATGTAAGAACTTATTCACTATGTAAGAATTCGTTCACCATGTAAGAACTTGTTCATTATGCTTCAGAAGATTGGAGACTGATGAGAATTAGGCTTGAGATGGATTAATGATTGTGCATTGAGCATTGGCCCCCCTATACAGAATTTTATTGTTGTTAACAACCATTTGATCAATAAATATGAGAGATGCCCTCTCAAAAAAAAAATACTCTTTCTCCCATAGACCTGTTTCTCCCCTTCTCTGTGGGCACTTTTCTCCTCTCACTGCTGGCCCCTCCCCTTGTCCCATGGCCCTGAATTCTTAGCACATCCTGGTCACCAACTTATGGCTTGATGGATGCGCCATTGTTCATCTTCCAAGTAGTCTTTGCTTGGAGTACAGTTTGCTTGATGGATGTATTTGCTGTTCTTCTAAGCCCCACCTGCTTGGTTTGGAAACTATCCCTAGACAAAGTCTTACACACCTGTGCTCATCCCACTGGTACCAGTCATGTCCTCCTCCCCACCCCAAATAAGCCCCTGACACTGGTAATGAGCCCTTAGGACCCGATACCCAGGGTTTGTCACCACTGTTACTTTCCTTACGGAAGTGATGGCTTTGAGCTGATGTGAGACTGGAGGAAGCATATTCAAGGAGAAATAGGACAAACTTGGAAGCAAACACACCTGACTTTGAATTCTGGCTCCATTTGCTGGCCATGAGCTACTCACTCCCAGCCTGCTGATCACACGCACTCATACATCCAACGATGCATGAATCTGGCACATGATTCACCAAATCATAGCCACCCACCATAGGACTTAGTCCTGCCTATTTATTTTTTTAGCATTTATCTCATTTCTCCAATTTTAGTCTGCAATCATCTGCATTGACTTACCTATAGCTGGCACAAAGGTTACTTAGAACTCCTAGCCCAGGGTCTGCCACAAAACCCAGTAAATGTAGCCTGATGTAGTAGAACATAATGGAGTTCTTTGAAAACTCTGTGTGTGTGTGTGTGCGCCCTGTTCTTGGGCAACACTATGTATATGCCGATTTCCTTGCTCTGTCTTCTACGCCCCTCACCCTCACTGTATTTTTTATTACCACTTTGTTCTTTTCCATTTTGATTTGAGTGATTTCCTAAAGCTGATTCTCCATTTCCCTGATGGCATTTCCAGTTGTGATTTATCATCTTTTTGGTTAGTTTTTATGTGGCATTCATCTCTATAATGTTTCCGTTGTTTCATTTCTCTTCTAAGATGTTTACCAGCTCATTTTATACCTTGCATTGATAACCTTTGTAACCTGACTCTCTTATTTTTCGTTCTGTTTTGTACTTAGTCATCCTGCCTCTGGTTCTGGAGTAATTCCTCTTAGGGTACAAGTTCTTCCATCTTCTGCTCATGTCCTCATTTCCCTTGCTAGCAGGGATGCACTCCTTGTGTGGAGGTTCTGTGCTACTCCCTGCTGGCCATTCCTCATCTTGAGTAGGGGGATGATGATTGGTTGAGGGGGAGGAAGCGAGGTGGTCCTTAAATTCTTTTCAGACCCATCATCTCAAACCCCTTCAAATGCACTGTTTCCTTTGCCTTCTTCAGTTCTCAGGGTTAGGAGGTTGGTGTGCTCTTGGCAAAGCCCATGAAGTCTCCAATTCTCTGGGAGCTGTGGCCCAGGTGTCCCTCCTCCTCCCTCCTTCAGTCCTCTTTCCCTTGGGAAGTCATAGCCGAGGAAGCAGGGTGGAGAATGTCAATGGCCTGGTGCTGCCTCAGCTCATCACCCCTGCCATGCTGAGCTGGAGAACTGAGTCCCCTGTGGCCTGCCCTTGAACTCACCTGTCCTCTCTTCAATCAGCAAGTCACTGCCAGGCCCTTCAAGGACTGTGGACACTAGATGTCAGCTTTCCTGTCTAGTGGGCAACTCCATCCTGACCACAGATTGGACCAAAGGCTATGCGGTCATCCCTGAGTCCTCAGACCCCATCCCCAACCCACAGCAAACCCTGATGGCTCTTCTTACAACTGAGTCCAGAGTGTGACCCTCCCACTGAAGGCGGCCCCGCCACCATCATTTCTTACCTACATCACTGTAGTATCCCTGATTACTGCATCCTCCCACGCTGGGGTGCCTGCAGGCAGAGTGGGCCTGTGAAAACATGAGGTCCATGTCCTGCTGTGCTTCCCTATTGCATTCAGTGTAAAATCCAAAGCTGTGCAGTGGCCATGAGGACCTACATAATCTGCACTCCCACCACTGCCCCTGAGGTGCAGTTTTCCCCTGCCATCAAATCCCTTTCCAAATCCTTGTGGCTTTTGGGTGCCAGTCTGTGGTGGGCAGACCAATGGCTGAATGCTGGGTATTAGCACTGAGAGCCTTGGCCCCTTCTCGCCCTCGTGGGCAGAACGTGGTCTCTCCTCTTCCTTCACTGTGGCCTGGCTTCCCCCCTTGCGTCCCAGTTTGAACTCATTAGGAGGCCAACCTGTGGTCACCTGTTCAGCACCTCATCTCATATCATGAGTCAGAATGATGCCCTTATTTTCTCTTCCATTTGTACTCAGTGTGGCAGGGGTGTAGCTCCAGTTTTGTGTGAGGGGAGACGGTGGTAGGCGAGACATGCCTTAGACCTTAGTCCCCAGGGAACACGGGAGAAAGAGAAATCAAGCAACATACAGACACAATAGAGATCAGACTCGAGCTTTCCTTCCCCTTCTGCAGGCCAGCACATCTCAAACACTCCCACGATCTGTCCTCCTCCACGGCTTGCCTGGAGCCTGCACTGAGCCCCCTCCCTCCCCCCATAGTCTGCTGTTCTTTGCTTAGCAGCTTGAATGCTTAGATCATCTCCCTCCCCAGCGAGACAGAGGTGGCTTTACCAGAGGCTAAAGAAGCTTAAGCTTGAAGGTCCTTCACTCTCCAGACCCCTGGAAGGCCCCCAAGCAATGTGGTTAATGAGCACTGTCAATTCAAAGATTAATTAGGCTTAGTAACTGCAAGGAAAACGGGCTGCCCTGAAATCTTACTGCTCAGATACAGAAGAACCTTGGCAGGAGGCTCCCCAGGTTTGACAAGAATCCTGAGGATCTGCATGACAGAATCCACAGTGAACCGTGACGGTGACAGCCACGTCCCCTGTCTGTGCAGGAAACCGCTGTGATCAGACTGCTGGAGGAGGGCCTGACTTAACTTCCTCTTCTCCCCACAGAAAATACTACAGAACCATTGTTTTATGAAGATGGGAAAAAAAGAGAATGCAGCTCAAACACTTTTAGGGGAGAAAGCAAGCCAGGAAGGTGGGTCAGGGTGCTAACGAATCGATGTGGTGGGATTGTCCTTGATTCTGTGTTGTTTCTGGTATTTGTCTGCTGTTTGAAATCTACCATTTATTGTGATTTCTTTTCTCATTCGAAATAAATATTGAATTGTAGAGCTGATTTTGATTTCTCTGTTTCTTAAAGAGGATTCACCAAATGGTATAATCTTCAGACCCATGACACCCGGATCCGCTACCTTGCAGGGCTTCCCATGGTTGCAAGGCCTCCCTGAGCCCTCCTTGCCCACCCTGACCCTCCCCTCCCGGCCTTCCCCTCTCCAGTCACTACAGTGCAGACATGCCCCCTTCTCCCTGTCCTCTAACTGCTGAGCTCAGTCCCAACTTGGTGACTTTGCATTTGCTGTATCTCCTGCCTGGAACCTCTTCCCTGAATTTTCCTTTCTGACCATTCAGGGCTCAGCTCAAGGCTGCCTCCTCTGAGAAGGCCTCTGGGACAATCCTACCTAACATGAAGACCCCTTCCCACCTGCCCCCAAGGCCCGCTCAAGTCACTACCACATGCCTCATCTTCATTTATTTCTCTCTCTTCTGGTGTTCCCTTCCCCAACCCTGGGGGTAGGGACCCCGAGAGTCCCAGGAGGGCAGGGGCTATGCCTGGTTGCCCACTGCAACACTGAGAGAACAGACTGGTGGTTGTAGTTTGAACTGACGTCTCCTCTCTGAAGATGTGTTGGCAATATACCCGCAGAGCCTTAAAGTGTGCAAACGGATTAATCTCACTCCGAGAATTTAATCCCCGAAGAAGCATTAGGGAGGCACCCAGAAAAGGAGGTCAGTTCAGTGGTTAAGACACTGGGCCTTATAACCAATCAGATCTGAGTATCCCTCTAAATAGCCAATTAAATAGCTGCTGTGTGACCTGGGCAAGTTCCTATTGTCTCTGAATCCTGGTTTCCTCATCTGTAAAGCAGGATACTAATAGTATCTCCTGCACAGGGAAACTTGATGCTCACGTGGCATCATGCATGACACGTGCTTAACCAGGTATATGAAAAAGCTCAATATATGTCGACTATTCCCGATGCTCACTACAGTGTTGTTTGTAATGGGATAAAATCTGAGAAAGTCTAAATATCTAACCATAGGGGATTATCTAGATCAATTATGCTACATCTTTAGAGTAAATTACTGTACATCTATAAAAAGACTGTTTTTGAAGAATTTTAATAATGCAGTAAGCTCACAGAATATTATGTGAGAAAGGCAAGATAAAAATCAAGTAAAGTGTGATGTTACTTTCTTATACAGATATGAGCCCATGTTTATTTAAGTGTGAATGGATGTGTATCCTTCAAGGAGATGCAGCAAAATCTTAACAGACCATCTGTGGTTAATGGAATTATGATGATTTTAATTTTCCCTTAATTTGTACTATAGTTTTTAAAAAGTCACTTTTAAAATGAGTGAAGGAGTCATGTTATTTTTAAAGTGTATACAGTATGTTCAGCCGTCTCACACCATGCTCTGACCAAACCATTTGTGGTTCTTAGAGGGCAAATTAGTTACTGGCCCCTATTTTACCTTCTCTATGCCACACACCTCGCTGCTTCCTCTCACAGAAGGCAGAGTAAGCCTGAGGACCTCCTGACACTGGGGTTGGTCTGTGACTTCTTTTGTCCAATAGAAAGTGAGCAGATGCCTCTGTCATTGCCATGAGAATAAGATGCCCTGGCATGTGGAGCAGACCTGCATCTAAAACCTTCAGCTTAGAACTTCCCAGCTAACCTGCAAAAAACAAGTGTATATCATTGTATGTCACTCTGATTTTGGGGTTGTTTCTTACACAGCCTTAGCTGACAGATATAGAGTGATCAAAATGCTTCACACGTACTCAAATCAGTTAAGAGGATGTTCTTTGTTATCTCAGGAATGTATGACTGGATTGCAAGGGTAAGAAGGCCAAAATCTAAAATATTTTAATGTCAATAACTGATTCTCAAAGATCTCAAAGATGAAATAAGTCTTGGCATTCTCCCAGTGATCCCAGCTCATTTTCAGACACTGTTGATATCTAAGATTTAGAGTCACACAAGGTCAGAATCTCCTTGTTCTTAGATATTGTCCAGTCCTAGGGACAACAAAATGTTAACCCTCATCTGAAGAATATTTTTTCTTTTCAGAAAAATTATACCTGTTCACAATAGAGCAAAGAGTCAAAAAGGAAAAAGAGAAAAACCACTCATAACATCACCACCAAAAATAACTCCATCAAACATGTTTATAGGCTTACATTTTTCCCACAAAAAGGACAGCATACTATATATTCTGTTTTAAAATCTTCTGTTTACATTTACTGTGTCATAAAAGTCTTCCCTTGATATTTTATATCCTCTTTACAATTATTTTGAATTGTGGAATTCTTGCCAGTTTCCCATTGAATGGATAAACTATAAATAACTTTAGCTAACTCTTATAGTAATGTGTATAAATTATAACCAATTCTTAGCTATCATAAACAACATCCGATATGAAAAAAAAATATCTGTGTACATCTCTGATTATTTCTAAGGGTTAAATCCCTTAGAAATAACCCTTAGAAGAGATGGCATTTCTGGGTTGGGATTAGAAGTATTGATGAAGCGTCCAATCTCTGGGTGCCATTGTCCTCATCTGTAGAATGGGAGGGATTTGAAATCAGCGAACCATCTTCCCCAGTCGTGGGCTTCATGTTGAGGCCGAACACCCCCTGGAAGGAGGTGCCCTCTGGAGCCAACGTCATCCAAAGCTCCTTAACTTGGACATGTCAGGTCTGCCTGGCAGAGGAGCAGGACCCAGAGAGGAATGGCAAAGGCAAGTTTTGAGGACATCAAAGGTGTCACTTCACCCAAGGGACCCCATGTGGTGTACCCCCACACTGCAGCCTCATTGGACAAATAAGGAAACTGATCCCAAGAAGGCCCTGAAGCCAACTCTACATCTAGACCAACTTCATAGCTCTCTGCTCCCCACCCCCTCTGATGTACAATTCTTGCAGGCGGGCAAGAAAGACGACGTGTTGAGCACTTGCAGCCTCCCATCCCCCTGCTCTCCTGGACCTTTGTTCAGGTCCCACTGACCAGCCCTGTGACTCTCCCTCACTCAGGTGAGATGTGTAAAGGGAAGAGCCTGGGGCCATGGTGCACAGCCTGGGCTCTAAGGAGGGCACCACTATTAAGCTGCTGGGTCTCCAGGGACATCATTTCACCTCTCCAGGTGTAGCTGAAACCAAATATGTGTGTTCTTTTCTGTGGACACACAGCAGGAGTACATCTACCAGCCTCCTCTGCAAGTAGGTGGGATCATGTGACTGCATTCCAGCCAATAGAATGTGAGCAAAAGTGACGTGTGTCATATCCACTTCAGGCCTTTGAGAATCACCCATGAGCTCCTCACCTTTTTGCCAGCCTGATGCTAGCGAAGGACCACCTGCCCTTGGTTCTGGCCACAGGAGCCTCTTGCAATAGTGGCTTGATTCATCAAAACCTGCAAACCAGGGAGGCAAAAGGGAGAGCAGGCTAGCACAACAGAAGCTGGGTAGTGATTGCTGGGTGCCTGCCTCAAGGAGCTATCCTGGACCCAGCCTCCTGCCGTCCTGTGGCACCCACAATCAAGGATACCTGCTTTGCAGTTCACATACACTTCCAGTGCTTTGGAGCCATTATACAGTTGGGGGTTGGTTTGTGGGATCTATTAGCTTTATCTAAAGTCATACTCAGAATCCACTGAGTATCTATTTTGTGCAGGATCTTGTGCTCCATGCATCTGCCTTTCTGACCCCACAAAAGACAATGACATTTAAGCTCTAAGTCTCTGGAGGACCCAGGTCTCCTGGATCCTGCTGGTGCCTGATTCTGCCAGGTAACAGAGGTGCGAGTGTGCAGACTGGCGAGGACAGGCCAGGGGCCAGGACCTCAGCAACAGAGGCCTTAGGTAAGGGCTTGGCTTACATATGCCTCAGTTTCCTCATCTGTCCAATAGTGCTCCAGTGAGAGGCCCCCACCACACAGGGTCCTCCAGAGGTGAAATGAGCCCCTGATCATGAGGCACTTGCCACTGAAAGCAGCCCTCACGATGGGGCACCAATGGCATCCTTACCTGAAGCAGGTGCCCTCTGCACCAGCCCTCCCCTGGCGCCTGCAATCTCTTCCCACCCCAGCCCTCCTGCCTTTTCTGACTTTTTCTTAAGTAAAAGCTTTTCCTCTCCTTTTGCCGAGCGCTCTGAAGCTCTGCTTTGCTGGGGGACCTGGGATGCCTTCCCTGTTCCGTCAGTTCTCAGGAAGCTGAGACGCTTCTCAATTATTTATTGGGCCGACTTTCTCCATCAAAGGGCTTGAAATTCAGTAAAACTTTTCTCTCTGTTGCCTGCTGGGTGAGTCACAGGGTCCTGCCAATTTAGCGAGCCCTGGAGAGAAATGAGAGTCTGCTGCTCCCCTTGGGACACCTTGCGGAGTTGACCTAAAATAGAAGGGGAGGAAGGTTGACCTGCTTCAGGGCTGGTTATTTGGGGCTGGCCTTCGGGGCTGCTCCGGAGGGGGCTGGGGCAGGACTGGGGCCTGAGCAGCGGGAGGTCCGGGTGCCGGCACTTCCAGTGGGCGGGCAGAGCTGGGTGCAGACTCTGCTTGGAGGCAGGTGGAAATCCCTGTCCCTGGCTGAGTCCATCTGAGTCAGGGGCCCGCTTGCGGGAGCCTTGGTCACTAAGGCTTGGGTCTCCCGCACAGGCCCTGCTGTCTGTGGCGTGTCCCCCTCCAGGGACTTGGGGTGCCCAGTCAGCACACACCTTGTATTTGTGCAGAGCATTCTGGGCATGAACACCTCCCTCCCCTGGATGGTTGGTGTGAGGATGGGAAACAAAAGAAGACTAAGGCTATAAATTTTTATTCTGTTAAAGCCCAAGCTGGCTTTACTAGCCTGTAGCATTTTAGAGCCGGATGAGACCTCGGAAGTTACAGGGCCTGACACCTTGGAAGACTGTGCCCTGCTTGCTGCTTCAGCACTGGGCCTCCTTGCCTGAGGAGTGTCCAGTCCCCTTAGCTATGCTTGAAGTTGTCCTACCTCAACCCACGAGACTTCCAGCCTCCCTGAAACCCGCCCCCCCAGCCATGACGGTGGTTGTTCTGACACCCTGTGCACCTGCCCCGGTCCGGGCCCTTCCGTCGTTCTCCCACCTGATGAAATCCTCAGCGCTCAGCAGTGTCACTCACATGTCACTCCAGGCTGCCGTCTCCTCCGGCCCCACCAGGCGGAGCTAACCGCTCTGTCATCAGTGTTCACACAGCAAGCTCATTCACCCCGCAGGGTCTTGGCCCAGGATGCCCCTGGCGTGGGTCATTCTCTCTGAATTCAGATGTCTGCTCCTCCTCATCCTTCAGGCCTCAGCTCAGAGGTCACCTTCTCAGAGACCTTCCTCGTCCCCGGCAGTCCAAGATGGTCACTGTCTGACTCCTGCTGGAGACACACTCGGTAACATCCCGCTGTTGACTTTCTTCCTGGCCCCTCTCCCACCTGGCCTACTGTTGTCCAGGCATTGTTCACCTGTCCCTTCCTGCCTCTCTCTCTAGGCTCCCAGTGGGGGACCTCTCTCTCCCTGTTGCACCCCCAGGCCCCGCCCAGGCCTCACATAGCAGGGCCCCCGTAAGCCTGGTGGAATGAGTGAGCCTGAAGCTGGCCTTTCTCTGGCATCGCGTTCTCTGCTCCAGGCCTGACCAGGGTGTTGAGTGTTGGCAGCTTTTGAGACACGCCAGGCCCCTCCCTCCCTTCTCCGCTGAGCCCACGGGCGTGAATTAGCCAGGCCTCCCCTGGAATGCTTTATGGCTCCTCTCAGGCCTCTAATAACAGCCACATTTTGAGAGTTTGGAGGAGTTTAAGGCCAGTCAACTGGATAAATCACATCTTTTAAAATGGGCCAGACATGGATTTACACAATAGCCTGTGACAAACGCATCTTCGGGAGATGATCTGGCAGGAAACATCCCTTTTCCAAGGGGCGCCATGTCCCTGGAGAAGTAATGACGGCTTTTTAGGATTCTGATTATTCCTGGTGCTGACAGGCTGATGCACCGGGACCTGCTGCCTGCTCAGCGCTCATGCGGGCCCCGTGGTGTCTATTCTTGGGTCTCCCAGGTAAGCGTCCTGCCCTCAGGGGCAGCCTGGTGCTTCCAGTCTGTCCTTCTGACCTGCGTGGGACTTCCAAGGGAAGAGGGCATGTCTGTCCCCCATGGGCCCGGGGCATGGACGCAGTGGGTTCCCCATCAGAGCTGGGCCTCCTCTCCTGTCTGCAGCTCTAGGAGGGCTTCTTGGTCTCTGAAAACCATCAGGGAGGCCCTGAGACTGGGGGTGCAGTGGTCAGGGCTTGAGCCATGAGGTGTTGCTCATAAAGAAATAAGGGTCCCCCACACTGTCCCAGCTGAGAAGGCTGTGGTGGTCATGCACCCAGCGCCTTGACTGTCCAGATGTGGGGACGGAGGAGGCAGGTGGGGGATGCTGGAGGCAGAATGACACAGGGCTGGGTTCCAGGAGCACCGTCAGTCCAGCTCTCCACGGGGGGACTGGGACTCACCATGGGGAGCACCTGCTGAGGGCCAGGCACAGCGCCTGCCCTCGACATGTGTCATCTCACCCAGGGCTCACACCAGCCCTGTGAGACAGGGGTGCGCCGCTTTCCCGGATGAGAAAAGTGAGGCTCAGAAAGGTTAAGTGACGTGCCCAGCATTCCACAGCTGATCCCTCCTCTGCACAAAACTGTCCATCTGGAAAAAGACACCTGAATTTCCTGCCTTTCACACTGGGAAGTGCTCCCCAACTCTACCCACTTCCTGACCCCTGGGCTGGAGGAAGGGGCACAGGATTATAGCTGCTGATTTAGTGCCTTAACAAGTGTCTGGAAGTGGTGTAGGGTGCTCAGAATTGCAGGTCTTTATAGGTTTCCTGACTTCTCTGCTCAAGGCAACTTTTCCCCAAGACTCAGAGGTACTCCCAGCTCCCAATCCTGCCCTCTTCCCATTCTTCCCATTGAAATTCAAAGAAAACCTTTCCTTCCACCCATGGCCAGTATCTCAGTATGGGACAGACATAAGAATTAATTGAAGGGAGTTAGGTGGAGGAGCAATCACCGAGGTGTGGACAGGATACAGGAACCAACAGGGGGTGCTGGGGCACCTGGTGAGCCACAGTAGAGGGCTGTGTCTGCCCCAGTCCTGAAGGGGCTGGGGCAGAGAGCACTTACCAGACCCCAGAGAGGGCTACAGCCCTGGGGCAGGAGCTGCCCAGTGACACCGGGGGCACAGGAGAGAGATGCAGCCACTGCCATCATGGCTCAGCAGGAGGGAGGGAGCGGGGGACGAACACCTGACCTCCGTCCTCCTCCCCTGGTCTCCTCTGCTGCCTCCGGGACCCGACAGAAGCCTGCAGCCCAGGAGGGCACAGGGCCCTGCTGGTGCCACCCCTGCAGGTCAGTTCCCTGGGGACAGAGTTGGGGGGTGAGGGTGGGTCAGGAGGGCTCACAGAGACAGCAGCATATTCAGTCCTTCCCTCACCCTGGGCAGAGGCTACCAGCTGCATTTTACAGATGAGGAGAGTGTGACACCAGAGAGCAGGGCTCCCAGCGGTGCAGTGGGGCCCAGCCGGCCTGCTCCAGAGCCCTCACACTTTCTCATCCCGTGTGATCCCCTCCCGGCAGAACCAGGGATGGTGCCAACCACGGGGCCACAGGGGAGTGGTTCAGTAATAGCCCTGGCTTCAAACATCACCGCCAGTAAAGGACAACAGTTGCTTATATATATATGTTTTCAACCAAAACGGAGCTTTTGGAAGCTGAGGCTGAGGCTCTGAGTCCACAGATGAACCCAGTGCCTGACCTGGAGGCCCCATCTGCTTCTTGGCTTCCCTGGTGCCTGCATGTAGGGAGCATGTCCCTGTGCTGCCCTTAGCTGCCCCTGGGCCAGGCTGCACCGTCTGGGGGTGGTGTTCCTCCTTGGGGCACCTAGACCTGGGCAAAAGGGGCAGGCAGGTTTGTGGAGGCAGCTTGGAGCCACGTGAGCAGAGAATCCCCAGGTGTCAGTGAGGTCTCTAGGGCGCCCACAGTCCCCTCCCCTTGGCCCCGTGGGGTCCTCCCCATGGGTGGAGTGTGGTGGAGGTGGGGGTCCTTTAAAGCACAGGGCCCTCTTGTGGCCTGGTTTAAGGGAGGCTCTGCCCTAAATGTTTGTCACCCACCCTTCCCACACCAGGTCCTAAGCTTGAAGACCCAAACAAGCCCACCTGTGGGTGCCCCCCTGCCAGAGCTGCCCACTGCTGGGCCTCACCTCCTTCAGCTCAGCCCCACCTGCCCTGCCCGCTGCCCAGCCCACCTGTCCACTTGCCTCTGCTCAGCCTGCAGCGTGGCTGCTGGAACTTGAAATGAGTGCCTCTAAAAATGAGTTTTCCCTGCGTGTCAACCCTTCATCTCTCACTCCACTATTCCTTGAGCACTTAATAGAGAGAAAAGGAGAAAGAAAAAAAAAATAGAAAAACACTTGCATTTCCTGAGATAAATAGTGAGTGTCTGAGAGGCTGATGTGTTGAAAGCCCTTGTCTGCTGTCTACGCTGTGAAGCTGCCTGACGGGTCAGGCTTCCCTTATCTTCTGTGAGGCGTCTCTGTGCAGAGAGAGGGGGCTCCATTTCCTGCCTGCTTAACCTCCTGGTCTACAGACTCTAGGACAAGGCCCATCTTCCGTCCCCAGGGTGCAGGGACTCCACCCAGACCAATCCTATAACACCTGTTCAGCTCCTACTTGAACCAGAGGTGACTGGTTTTGCAGAGCTGCTCTCTCTGGGAGAAGGAGGGGGAGGGGGAACTCTGTGGTGAGTAAGGGACAGTCCCACAGGAAGGCACTCCAAGGCAGTCTCAGCCACCAGCTGGCCAGGCTTCTTGGAGATGCCTCTCCTTGCCCTGAGCATCCTTCTAACATCGCCAGGCAGACGGTCATGCAGCTCATGCCGCTCACCAGGCAGAGGGAGCTGGTGAACACGGTAGGGCCCAAGGTGGTGGCAGGTCCTGGGATCTGGGGATCTTCCCTTAACCCTGAGCCCCTGCTGCATGATCGGGGTGAGCTGCCTTCCACCCTGAAACTGGCAGCAGCAGAATTTGGGTCCACAGTGCGGTCTCACAGAAAGGGGTGGGATATGGACAGTGTGGTGAAGGGTACCCGCTCTTGGTTCTGATGCTGGCTCAACTGTTTCCTTGCTGTGCCATCTTGGGCAAGACATGTCACACTCCTAGGCCTCGGGTTTCTTGTCACAGACAGGAGCAACAATCTGAAGACATGTGAGATAAGGCCTGGGAAATGGATCGCATGGTCTGTGAGGCAGAGCGGGCATGTGGATATGTGTCAGCTCTTATCTTAGCCTTCTTGTCAGTATCCAGCCAGCTGGGCAACATGAAGGCCTCTCTAGGTCCTGATCCTGCAGCTCCAGGATTACCCACCCTCACCCCATGCCCTGCAGCCATTGTCTGCACAGCCACAGCTGTAAGCTGAGGGCTGGGCACCGCTCGGGACACCCCTTGCACGCAGAGGCGAGATGCAGGATGAGTGCAGGAGAGCTGGGCCCGGCTCCCAGGAGGCCGCACTGGCCAGGTTCACTGCAGGGATGGCCTCTGCAATTGTCCCTGCAGAGTCAGCACAAGCGTGAGCCAAGAGGGGCATGAAGCAGGTCGCGCCTCCTGCTGGGAAGTCTTGGGGTGACTGCTGGTTCTCTCTCATCCTCCATGGTGCTCAGAGGGAGAGACAGAAACTGCATGGAACTGGAAGCTTCTGTTCTTAGGGTCCTGGGCTCCACAGGTGACAGATCCTCAAATTTCCAGATGGGGACATGGACTGAGAGGGGTCAGAGTGGCCCATAGGGACCCCACAGCAAGCCAGCCCCAGCACTGTGGGTCCCAGCTCCCTGGCCAGGGCTCCTGTACTACGATTCCTCCACAGGGCACCCACCCAAGCAGAGATCTCCCAGGGGGTCCATGTGGCTGTCCCGTTGCAGCTTTATTATTTCCCTGGCCTGCCAGGCCCTTCCACCAAGGGCTTCTCTTTCAACCTTCCCAGAGCTTAATGCGAGGTCCTTCTTTGGAGCTGACTATAGGCATTCTGAAGACTTTCACTTTAAAAGTGGGAGTGAGGAAAGGGAAACCGTGCCAGCATCTGCTTCCTAAACTTCTCCCACCTGACACAGTCACAGTAATATTTATTTGCAGTTGCCGAGACACTCCCCCACCCCAGCGACTGAAGTGTCACTGCCAAAGGTAATTTGCATTCAGACTATTGGCATGTTCCTCCCTATCGTGAACCCAGGATGCTCAGAGTGAAGCCGAGTGCAGGCAATGGGGAGAAATGCATGGTTTATATTTAAGTAATTCTTTCAAGTTTCATATTTTCCTGTTCCTTTTGGGTTTTGGGTGAAATTTATGTCTTGGCTGGATCCTCTGCTTCAGCAGTTCACCCAAGGTTGTAATCAAGTTGTTGGGCGAGGTCAGGATGCTGTCTGACCTGCTCCCAAGCTCATGCAGCAGTTGGCGGGACTGTTCCTTGAGGGCCGAAGGACAAAGGGCTCCGACCCGGGCTGGCTATTGGCTGTTGGAGGCAGCCTTCAGTCCCTTGCCATAGGGGTGATACATAACAGCTTGCTTCCTCAAAATATGCAGACCAAGAAAGCCGTAGAGAGAGCTGACTGGCAAGATGGAAGCCACAAGCTTTTGTAAGCAAATCATAGGAGTCACCTCCCCTCCCCTCTGCTGAATTCTATCACAGGTCGGGGCCACCCTGCTGTTCCAGAAGGCAGGATCCCAGGAGGCAGGATCATGAGGCCATCCCCAAAGGCTTCCTACCATAAGGTAATTCATGAACACTCTTCATACGGTGGCCACTTGGCCTCCCAGGCATCCCATTCAATGCCTCCCACCCCCGCCCTTCACCACCGCTCATTCATTTACTCAGTCATTCCTTCAGCAAGTGCAGCTGACACCTGCCTTGTGCCAGGCCCTGGGCTGGGCATTGGGAACCAGAAGCCTCAGCCCTAAGCCGCCCCAGTCGGTGGGAGAGGTGGGAGCCACAGTAGTACCGTTTCCCTGGCTACTCAGCCCTCCTCTGCCCACTGTGCACTCCACCCAGACCCCTAGGCAGGCTGCAGAGGCACACGACACTCCAGTCCCCCCAGTCCCCCAGAATCCCCAGTCGCCCCAGTCCCTCCAGTCCCCCCAGTCCCCCTAGTCCCCCCAGTCCCTCTAGTCCCCCCAGTCCCCCCAGTTCCTCCAGTCCCTCCAGTCCCCCCAGGCCCCCCAGGCCCCCAGTCCCCCTAGTCCCCCCAGTCCCTCCAGTCCCCCCAGTCCCCCCAGTCCCTCCAGTTCCCCCAGTCCCTCCAGTCCCTCCAGTCCCCCCAGTCCCCCCAGTCCCTCCAGTCCCCCCAGTCCCTCCAGTCCCTCCGCAGGGCAGCACCTCCTCCTCAGGGCCCCTCCTCTCTCCCCACCCACTGCTGAAACTTTCCTGAAGAATCAAAGAAGAAAACTTGTTTATCCCTGGGCTTTGGGGCTGGGAACACAGGCAGATGGCACTGGAATTAGCAGCTCGGTAGACACAGAAGGTTCCAAACACTATCAGCTCAGAACATCCCAGAACTTCTCCTCTCGGCAGCCAAGTGTGGGGAGCAGAGCTGGAAGCCCTTCTCCGGTCACTGCCCCTCCCTTCCCCGCCTGCCCCATCCAGGCATTGGCTGGGCAGAGGGAGAGAGCGGGCTCAGGGCCCAGGGGTCTCAGGAAGAAGACCAAAGTGACGGGAGTCACCCACTGCCACCATGGAGGGGCAGAGACAGCTGCTGCCCACCATGCACACTCGCCTTCTGCAGGACAGGGCTGGGCCGGGGCAGCTGCCCAGCCACTGTGCATCAAAGTGGGGCCAGGTGGCACTTGTGGCCAATGGAATGTGGGTGGAAATGGTGTGGGCCCCTCCGGGCTGAGCTGTGATTACTGGGGACCCTCTCCTCATGTGCTGCCCTTCCCTGGGGACCCTGGAGGCCATAGTGTCCATGACTGGATCCCAGCATCACTGCTCGGAAGAGGTGCCTCCCTGGAGGAGACCCCCAACCAACAACACCTGCTTGGACTTCACCTGGGAGAGAAACCAGCTCTTCCTGGGTGAAGCCCCAGGGATTTGGGACTATTTGTTATAGCACCTCACCCATCCTGACCAATACAATCCAGTCCCACTTGTCATCCCATCCTTTTAAGCAAGTGTTTATCAGGCTCCTCTGAGTGCCAGGACCAGTGCTGAGCACCAGGACATGGCCGTGAATGAGACCCACAGGCGCCTGACCTCAGAGGGCTCTTGGATACAACTGGGGACACAGTCAAATGAGTAAATGAACAACAACAAAATAATTACATGGTATGAAAAGTGCTTTGAAGGACAAAAGTGACAGAGATAAATGCCAGATCTGGGAGGTGGTGGGAAAGGGCCTGTGGTGGAAGGAGCTGCGAGAGGCAGGTGGGGCAGGGGGACGCTGGGGGGTCCTGCAGAGAGAACAGCAGTTATGGCCCCCAGCCTGCTGGCCACAGCCACAGCTTTATTACTCCACTCCACCCTCACCACACCCCTGGGCAGACTGTTATTGTTGCATTACAGGGGAGGGGACTGTGGGCCCAGAGAGGAAGAGCGAAGGGGTCAGGTCACACGGGCAGGAAGCGGGCTTGTGGTAGCATTTGTTTTCCCATGTTGGAGAGGCATCTGTGAGAGTGGCAGATGCCCCCAAGGTGGCCCCCAGGGACTGGCAGGCCAGATGCCCCCAGGCTTCTTGCTGGGTTCCCTTACCTGTCCCTCCCCCACTTGCCCACACGCCACCCTCTGTGCTTGTTCAAGTTCAGTCAGGCTCATTACAGGTCTGGGTGGGGCCCGTTTTTCTATAACTGCCCATCATTGCACCCCTACTGGACACCACAGTGCGCAGCAAGTGTCTAGAACAGAGAGTGGCTTGGATTTGGACCCAGCTGGTCTGACCTCACAGCCTGGCACTCAACCTCCAGGCCAAGCGCCTGGAGCTGCCCAAGTCCAGAGAGGGCGCAGTCTAGGTGCCTTCCTGGGAGAGGTGTGGTCTGACTGCAGACCTGGGCCCGAGGCTGGGGAGGGCGTTAGAGAAGCAGCGAGCAAGGAAGGGGGACACTTCTATCATCGAGGTACTTTCTTCATGGCAGGGCTGCAGTTCAGCAGTCTGAGTGGCCTGTCCAAGTGCACACAGCTGGGTGGACCAGATTCCCAAACCCAGGCTCTGGTCCGAGCCTCTGCTCACTTCCAGGCGTGGGGCTGGAACTCATTCCGACCTGTGGGATCTGGGTGTTTGTGTGTGTAACTCAGCAAGAAACAGGTCTCATGAGAAATGTTTCACTGAGAAGGTTCTTCTGAGGGCAAACTCTGAAGGGTGCTCAGATCTACCAGGGGTGCGGAGTGATCTGTCCCTGAATAAGCAAATATCACAGGTCCCAGTGAGACCATTTTTAAGGCCAAGTCTTTCTGCTGCCCTCGCCTCTCCCAGCCTGTGGGTGTCCGAGGTTCTCCTCTGCCTCCTGTCCTCACAGCCTCTGCTGGAGGACACAGGCCTCTCTCCTCCTTCCTTCCTTCCCTTCTTCCTTCCATCTAGTGTTTTTAGTCCTGCTGTGTGCACTGCAGTATTCTAGGCACCAAGGACACAACAGCGGGTGAGGTGGGCACAGCCCTGCCCTGGCCTGGAGCTGCCCACCTGTCCGGGAAAACAAGAAAAGAGGTGATTAAGGTAGACACTACCTGCCCTCTGGAGACTGTTGAGGACCCTTGGGGTGGAAAGTGTCATATAATTCAGCCTTGACAGTCCATAGACACTCCCAGGTATAGTAAAAGCACAAAGTTGGTGATGATTAACCTTGGACATCAAGGAGGGTTTCCTGGAGGAGGTGATATTTGAGCTGCATGTTAGACTGGATGGGCATGAGCAGAAGAAAGCAGTACCAGGGAAGGGTATGTCATGGGGACCCTCTTTCCAAGGTTGTAGTTATTGAATGAATGGATGAATGAATGAATCTAACCAAGATCCAGGCCAACATGGTGGAGGCTCAAAAAGCACATAGGCCCCAAAATGTTTAAGAAAGCCAGCGAGCATCAGCAAAGCCAGACCACAGCTGTGCACCAAGCTGACCACACATGCTTGAAGGAGCCCAGCCAAGCCAGCAGAACTGTCTTGCCCACCAAGACCTGTGAACTAAATAACAAACCATTGACTGAAGATGCTAGCTTCCTGGTTGCTGTACACCATTTCTGCAGCAGTGCCCAGAGGGAAAGGACTCGTAGAGTTATGGTGAAGATGAAATAAGTCAGTAGACAGAAAGTGCTTAGAGCCTGTGGTTGGCACCCAGTAAGCCCTAAATGGGCCTTGGCTTTTATGATTGCCCCAACCTGCCTGGTCCTCAGGGGGAGCTTTGCTTTGTCACCACAGCCAAGGTCTGGATGGATAATACCCTCAATGCTTGTGATGTCATCACCAGCCAGGGCACCATGGTGCTGCTACTTGGCAGCCATGTGAGCATCACCTCTCTGAATTTACATTTGCTCATTCGCAAAGTGGGCAGCAGGTTGTCAGTCTCACAGAAGGAAGCCACCTTCTATTCTGTAGCCAGCTAGGTTGAGCTCACTCAGGTGCCTGCTCCAGGAGGTGTTGACATAGGATGCAGAATGGATGGATGGGGTAGCTATGAGAAAGGAGCCATTTAAGGTGCTATACAGGGAAGGAGAGGGGCACAGGCCTAATGGCTCTCTGTCCCATGAGGCCTGGCTCTGCTCTATGTCCTTTCACCAAAGCCCCTTGACTTGGGGTGGTTGGGCTGCTCTTGCTCATATCCAAATGGCCCAGGCTGTTGATTTCTTTCTCACCTCATAAGAAAACCAGCTAATCATGGTTTCCCAGGCATTTCTCACAGGAGCTGGCTCTCCATGAAACATTAGGAAAGTATCTGTCCCTTCCCCTGTAAGACCCTTGAGGACAGTGACATTGCTGCTCTTAATTTACCCTCACACCACCTTTCTGAATGCAGGACCAGACACACAGATGATGCTCTATAAATGTGTGTCCAATGACTGGATGAACATGCAGATGTGGGTGCCAGTCATTCCCATCCCTTCCTCCTCAGGAAGCCATCCTTCTCCCTCTGAGCAGAAGCAAACACTCCCAGCTTCAGATCATACTGTCCTGATCCCTCCCTCCATCACAGCTCACCATGGAAACAGGTCTGATCATATCATCCCTGCTTCCTCCGCTTAAAACACCCTGCTGGTCCCCCTGTTGTGATGAAGACCTAAATCCTGAAAGTGGCATTTGAGGCCCCAGCACAGTCTTGCTCCTGCCGCACTCCTGTCCTCCAACCATAAAGGCTTTGGGGTTCTTCATGGTCAAAAAGCACCCTCCAGGCACTGGGCCTTTGCACATGCTATTGCCCGATCTGAACACTCTTTTTCAGCCTCAAGCTCACCTGACAACTGCTTCATTCAGATCATAGCTCAACAGTCGCCCCCTCCAGGAAAACCTTGAAATCTCCTGTTAAATGCTTCATAGCACCCCAAGCCTCTCCTTTAGAGTATTTGTAATTTTTTTACATCTTTGTGTTATTCTATACTGTCTCCCCACTGGACTGTGAGCTCCACAGAGCAGGGACATGGCAGTGTTGCTGGTCTTTGATTCTCCTAATACAGTGGCTGTCACACTGTAGGTGCTCAATAAATGTATTGAATAAATAAATGAATGAAGTGACATTGTTGGTCTCCAAGTCCCCCAAGGTGGGGAAGGTGTCTCAGTCACAGGGCTGGTTTCAGAGCAGGCAAGAGAGGCGTCTAATGGCACAACATTTAAAGAGGTGTAAGGAGGTGCTCTGTCATCCCCAAATGCCTGGTACCAACCTCAGGGTCTGCATTTAATTGGCACAATTACTGACACATAAGGGGAGAGAGATAGACAAGAGGGAAAGAGAATTTGAGATTTAAAGGAATCCTCAACTCAGCTTCTGATCCTATGTCTGGAAAGCTAACCTGTGTAGGGAATGAAAACATCTTCCACCAACACAGGTATCTGGTTCCCAAAATAGACCCAAAAATACCCGTGGCAGCTGAGCTGATGTGTATTTTCATGCCTGCCTAATGTTTTATTTCTGCAGGCTCATTATAGAGAAATGAACTTCAGAGGGAGAAAAGGGAAGGGAAATGGACTAATTTCCCCAATTGCAGACATAATGGGGGGATTCTCACCTTTGCAGGATTCACAGGGAGCAGTTGCAAGGGAAACAGGTCCATAGGCAGGCCAGTTCTTGGGCTGATGGGACACTTTGAGGGATCGTGTCTGGTGGGGCTGACTGGCTGATGGAATGTGGTCTAACGGCCTCCCCATTGTCCCCTCCCAGCAGACAGGCAAGGACACTACCATCCTTGCTCCCAGTTAGGGGGACCCGGCACAGAACAGGGGGAATAGAATGTTCCCAGAGCCCCGCTCTGCTCTGCCCAACACCCCCTATCTGGGAGCTGCCTCCAACCCTGCCCAGGATGCAGCTACACCTGCTCTGCAGAGATTTCTGAGGTATCTGCTGGAGGAAGACCTTGAAATTCCTCATGGAGAATTCTAGACCCAGATACCTGACGATCTGGGAACAGCAAACTGTGGGCTGCTCCACCCTTCTTGTACGCTCTTTTCCTCTAGTCTTTTCCTTCATGGTCCAACTTGGGCTCCTCCTCCTCCAGGAAGCCCTTCCTGATGCCTCCAGCCCACACTGACCTCTTCCTCTCTTAATTCCTCTCCTGTTCTCTGCGCTGCAGGGTTGGGTGAGGGAAGGAGCAAGGGCCTTAGTAGCAGAAGCTAAGGGTTTGGACCTGCTCCAAGGTCCTGAGCTGTGACCTTGGGCAAATCACTGGATTTCTCTGGGACTCCATCTAATATGATGCTTTTGAATTCAATCACACATCTTCTGGTGATGAAAATTAAGGTGGTTTCTGTTAAAGTTCAGTGGCCAGAGGGATGTAAGGGATGGCATTCTGGCTGCTGTGCATGCAGCTCCCCTCTTCAGATCTGCCCTCTGCAGAGCACCCAGCCCTTCTGGGTACCCTGGGGCCCTGCTGAGTGACTCATTCAGGTCGCTGTGCCCTGGAAAAACATGAGGTCCTGACATCTCTGTTCTTCTGAATGATACCAGGCAGCCATGGTTACCTTCCTCTTGAGAGCCCAGGATGCAGTGTTTGGAGCACTGGCCTGGGATCCAGAGAACTCTGGCTCTAGACCCCACTCCTAATCTGCTGCAGGTTAGGTTAATGCCCAGGGTGGGTCACTTCACCTCTGCAAGCGCCCATTTCCTCCTCCAAGGGCCTAAGGAGCAGACACTGCTGCTGCAGAGGGGACGCAGATGATTGCCCATCAAGCTTCCTCTTATGGAAGTGTGGATGGTCCCAGCTGGTCTGTAGCTGGGAGCAGGGGGAATGGGGCATTGGGTGGGGAAGAGAGGGAGAAATGGCCAGGTTCATTCATTTTTTCCTGCCATGCACAGATGTTTACTTAGCATCTCTTATGCATGGGCACCGTATTTCTTGGTGGTGGCCACAGCAGGGTTAGGACTCATTGGGTGTGGGTGAAAGAAGCACATTGCAAACAGTTGAGGCAGGACAAGAAGTGCACTGGCTCATGACCTGGAATGTCTGGGGGCACTGCTGGCTTCAGGCCTGCCTCTAGGGGCTCAAGCCATTGCACCTGTTTGCACAGGCAGCGTTCAGGCACTGAGTGTGCAATAGGGAGCCAGATGGGGACAGCTGCCTTTGGGGAGTTCACTTTCTGTCTGTTCACGCTCTTTTCCTTTATTCACTTCATTTTTCAGAGATTCATTTATCTGTGCTGACTTCATTTCTAGATTTTTTCTCTTGCAACAGCCACCAACAACCACTGCGGCCCTACATCTGACCAGCTTAGCAGCCTTAAAAGAAAGGAAAGGACTCTCTTAGACTGCTTTCACCAAAAGTTCAAAGGCAAACCCTGATTGCATTAACGTGGATCTCATGTGCCCATCTCTGAGCCAATCACTAATTTCAGGGAAATGGAAGTTCACAGTTGGCCATACCTGAGTCACAGGTTCACCCTTAGAGCCACGGTGGGCTCAGTGCTGGACAAAGGGCCTAGACAACATGCACTTGGTGGGTGAGGGGCATCTAAAGAAAATAAGAATGTTGGTGAGGTGAACTCTGAGCTGCTGCAAGCAATCTTAATGTACGAAGCAAGCCTAAATCCTGCCTCTTGCTTGGCCATCGGGATGGGACCACCAAACTCAACTGGTAAAGGTGGGTGACCTTGAAGAATCTCCACAATCAGAAGAAGGCAATGCACCTGTCATCTAGGGACCCCTCTGGACTCTGACCACCTGGATCAGGTGACTACACCCACCTTTGGTCCACCCCAGGTGACCTGGCTTCCTTCTGGGGGCCTTGGGTGGGCAGGGCTGCAAGGACACTGGCTGTCCACAGAGCACACACTGACTCAACCTGCCTCCCTGGCTGTGCGACCCTGAGTAAGTTCCTCAACTTCTCTGAGCCTTAGTGTCCTCATCTCTAAAATGGGAATGGTTAACCAAGCTCGTAGATTTGTGAAGATTAGTGACATCACCTGTGAATCACCTGTCCTGGCACATAGTAGGCACTAAATGAGTAGAGTTGTATACAGAAGGTGCTCATGGAATGGCACTCACTGCCATGACTTCCAGTCTGGCACCCTGCTGGCCGGATGATGCATGTGGCTGGCAGGTCTGCCTCCCCCATCTGACTGTGGTGTCCTCGAGCCCAGGTACATGTCTGATCTTTCTCTCAGTGCCCAGAGGTCTGCACGTGGCCTGGCATTCAGTGGTGACATCTGCTGAGTCATTGGAAACCGACATCCGAGGCCAGGATGGGAAGGTACTTCATGCTCACTGTCTCACAGCCACCAGGCCTGAACCTCTCTACAGGACATGAATTTCTTGGCAGCAGAGGAGTTATTCAAAGTCCCAAAAAACAGCTGGACTCTGATGGAGACAGAGCAGTTGTCACTGCTGGGGCCCAAGAGGTGTCTGAGATGGGCAGGGACACGCAGGTGGAATGTAGTCCAGGCTTTTCAGAGACATCTGTCTTATCACTGTGTTCAGGGCATAAAGATGCCAACTGGCCTCAAAGGCAGGAAGGGACAGCCTCATACTACAGGAGGTGGGGGTGGTCTTCATGGGTGACACTTCTGTCTTGGGGATGTGGGCAGTCCCCACTTATTTCTTTAATTTAACTCTTAGAGGTTTGCTAACATCTTGGCTGTGAACTGCAGAAATGTGAGGAGATGCTGTTTCAGCAAGAGCAAAAATAGACGTCACTGGCTCTGCTGGCGGTATCAGCCCAGCCGGCAGGGACACCTACCGTGTGCTGGGCCTGGGCCTGTGCTGCACAGAGGAGCTGGTGCACTGCAGGCTCATGACAATTCTTAGCTGTTATTCTGATGCAGAGGATGGTGGTGGCAGCGACAGTCCCTCCCCCTTCCTCACATCCCCTCTCCTGCTGTCAGGGGACAGCCCCCTCCTCACTGGCCCGCCTCCCCCAAGGCTCTGTCATCCAGAGGGGCTTCACTCCTTCTCACTGGCTTAGTAAATCCTAAATCCCACGTCTCAGAGGAGGGGCCCATTTTTTTGGCTCAAGGCTTCATGTTGTTCAGCTCACACTGGGAACGAAAGCTCCCTGCAGCCGGTGGCAGTGACAGCCATGAGGCTTGTCTGTGGTTTCTGGCTGTGACATTCCTGGTTCACAAGCAGGCACGTGTTTGTTCTACTTTCTCACCTCCTGAGCAGGGGCTGTGGTGCTGGAACGTGGGCCACTTTCCCAGCAATGGGTGAGCAGCGCCTTCCTGCACAGAGGCAGAGCTCCTTGGGCCACCAGAGGCGGGAGGAACCAGGAGGTCATTCAGTCCAACCCCTCATGGAACAGTTGGGGACACTGAGGCCCAAAGTGGGGACGTGGCCTGTCCAAGCTCACTCAGTGAGGGGGCTGCAGAACAGGGACTGGGACTCACTCTCCTGACCCAGGGCTGGTGCCCTCTCAGCTCTGCCTTAGCCCTGCGGATCCCAGTCTCGGGCTGGTGGGCAGAACCCCAGGCCTGGAACAGACTGGGAGGGGGCAGGCTGGGGAGGAGGCTGGACCTGGTGGGGGGATGAATGAAGTCGTGAAGGAAGTGCCTCACACTGGGCCCCCCTCAGCCCCCGGGTTATGGAGGGACCAGCAAAGGAGGGTGTCCCCGTTGAAACAGCAGACAGACTGGAGCCTGCTGTCCCGGCGGCCTGCGGTGAAACGGTCACAGGCTCACAGTGAGATGGGGAAAGGAGGTCAATGCCATCCGTTGTGTAAAGTTGCCAACTATTCTTTTTGGAAAACCCTGTTTTTAATGATGAAATAGTATTGTTCTTACTTTTTTGGGAGGGAGCTTTCTCTTAGGAAAGGACGGTGTGGGCAGATCTCGGCTGTGGCTTTGGGACTTTCTGTGCAGCACTGGAGTCCTCACAACTGCACGACCCTCTGAGTGTTCAGCCCACGGATGTGAATGGTATATACTGCTCTTCAAATGCATAATAAATCTTTGTTCTCAAAATCAACTACCATCCAGAACTTGTGTTCCCCTGAACCTAATTTGGGAAAGCTGGCATTTAAAAATCAGTGTGATTTGTCAATGAACTTTCACAGAATTGGCTGGGCTTTCCCGGAAGTCTGTGTGCTCAGTGCTGGGGGGTATGAGCATGTGTCTGTTCCTTCCCACTGCCATATGGGGTCACACATCACCCTGGGAGCGTCACCGTGATGTCAGAGCCCCACCCTGCTCATTTAGACATGCACCGAAATCTCTGAGGGGCAGTCCAACACCAGCAGGCAAAAGAATATCCTGAGACAGCCTTTGGCTTGTTGCTTTTCCCTTTATAATTTAGATGCTATCAATTCTTAAGAAGGCTTCTCATGCATTACTACACTGCGTGTCACAGGAACAGGGTCTAGTTGCTGGAATTTTTGAGAGGTGTGAATCTCAGGGATATGTCTGGAGCCCCTGTCTGCATGGTGATAAGGGGGGGTGGCCGAGGCCTGGGCTTTGTGGGAGGTTTACTGATTGTGTCATTGCCAGGAAGGTTGGGCCTGCCTGGGGCTTTTGAGGCCCTGCTTGGTGATGGCCCCTTTCTGACTGCATCCTGGGCCTCATCCCCTCTGGTCACCACCCCCCCCAGCCACCCAGGTCTCTGCAGTTTGTTGTACGAGTCCGGTTCTGTCTTGCCTCCAGGCCTTTGCCCTTGCTGGTTCCTCTACCTTAGGTTCCTTCTCTTTGTCTCCCTGCCATTTATCTAGGTAACTCTTATCTCCTCCATCTCCCCACTGAAAACCACTGCCGTTCTCTGTCTCCTGCCTCTAACTGGGGCATGAACCCTCTCATTCAGTAATGAGATCTGTACTTCATTGATGTCTGTCTTTCTCCTAGACCCCAAGACTCTAAAGTTTCCTGAAAATAGAAACCGGTTCTGACTTGTTCACTGCTGCATCCCCAGCCTTAGTCCAGAGCCTGGCACACAGTAGATGCTCAGTTAAATATGTGTTGAATAAACAAAGGAAAGAAAGAGTGAGTGACTAAGCTACCTTAATTCACTCTATCACTGACAATTTCCACAGGGCACACCCCTGTACAGATTCAACCTCCAAAGGATGCACCCCTGACTAGGCCTGCCCTCCTGTCTCTCCCCAACTCCCCATGACCCAAGGATGACCCCTCAGCCCATCCTGGCCCTGCCCCAGCCTTCACAGCCTCAGATCAAGGTGCTCTGCAAGTTCCTTCTTGGTGCAGAAGGACAGCTGCTCCTCCTGCCTTGCTGAGGATCTGAACTGAGCAGAGGCAGGACTCAGTACCTAGTACTTAGTGACTAGAAACCAGTGTGGGGTCCTGACAGCCCAGGAGGGAGGGTTTAAGAGGAGTATGACATTTTGGGGGCGGGAGAGAGATCCTTTGGGGAACCAAAGAAGAGAGACGTTGGCCAGGGAGATTTTCCAGAACCCTGGGGCAGGGGTATCTGTCTCCTCCCTGTGCTATGATCCCCTGCAGTGTCCCTACCTTCCAGGATGTCATTGGCAGGTAGCAGCCTCGTCTTTCTGTCCTGCAGGAAGTGGTGGAGGCTGACTGGCTTCCCAGGCTGGGGCAACATGAGTAGAGGAAGGCAGGTGGCTGCAGGAGGCCCCCTGAAAGGAGGAGGCCTGGGGGATCCGGGACTTGATCTGGATCTCAGAGCAGGTGGTACAAGGGAGGCATGATCCCAACAGGAACACACAAATGGAACCATGGGGCAGGATGGACATCCCCTGGCTCAGGGTTCTGGCTGGGGTGGTGTTCCTGGCACATAAAGGAAGGGAGTCCTCAGGATGCGCTAGGCATGGCCATGGCCATCAAGCCCTGAGTGGGCACAAGCCTCTCCCCCGCCCTTCCCATCTCAGGCCCTCCCTCCCTCAGCAGCTTGTCTGGAGGAACGGAAATTGACTCTCCCCAGTCGCTGCTCTATTTCCATCCATCTCCACTGAGAGATTTGCCCAGTGAATGAAAACACTTGTATTCATCCGAAACTTGGGAGCTGAAACCGATGCTTCCATTTATCTCTGTTCTAGTGCCTTGCAGAGCCCCGAGAGAGCCGAGCACAGCAGCTGGATGAGTCTGGGCCATTAGGGGGAGATCTTGGATCAGCAAAAAGATGCTGGACACAGGACCTAATTCCCCTTCCTACCTGCCATGCCTGTCCCCTACTGTGACCATGATTTTCAAGATCACATCCCCACAGAGTCAGGGCAATCTGGAACAGGAAGGTGAATTTGATGAGGCTTCACAAGTTGCTTTCCTTGCTAATTTTTAGCAATTATTTTTATAGAGAGGATGGATCAAACCCTGACACATTCTATCAGCACTGGCTTCTCAGCCAAGCTCTTTTCAATCAGTGATGCTATGGGACAAGAGGATCCATGTGCTTCAAAGTCTCATCCAGGACAAGCCACAGACGAGGAGAGATTATTTGCCAAACACAAATCTGATAGAGATCTGTGTCCATAACATAGGAAGAATTCTCAAAGCTCAGTAATAACAAAACAAAGAACCCAGTTTAAAAAGACACTACACCGAAGTCAAGATAGGGAAAGCCAGTAAACACGTGAAAGTTATTAGAGAAATGCAACATAAAACCTTAGTGAGATGCCACTTCACCCCCACTAAGATGGAAAAATAACTGATGGTACCAAGAGCTGGAGGGGACTAAGATGGAAAAATAACTGATGGTACCAAGAGCTGGAGAGGATGAGGAGCAACTGGGACTTTCGTGCACTGCTGGTGGGGATGCACAAGAGTATCAACATTTCAGAAAACAGCTTAGCAGTTTCTTTAAAAGTTTAACGTATCCTACTATATGATCAGATTGCTGTTCTACAAAGTATTTACCCAAGAGAGAAATGCATATGTCATGCAAACACTTGCGCACAGGTGTTCACGGCAGCTTTATTGGTAATAGCCATCAGCTAGAGACTACATAAATGTTCATCAGAGGCTGAATGGATAAACCAGTTGTGGCCTACCCGTACAACAGAATACTCTTCAGCCATAAAAAGGAATGAAATAGTGATAGTACAGCATTGATGAATCTCAATATAATCATACTGACTGAAAAACGCCAGAAAAGTAAAAGCACATGTTGCATGATTCCATTAAATTCCATAAAAATCTAGAAAAAGAAAACTTATCAATAGTACCAGAAGGCAGATTAACTGTTGCCTGAGGTAGGGGTGGGTGTGGTGATGAGAAACAGGAGGGAGAGATTACGAAAGGGCAGGGGGAACACACAAAGGTGATGCGTATTGTGATGGACTGAATGTTTGTGTCCCCACAAAATTCCTATGTTGAAATCCTAATCCCCAGTGTGATGGCATTAGGAGGTGGGGCCTTTGGGAGGTGATTAGGTCATGAGGGTGGAGCCCTGTGAATGGGATTAGTGCCCTCAGAAAAGGGACTCAGAGAGCCCCCTTCCCCCTTCTGCCATATGAGGACACAGCTGTGCAAAGGCAGCTGTCTGTGAACCAGAAAGTGGCCTCTCACCAGATCTCACTACATGTGGTGGCACCTTGATCTTGGATTTTCCAGCCTCCAGAACTATGAGAAATAAATGTTTGTTTAAGCCAACCAGCCCATGGTATGTTTGTTATAGCAGCCCCAGTGGACTAAGACAGGTCTGCTTATCCCCTTGATTGTGGTAGTGCTTCACGAGCATATACAAATGCCAGACTCTTCAAAACTGAAGCATTAAATACGCACAGCTTATTGTGTGTCAACTATAATGCAATAAAGCTGCTTAAAAGTTTTTAAAAGGTCACTACCCCACAGTGTCTTGAGAACTCTGAAGGATGATGCATGGTGCTCTGCGGTAGCATGCGCCATTTGGCCCCAATTCCTCAGCTCCTCTCTACATCAGCACTCTTGGCCATGAAACTCTATAGTGTCATCCCACTGCACATGGGCAACCATCCCACCCCGTGACAGAAAGCGTATGGCTCCCAGATGACTTGCTTTTGGCAGTGGGACATCAGCAGATGTGAAGCTGCTACCATGTGGGTTAGGCTGTGCACGGGGACTGCCTCTTGTGTCTCAACCACTGCTGTGAGGACATGCCTGGACTGGCCTTCCAGGGGATGCAAGGCACACGGAGCAGCGCCAAGTCCCTTCCGCCATCCCCCTCAAGGTCAGCCTGCATCAGCCAGCTACCAGGGAACTACCCAGACGTGGGGGCAAGTCCAGCCAACATCAGTGCAGCTACCCAGCCAAGAAGCCAACCCACAGCCTACCCAGAGAAGCAAATAATAAATGCGTTTTGATGCTAGCCAATGAGGCTCTATGATTTTGGTTAGATAATCTGTGGCAATAGATAACTGATTCAGCTCCTATAAGAAGTAACAGTCTGGGGTTATCTGGGGAGGCTTCCTAGAGGTGGTAAAGCAAGATGGGGTTTAATGGTGAGGGTGAGCTGGCCAGAGAAATGACAAGAGGAGGGCAGAGGAGTGGAGATGTGCAATAGTCTGCAGGCTCAACAGAACCCAGTGCAGGAAGCTGGGACAAAAATTCAGTGTGGCCAGAGCCAGGGGTGGTCCCTGGAGGGAGATGGGGTGAAGAGAGAAGCCAGCCAAGTCAGGAGGAGTTGAATGCCAAGCTAAGGTATTTTTAGGGAATAGAGTATGGCAGACCTCCAGGGAGGCTGGCCTTTTAGAATGTTGATTCATGTGGTCAGGGTACAGCTGACAGGACAGGAGGCTGGGGCCACGGATGCAGGTGAGCAAGGATGGCGGCCTGAAACCCAGCTGGGACGGAGACCCTGTGAGAGCCACTGGAGGGACAGTGGCCCTGGAGGGTATCCACGTGGCTGGTGCTTCCCACCCTTACAGTTGTCCCCACTACAGGCTCAGCTAAGCCGCCCCACAGAACCTTGGCCCAGGCCAAACTCACCTCTCAGCGGGGTCAGTCAAGTTCAACTTCCCATCAGTTCTTAATGGTTTGCTAATTGGTAAGAAAGACACAACAGCTTTTCAGGCTCCAAGCGTGGATGTTTGCAATGGCTATTGTATTGATAAGGTCCCATGTGTACATCCTGTGTTATGGTGAGTTAATCCATGCTGCCTACATGCATTCCTTGAAAACCAGCCCACATTTAATGAACACTATGGGTCGATTAAATAGGAATGATGTGCTTATGTGACATAAGGAGGAGCATTTTTAGAAAGGTGTAATTGGCACTGATGAAGGTAGTAGGCCTCGGCTTCTTCATGGCTTCTCTGTTAACTCCCTCACAATGGTCTTTGAAGCCTGGAGACATTAAAGGTTTCTGGACTGCCATCTTCCAGCTATTTTTGTAGATTCAGGCAATCTGGAAGCCTGTTTGGGTAACAGTGCGTCTTCTTTAACATGGGGTAGTGTCGGCTACAGCGCCACCCAGGCCCACCTTCTCAGAACATCCTGCCCACACCTGATGGTAAGAGCTCCTCTGCCTTGATCCCCCTACAAAGTGAAGCCTCCACACACAGAGGGCCCCTCAGTCCCTTCAGCAGAAACAGGGACCCTTGTCTCTCTGCTGGGCTTGCCTGCACACATAAATTCTCCAAAGATGGCTGTTGCGCGGATAAAATAAAAAGATATTAAGGCCTAGCACAGCCCCAAGCACATAGTAGGTGTTCTAAAAGTTTGTTTCATTTATTTGGAGACAGCTCTATTATCCCCTCTCTCATTGATTTCACAAGCTTTTTTTCTCAACCACACATACAGGTGGTGGGCAGAACATGCTGCCCAGAAGCAATAGGAGGCTGGGGCTCTAAGTCTGCTGTGCAGGCTTGGTTAACTTACTGAGCTTCTCTGATCCACAGTTTCCTCATCTTTAAAACTGGAACATGAAGACCGTAGTTGAGGGCTTAATGTGGTATGTAAGTCAAGGGCCAAGTGGAAAGCAGCATGAGTGGGCACTAAATACATCTGGCTGCTTCATTTGGAGAAAGGAATTCTCTTCTGTAGAGCTCAGAGACTTTTCTGGCTTCTAAACATGTGGTGGGATTGGAAGAACAGTGAGGCCAGAAGCCAGAGGAGCTCATGGCTGGACTCTCCTCTCTGCCTGGCCTCACTATGCACCTTGGGTGGGTCACTGGTCCTCCCAGACCCTCTGTTTTCTCACCTCTGAGACAGAGACAATCATGCTTACTCCTAAAGTACAACTATTGGCAAGACCCAGTGCACCTCACAGGACACCCCAAAAAGGAAGGCAGAATGAGGAATTCTCACTGTCAAGCTATGTGAAGGGCCCAGATTGAAATGCAGAGAGATAACAGGCACCATTTAAAGAGCCACTGAAGACTGGGATGCTTAATTCCCAAACACGCTTATGTAAAATTGATTGTATCACCTGTTCTCTGCATCTTTTAACTGCAAAACCAATTAAGTCTAGACCGCTCTCAGCCTGTGGTTCAGGGAAGGGGAAGCAGAGCCTGGGGTGGCTTTATAGCCTTCATGTCCATTATGGTGGCTGCAGTGACCCCATGCAGTCTCAGCAGATGGATGAGACTCTCAGAGTCTAAGATACTCTCCAAGCAGACAGACGTTAGGAATCCGGTATGGCAGCCCCCAGTACATGAGCTGAGTGGCACAGGTCAGGCAAAGGGGGACCTGAGTGGTGGTGGCTAGAGTGGCTCCACATCAGCTCCCCTTACCCTGGTCTGTTCCCCCTGTATGTTCACCATCTGCCCGCCATGTATCTATTTGCTTATTATCTTTCTCTTCAGTAAAATGTCAACTTGGTGAAGGTGTGTCCACTGTGTTTACTGATGTGGATCTGGGGCCAAGGAGGGTGCAGGGCACATAGCAGGTGCACAGTGGAACTGGGTGTATAATGAATGGAAGAACAAGTTTCAGGGCATTGAAAGGAGGGCTTTTCAATGTCAAAGCTGTGCCCAGCAGTCTCAAGAGGGAGGGTGCTCACTCCTCCTGCAGTCTGAAGGCCCTTAAGAGGGGGGAGATCCAGGCATTGACTGGGACTAGATTTGCTCTTAGAAACTTCTCGCTGGCCCTACATGTGCACCCCTTTCTGTCTGTGCTGCCCAGAGATTCTGGAACCTTCTCCCAGATGGAGGCAGTGATTTGGTGTCAGGCAAACATGAGCTCAGCTCAGGTTTCTTAACTAGCTCTGCAACAGCTTCTTTGTAACTCAATTTTCTCATTTTTAAGTGGGACTGGTAATTCTTGTGGCTCTCAGGGCTGTGGAAATGGGGAGGAAATAGGCTTTGTAAAAGAAAAATGCACACACACAGAGTCAATTGACATTCCCCTGCTTCAGAGTCTGTGAACACACGTGGTCTGGGCTGACAGCTCTGCGAAGGCGGTCTGGCTTCACCCGATTTGGCTGGGAAAGAGGCCAGCCTCCAGCAGGCGAGGCATCAGCCTGGCTGGATTCAAGCTTCTGGTTCCCAGCACCCGCAGGAGGCAGGCGGGGCAGCAGGGGGCAGCAGGGACCCGGTGGGCAGAGGAAGGAATGCACAGTTCCCTTTTCCTCCTCAGCACCCTCTTCTGCCCTAGCTGCTGCACCACATTTGGGAGAACATCTTGATCTGTCAACACCACAGCCAATGAGATATTCGCATGTTCAGGATGGGGGAGTGGAATTCAGGTGGCCTCCCACCACTGCCATTCCTCTTCTGGTGTGTGAGTGGGCACATGGCCTGGATGGCAAGCCCGCCCACCAGCCTGCACAAGGTGTCCTACAAGGCCCTGAGGCCCTGATTCAGCATGAGAGATGCAGGGGGCAGGAGGCAGGGTGGTAGGGGTGGGGGTGTTGGCAGATATCAGTGATAAGAGAAAGAATGCAATAATTCATCAGTGAATCAGAGAGGGAACTGCGGCTTCTGCATCGAGGAGCCCTGAGTAATGGATCCCGCACCCTCCTGCTCGGCCGTTTGCCTTTCACTAAAGGTGATGGATACGACAGCAGCTCTAATGAGCCTAGAGCTGGTTATGAGGCAGCCGCCAGTCTCTCCTCACCTGGCTCCAAGTGCTATGGCCCACGGGGGATGCACCTGGATAAACGCGAGGACCCTGCAGGGACCCTGCTGAGTGGAGTCACTGGCCTGCCCGCAGGAAGGCCTGGGCAGTGGGGTCACAAGGGAGCTCTGCCTATCACCCACGAAGTCCCCGAGCTGTCCTGGAAATGCTGGGGCCTCAGGGTGTGATGTTCCAAGCCTGTGCCACCTGCCACCCCCAGCCTCATCTAGCTGCTTGCAGTAGTGGCAGCAGCTCGGGAGGTAGGTCCACATACCTGGTCCAAGCTCGTCACCACTGCCCATGAGCAGGGCCATGAACCACGGTCAGAACATGGGGCAGATTATGACACCCACCTCTGAAAGGAGGGGTGATCTGTCCTCCAGGAAGTTGCTGGGACTTCTTTCATACCTTGTCTCTGGCCTGGCAGCCGAGGAGACACACAGGAGGAAAAAGTACAGAGAGGGTTTCAGAGGTTGCCAGAGCAGGACTCGTCCTGTCTCAGCTGTGTGACCCTCAGCAACTCACTTAACATCCTGTACCTCATTTTCCACATCTTTAAAATGGGGACTATAAGGGTGCCTGCCAAGCAGGGTTGTTAGGAGGCTCATATGAACTACAATGTAAAGCCAGGCCCAGAGCGAGTGCCCTGTAAGTAGCAGCCATCATCCTCTCTGTCACCAATGCCGCCACGCCACCATCACCATTGTTGCCACCATCATCACCATCTGAGCCTTATCTCTGCACGCACTGAAACATATAGTTGGGACATACTCTGTATTCAACTCTCTTACCACACATCAGCAGCATTTTCCCACGTCATGGAAAATGCCTCAAAAGCATGATGTTAATAGCTTCTTAATTGTACCCATTTAGATGTACCAGCATTTACCTCCCCAGCCTCGCCTCTCAGACACTTAGAGGATGATGGGGCTTTTCTGTCATGCACATCAGGCTGTGAGGAGCATGGGACTCACGTGCCCAGTACCTGACCACATCCTCAGGACAGATTCCTGCAGGGGAATCACGGTGTCAGGGCAGAGGTGATTCAGGGTCTTTATAACCCCATCCCCCTCCTGGAAGTCACCCTGATGGAAACCTCTCAGCAGCCCTGAGGGCCCCTGTCTCACCACCACCACCCTGGCTGGTGATTCCCACCTATATGATCATGGAATCAGATTCTCAGCTGTCCGGAAGCCTCACAGGAGGGCAAGAAGCAGCCTGGGGCAAACAGCACGGGTAGGAGAAGGTCAGAGGAGCTGGTCCCAGGCCTCCTGCCCAGGGCATGGCACGGCGCTTCTCTGAGTCTCTGTTTACTCACCTGTCACAATAGCCTTCCAGCCCGTCCAATGCCCAGGAAAGGGCCTGACCCCCAGTGGGTGTGCAGTGGCGTTTGTTAAAAGCTGAACTACCCAACTGGACTTTATGAAAGACAGTTTGCACACATCCTACTCCCACTTGAAGCCTCTGCCAAGCTCGCCCCAATGTACTTATTTGCCTCTCACTGCATTTCACTGCAGTGCAACAGACTTTAGAGTCAGACAGCCTGGGCTTGAATTTTGGCTCTGTGAGCCTCTCTGTGCCTCAGTTTCCCCCTTGGCGATACTGGAATAACAATGCTTAGTTCAGAAGGTTGCGTGAAGTGGGCGTGTTAATGTGAAAGTGCTTAGAATAGTGCTGAGCATACATAAATGCTGCAGAAAGTTTGTTTTTGTTGTTATTATTATTATTAAACACAATCTAGGGTGGAGCCTCACTTCAGATGCAGCTGAATCTAGGGCCCATCTCTGAGGCTCAGCTGCCCTCCGGCCAGCTCCACCCTCGGGCATCCTGTTCCTTATGGAGGTCCCAGCCTCTCCAGGCAAACCACATGGGGCCAAATACTGGACCAGTTTGATTCGATTCAACACCCAGCAGTTTGTGTCCTAGGAGTATCTGCCAAAGCTGTAAACCCCCAGCACGCCAGCCTCCACCCGACCGTGGGCTCATGAGCAGTGCCGCCCTGCTCCAGGTGGGTGGGGTCCCTTCGCTGTCCCAGGAACAATTTTCTCCACACATCCCTGAGTTGGTGTGAGCCTCCAGCGAGGCTGGTGCAGGGTGACTGGTGCCCCTTCATCACTGACACTTGCCTCTGAAGCCACTTTATAAATAAGACAGTCACCTTCACGCATGGGCAGAGGGGCTGCAGCCTGGGGGAGGTGGTGCTGGTCAGCGAATCTGCTGGTTTAAGGGTAAACTCAATAATGAGGAGAAGGCAGGCACGGCCCCTCTCTGAGCCTCGGCCTCCTCATCTCTGAAATGGGATCGCTAACAGTGATCCCCCAGGAAGGGTTGACTGGTTATGGTTCTGAGCATCATCATCAGATGCCCACAGGGCTGTGGGATTCCCATCCAAGCCCGTTTTGTCCACACCAGGAAGAATCAGGACTAATGCCAGAGAGAAAATCGATTTGACTGAAGCCCACGCTTCTCACTGTGTCTCCCCCCAGCCCAGCTTTTTCCCCGCAGGCAGGGGTTCCCGAATGTGCTCCCGGGTTCTGCCGCAGTCCAGTCACATAGTCCAGGCCCAGGAGGCTCCTATGTCCAGGACCAGAGGACCTAGAGGTTCGCAGGAGGGATGCTTGCTCCTCAGGGTCTGGGTCCAAGTCCCTGTGGGATCACAGGGCAAAGCCCCTTCCCCTTGCTGGGCCTCCTGGGCAGGCACAGTGTCAGGGCTTCGCAGGCCCCCAGTTCCTGGCGGCCCTGTCGGGGGTGATGGTGCCCAAATGCAGACGGGACACTGTCCCCAAGGGGGTCTGGGAGAGGCCAGTGGCCTCTCAGACAACGAAGTTAAGTCCAAGCCAGTCCCCACGGACCCCCAGGGGGCCTTCAGGGTCCAAAGGTGGTATAGGAGGCCCTGAGGGATATTTCAGGCCTCTTGGGGAGGCTGTGAAAGGAGAGGAGGAGGTCCGTGGTCAGCAATCAGCGCAAGGCAGCACGCAGGCCTTACTTACATGGACGTCCTGGTTGTGGGCGGGGCCAGCCCAGCTGTGGGAGGGGCTAGCCTGGGGCTGCAAATAAACTATTTTAAAGACAGGAAATTTGGTCCCCATGTTCAGTCACGTGAGAGTCAGCACAGGAGGACTCAGGTTCAATGGGAACAAGGTGGGGCAGCTCCCAGCTGGAGAGCCCAAGAGGAGGTTTCCCTGCAGAGAATCCCCCCAGTTCTCCCCACCTAGGCCTTTGCACCCCTGTCCCCCCTACCCCAGGGCCTCCTCCCCTCACCTCCCCTTTCTCCTGGGGCCCCAGGCACAGCCCTTGGCACAGCTGGGCTGCATTCCTGTGTGCTCATCTGTTCTGTCCCCCCTGCTCAGGCCGGACTCCGTGGTGACCGACAGAGATGTCCCACTTTGGTCACGGCTCTGTCCTTGGTGCAGGACAGGCACAGGTGGGCACTTGGTGCATTTGGTGAGTGGATGCAGGCAGGGATGGCTCATTTCATCTTCTTTTGATGAAAGAAGATGAAGGAGCTTCTCAAGGCTCCCCAGCACTTTTCTGGGTCAGGAAACCCAGGGAGGAGTGGGCTTGGGGGCCTTCAGGGTCCAAAGGTGGTATAGGAGGCCCTGAGGGATATTTCAGGCCTCTTGGGGAGGCTGTGAAAGGAGAGGAGGAGGTCCGTGGTCAGACAGTGAAGAATGAGGCACCTGGGCCAGGTTGGCAGGAGTGAGGCTGTGGGGTCTCCCCATCTCCCGCCACTTTGAGAGCCTCTGGCCGTGGCCTCACATTGTGCCTTGCTCTGCCCCTCTAGGAAATGGGGCAGAAAGCCTTTCTTCTGGAGAGGCAGTGTCCCGATTGTGAGTGAGAGACACATGCTGTTTTCCAGCATTATTTATGCCTGAGCTGTTCCCAGCCCCGTCATTTGATGCACCAGATTTGATTTGAAACTCGGAAGAACACAGTGCAGGGTGTGGAATGGGGCTTTCTGGAGAGGAAGCCACTCTGCTCTGCCTGCGACATCTGGGTGGGGAGCACCCTTCCCAGGCACTTCCCTCACCCTCCCGCTCATGACCCTCATCCCACTCACACACCAAGCCGCTGCGGTGACACTGGGCTGGGGCAGCTGGTGGCAGATGAGCCATCTGCATCCAGGGACAACAGGGACCAGGGACAGCAGTGATCCAACCTGGCCCCTCAAAGCCTGGGTTAGAGGGATGGGCTGAACTGAGGAAGGAGAAGGGGGCAAAAAAGGCTTCAAGATGTGTGTCCTAAAAGCCAATTCTATTTCCCCATTCCTTTCCAGTGATCAGCTCCATAAACACTCATTTTAAGAAGTCACCAGAGAGTGGGTGCAAGTTCTAGACCCTCTGATTGCAGTGTGGCCCTGCACATCACCACCACTCTCGGGGGGAGGGGGTCTAGATGTCTCCATCTGCACAGAGAGGAGGCTGGGGCAGCTCAGGGGTTCCCGACCTTGGCTGTGCATTAGAATGTCCCGGGGTGGGGTAGAGCCCTCAGAAATACAGAGTCAACCAGGAGGACGGAGTCAGACAGTCCCCGGCTCAAAGCCTGAGTCTGCCTCTCACTAGCTGTGTGACTCTGGGCAAGTGAGTACAGCTCTCTGAGCTTCTTATCTGCCCAATAAGGATGGTCATTGTTGTGGACTGAACGTTTGTGTCTCCCAAAATTTATATGTTGCAATGTAATCTCTGATGGGATAATATTCAGCGGTGGGGCTGTTGGGAGGTATTTAGGTCATGAGGATGGAGCCCTTATGACAGGGGTTAGTGCTCTTACAGCAGATGAGGAAGCTCCCTCCCTCTTTCCTGCATGTGAGGATGCAATGAGAAGTTGGCCACCTGCAGCCCAGAAGAGGGCTCCCACCAGAACCTGCTGGCACGATAATCAGGGACTTCCAGTCTGTAGTCCGTAAGCCAGACTGAGACAGTCATGAGACCTGGCACCCAGGCTGTATGTGGAAATATTGGTCCAAAATGCTCACCCCAGAGCTGGATACAACGTGCGTGAGGCCCGGGCTCTGTCGGTGACTGTCACTGGGATTCTAGTCATTGTGGGCTGGACTGCATCTGAGGTCCCATCCTGGGAGGGGTGCTCATGCACTGTGCCTTTCCTGGACCACAGGGCCCCCCCACTAGCTGTCCCGCTGCGTCCCCTCCCCTGGGGCTGCAGTGGCTCAGCCTCTTCACCCTTCCTGATCAATCTCCCTTTTCTCCAACTTAACAAACAGCTTCACTTAAATAGCCATCTGAGAGGATGCGTGGCACAAGGCACATTTTGCACAGGTTTTCAGAGAAAAGAGCTCAGAAAATAAAGGCACATCACTTAGGATTCTGCTCAGAGTAGGCCCTGTAAGTCTGACTGCTGGAGAATTGTGTCTCTGTATTACACATTCACCCCTCGCCCCCACCGCCGGGTGCTCTCGGCTTTGTTCTCATTTGTCTTCGAGTGGGCCTGCTCCCAAGTGTCTGGCTGACTCCCTCTCTCAGCATAAGTGCCCTTCTCCTTCTCCAGGGAGGGGCAGCCGTGGGCATTCTCCTAATGTGAGACTCTCCCCTCCTGGGCCCTCACTGTCCCAACTCAGGTAGCTGCCCCCTCTCCCTACTAGAGTACTACATAAGGTTTATCTTCTGAGGGTCTTCCAGGGCAGGTCTGGGGACAATGGATGGGTGACCTGCAAAGGAGAGGTGTGCCTACAGTTATAATGGATGGGTAGCCCTGGGGAGGGGTAATGAGCTCCCCGTCCCTGGAGGTGTGCACAGAGGGCAGGTGAGCGGTCAGCAGAGAGACCTCACAGGAGGCAAACCAGCAGAGAGGCTGAGAGCATGGGCTTTGCAGGCTGAGAGATCTGGGCTTGGTCCTGACCACGCTGCCTACAAGGTGCCTGACCTTCAGCAATGATTTATACTCACAGAGCCTCGGTTTCTTCATCTGGAAAATCAGGCCAAGTAATAGTTGCCACTTCCCAGGGTTGTCATGGAGACAAAAGGACATAATGTGTGCAAAG
Organism: Manis javanica; assembly: GCF_040802235.1. Lineage (NCBI taxonomy): Eukaryota > Metazoa > Chordata > Mammalia > Pholidota > Manidae > Manis > Manis javanica. The sequence goes on along the minus strand of NC_133159.1, from coordinate 22,547,609 downwards.
TACCGAGTACAGAGTGCGTATTATCATTACCACAAGGGAGAGGTGGCCAAAATTGATGCATAATTTAACATTTAAAATTTCTGTGATTTTAAAACCTTCATCTCTGAGATTCTATGATTCAATTATCCTAAGATGATAAGACTTGATAAGAGTCTAAGGCTTTAAGATAGTGTGATTTTGTTACTCTCTTCATCTGAGGCTCACGAAGGGTCCAGGGCTCTGTGACTCTAGACCGACTCTCCATTCCCCCATCAGTGAGGCCTGCCACAGCCCTGGGCTGTGTGAGGGTCCCAAGCAGGCCCCTCTTTCTGTCTACACCACTTCTCTTCAGCCATTCTGCCCCCATCCAGCTTTTCTCCTTCATTCAACTCCACATACACCAGGCGCCTGGGTTCTGGCCCTGTGTCCTGCATCCCTCCCTCGGCATATGTCCCCACCCACCACCCCTCCCCATCTCTACCTGACCTTCCAGCCTGATGTCGGAAGTAGGACTTCATGAGGCTTCCTTCCCAGTAGAAATCTATGGTCTGTGGCTCAGGGTTTCCAGGGCACTTAGTTTAAACCAGGTACTGCAGACAGTAGGATGGCCTGCTGCTGTGGGGAGGAGGCTTCTTCCCTCAGCTCTGCCAGACCACCCCTGGTGCTCTCCACAGCTTCCCAGACCTCCTCCCACCTCCCCATCTTTCTGTTCTCATTCTGACATATTGGTGTCTGCATGGACTGAATGGTGTCCCCCTGAGATTCACATGTTGAAGTCCTGACTCTCTGACTCTCTATGTGATGGTATTAGGGGGTGGCGCCTTGGAGGTGACTAGGTTTCAATGAGATCACGAGGTGAAGCTCCCCTGATGGGATTAGGACCTTCATAAAAAGAGGCCAGAGAGCTGGCTGGCTTTTCCCTCCATGTGCGGAAACAATGAAAAGTCAGCTGTGTGTATCCTGGAAAGAGCTCTGGGCAGAACCCAGCCATGCGGGCACCCTGATCTCAGACTTTCAGCCTCGGGAACTGTGAGAAATACATGTCTGTTGTGTAAGTGCCCCAGCCTGCAGTATTCCTTTATGGCAGCCTGAGCTAGGGGGGCACCTGGGTTCTGCCTCTCCCCGCTCCCCTCCCTCTCCCTGCATGAGCTCACCCGCACCCCTGGGCTCGTCCCCGTACATGTGCTCACAGTCCTGGAGCCCTATCAGCCCCGCTGAGCCATGATCCATAGGAAGGTCCTTTATGCGCCCCGGCTGCCCTAAGTGCTGGACACACAGTGCCGAGCTGGACAGGCTACCCAGCCTTCTAGAGCTTTCCCATCTGGGGCTCCTTCAGCCTCTGTCCTCTGGGTGGCCCATGGCCTCCTGCCCCTTGAGAAGTTCAAAGCAGATCCCTTCTTCCCATCAGACTGCTCCTCCCCATTGTCCCCATCCTGGTGCTGCCCCCGTAGCACCTGCCCACCCAAATCAGAAACAAGGGGGCATCCCTGGCTCTGCACCTCCTTGCACTCCAAGGACCACCAAGTTTGCCAATTTTCACTTCTTCAAACTTCTGGACCTCCCCTCCCCTATGCCCACCATCCCGCCCCATTTCAGGCCCTGGTCATCTCTGGCCCAGGCATCTCCACACCCTCCTGCCTGGCCCCTCAGCCTCACTGCTGCCCCTCCAGCCCACCCACCCTGTAACCCTGGGACCTGAGCAAGGGGGACCCTGCCTGAGACCCCAAGCTTTAGGGGCCCTGCTCTAGCCTTCCAGGGCCTGCGTTGGCCTCTTCTTCTTCCAAGAGAACTACATGGTCAGTGTGCAACTCATAGCCCCAAAAAGTGCAGCTGTTTGTGGGGAGGTGCAGACAGAGCCTGGCCTGCAGGCCCGGGGGTCTGCATGCTGTGTGTGCGGCTGAGCTGAGGGAGGGAAGAGAAGGAGGCTGGTCCAAGCTGGGTCGGGGGCAGGGGCCGGCTCACCCGACACAACACCGCCCAAAGCAGAATGCTGAGGAAAAGTCCAAATTCAAACCTGGCTTTCCAGGTCATTTAGAAAATGTATCAGTCCATGTAGGCAGATAAAACATACTGGATTTAATTCCTTTCCATTGTGACATTTAAATATTTAGTCCCCTGGTCTGTGGGTCTCATTGGTTTTCTTCTCCTTGGTTGCACACAGGTTAGGGGCAGTTTGCATCAACACCGTGGGCCAGATAGGCACCCTGGCTACCTGACAGAATGATTGTCTCAAACAGGACAGTCACAGCTACGTGGGATGGCCTGCTCCTCCAATGGCAGCCCCAGCCACCACCTGAGGAAGTTCCACTCACATCACCTGAGCCTGTTGTGATGTGACGGTCCACAGAGCAGATGCTCAGTGCCAATGGTGAAAGTCCAGCCCGGAGCCAACCTACCTGGGAGGAGGTGGGAGATGGCCCAGGTGCCAGAGGCGTGGCCAGGGCTTGGGAGCTGTAACAGGGGAGGCATCTGCAGGAAGCTGGGGCCTTGCTGAGCACGGTGAGGGCATTTCCCACCCCCTCAGGGCCTCAGCTCTCCCATCTGGAAAAGGGGAAGACTGAGCCAAAGGCCTCCAGGGGCCTTCACAGGCCCGAGCCCTGGACCCCGGGCGCAACCCTGCAGCTGCAGTCCCCACACCCACAGGGGCTGAGTGCGGCCTTTGCTCTTCTCCTCACTGCTGGCAGGGCCTGGGGGGCAGATGAAGCTGCTCCAGAAGGAGCCTGGGGGACCTGCCCTGGGGTTCTGAGGTGGGGAGGGGTCGCTTCCCCCTGCACAGCAGTGGTGGTGATGGAGCCCAGGGCCAGACCTTGCCTGGGGTCGGGGAGACCTGGCTCTGGAGGTGGAGCCTGGCTGAGGGTCTCTGCCTCAGGCAGCCTTCCCCAGCCACCCAGTTTCCATGGTAACCGGAGCCCTCTTCATCCGGGGCTGGCCCCCCACAGTCCCCCTGCCCTGGGAAGGGAATATGCCCTTGTCACAGGTGAGCAGGTGGGAGGACACTTTGACTGTAGCCAGGCTGGGTGGGTGCCAGCCAGGCCGGGAAACCTGAGACGGGCTAAGTCAGGGTGACTGCACTTCCAGGCATCCTTCTGCCTCTGCTTGTTTTTGATACAAATCGGGGAGGCCTTAGCGCAGGCAGGCCAATGCTTCTGCTTTCTCGTGGCCTTGGAAGCTGAGGGCACTGTCCTCCTCCTGTGTCAAAGCAGGGCTCCCAGGGGGGTCCAGAATCAGGCCCGACCGGGGCAGGGCCGCCCTGGAGGCCGCTGGGCTGGGATGGGCAGGGCCTAGAGGGGCGCCTTGCTAGCGGGAGTCCTGGCGCTGGACATGGCAGCTGGCAGGAGGCTGGCCCTCCCTGGGCTCACCTTCTGAGCTGGGGGTCCTGACCTGCTCTCTGACTTCAGCACTTTGTAGAAAGAAACTCCACCCTGGTGCACCAGGCCTGGGAAGCAGGGTGGCTGCAGTGACTAAGGATAATCACCTCAATCTCAGGAACTCCCACAATGCACTGAATCCAGTGCCAAGAGCTGCCCAGCAGCCCCTGGGCTCTTAACCGCCTTGGGGTACATGTGAGGACCCAGGGCTCAGAGAGGGCCAGCACTTCTCCCCAAGATGCACAGCAAGGGGCAGAGGCAGGAACCACCTCACGTCTACCCCAAAGCTCAGCCCTGGAGAAGAGCACGTGTCCTGCCCCCAGTGCTGTCCTGGGCTCAGCCCTGTCCTCCCCAGTGCCCCCGACACTGGCCCGTGCCCCCGACACTGGCCGGTGTGGCTCCAGTTAGGAATGTGCCCCTCCCTCTGGACAGCTGGTCTCCCTTGAACTGGCTCCTGTGGCCAGGGCAGGACGTCCACAGGGGGCGCTGCTGACACAGACGCCTTTTCGCGCAGAGCCTCTCCAAAAGCCAAGGAGACACGTGATCACAGAGCAGAAAGGTGGCAGCTTTGGGACCTGACAAGTCAGAGAGCAAGGCCTGGCCTTTCCCCTGGCAGGAGGGAGGGCGGGCTGGCCTTGCCATAGACTGAGAGGGGATTCCAGCCAGGCGCGACCCTTCCTGGGGGCGGCAGCACTGGGCGCAGACACGCCAGGGCAGGTGGGCCCAGCCCTGTGAGAGTCGACACACCCTGGCCCCTCACTGTGCCTGGGGTCTGGTCCCAGGAGCACCCCTCCCAGAGCCCACCCAGGGCCTGGGTGCCTGTGAACTGCCTGTCTGACCCCTCCCTGTGACCCAGTGCCCAGAACCCACAGCCTCAGGTTTTTTCATTTTTGATAGCTTTGGGAGGTCTGCCCTGCTCTGCTCCAGTCTGACCTGGGCTGCGGGGCTCCCACACGCTGAGTGTCAGACCTCTCCTGTTCCCCCACTGCCCACAGACAGCAGCATGTCTACGGTCGCCATCCCTCTGCAGAAAGGCTCCCAGCTCCCCCATCACCATCCACTCTGCTCTGCCTCCCCTTGCCCTGTTCAGTGGGCATCTTGCTCTTTATCTCCGGGACTTGCTGGGTTAGCCCAATGTCCACAGGCCCCTGCAGCACAGCCTGTGTAACTGAACTTGTCTGTCCCTTCCTGCTGTGTCCTCCCAATCAGTCCCCCACATCTACAGCTCAGGCATTTGCTCTCCAGAGCCCCAGCTGCCCACAGCCAAGCAGGCACTGAGACCTCCTGGGGTCCCATCTGCCACCCCCTCCTGGCCTCTCCACTGCCTCTGCCCTGGACCTGACCCATCCGCTCCCACTCGAGGGGCAGCACAGCCCCTTCTCTAGTGTCCATTAGAGTGGACGGGAGATGTCCCCTACCTGACCCTGCTACTTCCCTCCTTCCATGCTTTGGATGACTCCTCTCTGCTTTGAGGATAATACCAATAGTACCATTGCTCCTGAGCAGGACTTAGACGGCTGTTCATTCATTCATTCATAAATATTTACCGAGTCACTGCCATGGGCCAGACGCTCCTGGGACTGCAGCCACAGATCACTGCCCTCACGGAACTTACATTTCTAGTGGATGGTGACAGACAGTAAACTGCTGGAATGTGTACCCTAGGTATGAACCCTAGGGATGGATATGTGCTAAGAAGAACACTAAATCAAAGAGGGGAAGAAGCTACAGGGAAGAGCTCTGAGACAGAGAGCTGCCTGTGGGAGGCCTCCGTGAGCTGTGCCATTTGAGCAGTGGCCTAATAGGAGAAGGAATGAGCCAAGTGGAGATCTGGGGAAAAGCATTCCAGGCTGAGGGAACAGCAGGTGCAATGGCTCCAAGGTGGGAACACACCAGCTTTGTCTGAGGACCAGCAAGGAAGCACTTACCCGCTCAGCCTGGTGGGGCTTCCGTGACAGCCAATTCATGCGTCAGCTCAACTGGGCTAAGGGATGCCCAGAGCATCCTTAAGTAAGTTAGATCATCCTAAATAAATAAGAGCACCCTTAAGGAGAGTAAACGTGACTTCTGGGTGTGTCTGTGAGGGTGTTTCCAGGTAGGATTAGCTTGAATCAGTTGGCTGAATACGGCCTCCTCAGTATGGGCTGGTGTCATTCAATCCGTGGACGGTTCAAACAGAACAGTCAGAGGAAGGCTAGTTTGCTCTCAGCTTGCGCTGAGACGTTCATATTCTATCCTGGGGCACTGCTGTGACCGGTTCTTGGGCCTTCAGACTCAGATCAGGACACCACCGGGCCTCTGGTTCTCAGGCCTCTGGGTTTGGGCTGAAACTACACCACTGGCTTTCCTGGGCCTCCAGCTTATAGATGGCAGCTCGTGGGGCTTCTCAGCCTTCATAATTTCATGAGCCAATCCCTCATCCTAAATTTCTTTCTATGTGTCTCTATACAGCCTGGTGGTTCTGTCTCTCTGGAGAACCCTAATGCAGGCTGCTTGTCCTGGATCCCCTCCTGCCACCATCACCACCCACTCCTACCCACAGAATGTGCTAGGTTCACTCAGTCCTTTCTGACATGATCCTTCTCCAGAGATGCTTTTCCATCCACTCCTGCTTATTCTTCAAGCACTCCCTGAACACTACTCCACCCTCACCCACGCAAGGCCAGAGCTCCCTCTGTGCTCACAAACCTCCCTGTGCCTCCTCTACCAGGCAGGCCCTAGAATTTCTAGGACTGCTGTTCCTCAAGCCTGATAGCCAGAAACCCACCCCAGGGCCTTTGAAACTGGCTCTATACTCTCCTGGGAGCCTCAGGCATTTGCATGATTCACATCCTCACCTTCCTTCCTTCCTACTCAAATGTCACTTCCTGGAAGAAGTCTCCCACCTCCATCCCTCCCCACCCCCTCTTTCCTGTCCTTCATAGCACATGCCACGACCTGACAGAAGGTGACAGACTCGCTTGTTCATCATCTGTCTCCCTAGTAAACTGTGGGTCCTGGGAGCAAAGTGATTTATGTTTTGTGTTAGGTTCACAGCTGCATCCCTGGTGGCTGGAACAGTGCCTGTGTGCATCGATCCATATATCTGTGGAATGAAGAATGAATGAATGAATGAATGGTGGTGAGCACTGTGCTGTAATAGCCTATTTCTGCCCCTGATCTTTCTCCCCCTGTCCAGCTGTTCTGTGGGCTGGTCTGGGAAAGGTCCAGGCCTGGCCATCTCTGGGCCCAGCACCAGCCTGGGTCTGGGGACATCGTAACATCAGCAAATGTTTCCACCCGCATGAAGGAGCTGATGGATGGATGGACGGACAGGGTATTGCAGAGAGCCTGAGCTTTAAAAACAAACTGCTTTTAGCTTTTGTGTGTGTCATTTGTAATTTCCTATAAAAGCCTTTGGCAGAGCAGATTTCAGTCACTTGAGTGGAATATTCAAGTTCAAAAAATAGAAAGCTTACAAATAAATACAATAAATCAAATGAACCCAGTGGGCAGAGGCCCCTTCTTGTCCTGGGGATGCAGACACTGTGCAGGGAGAGAGGGATGGAGATTTGGGAGGTCTGTGTTTTGGCTGAGAGACCTGGGAACAGCAAGGGCCAGGCCACCAGGAGAACCAGGGTCATGGCTGTATGGCTGAGGGTGCCTGGGGGCATGCGGCCCCTCCGCATTGGCTCTGGGCTCCTCTCCTTTTATCTGGGAGCATGTGAAGAAGACCCTGTCCACCATCCTGGGAGTTGGCGCATGAGCAGGGCTGGAGCCCACGTCCTGGCCAGTCATTGCAGGCCTGGCATTTGACAAAAAGGGAGAATAAGGAGAATCCAGCATTGGATGGAGGGAGGTGTAGCCCTCCCTCCAGTCGGACCTACCACAGCCTCCCCAGGGCTATCTCAGGGCCACCAGGGTTCCTCCTGCCACGTGGCCTCAGCCCCCAACGAGGGGTGGTGGCAGGGGGTCCCCTTGCTCCATCCTGGACCTTCTGTCCTGCTCCACCCTCTCTCCCAGGAGGCGTGAGCTGCTGTCCCTGATGGAGCCCTCACGTGTTGGTGTCTCCACCCAGGCTCTCCCCTGGGCTCTGAGGGTGCCTGGCTGCCTCTCACCCCTTCTCAGCTGGGGAGCCACACACTCTACCCCATGCCAGCCTCTCACATGCCCAGCCTGCCCCTTGTCCTCCTCACTTAGGAAATGGCAGCTCCATCCCCTGACAGAAACCTGGGTATCACCTCAACAAGCCCTCCCCAACACCCACCAGTCCCCGAGGTGGGCACTTCTACCTCCAGAGTCCCTCCTGGGTCCACCCCCTGCCATCCAGCCCCTCAGCCACCCTCTGATCCAAGCTGCCATCAGCTCCTGCCTGGACGCCTCCCTTCACCTCCTCACTGGGCCCCCTGCTCCCACTCCAGCCTCCACGCAGAATCAGGGGAGAACAAATCACATCAAGCCTAAAATGCTTTGGGTGTTGCCGTGGGGACCTTGAGTCAACTCGGCCCCACTCCCTCAGGCTCCTCTCACTCCTCCCCATCTCTCCCCATCTCACTCTGCCCCTGCCCTTCTTGAGTCCCTCCAGCTCTCCTTCCTACCCCAGGGCCTTTGCACATGCTGTTCCCTCCCTAGATCACTCTGCCCCCCACTCTTCAGGTAACCAGCTCCTTCAGATCTCAGCTGAAACAGCAGCTCCTAAATTCCCCCTTCTGAGTTAGTCCCCCTCATTGTCCTCCCACATTGCTTCCTGTACGTGGAATGCTTGGCCTCCTCCCGAGGTCCACTTGTCTGTGGGACTTTTTCTTGAAGGGCCACATCACCTCCTGACCGTAAGCCCCAGCGGTACAGGCACTTTGTTTGATGTGCTTACTTCTCATCCCTGCCCCCAGCATGTGCTTGTCACATAGTAGGTACTCCGCAAGTGACCTTGATGAATAAGTGGAACCATAAAAATGGGAAAAGAATAAAGAATAAATAACCTGTGTCCCTTAATAGAACAGATATAACTCAAAGGGCTGTTAATTGTTGTATTGTGGGGGGTGGACTTGTTGTTTATTTTATTTTTTGTAACTCATGCTGCCTAATCAGAGCTAGTAATTACAACTCGTTTCTGGTTTGTGCCTCCTCGACTTGGGCCTGAGGGCAGGAACCATTTCCTACGTAAGCAGTATTAGTTCTTAGGTGCCCTCAGGGGAGCAGGAGCCTGCTGGGGTGAGGAGTGTAATTCTCAGCGATGCTAATTAGATCAGGAGCACACGTGGGCTCAGGGTAGGGCTGCTGGGGGCAGAGAGGGCGGGCCTCCCTCTAACAAGCAGGAGAGGCCAGCCCCACCTGCTGTACCCTGCCCACCCACATCTCCCCTAGCCCTGGCCTCCATGGGGAGTGCCCCAGGCCCCTTGGTCAGATGCCTCTGCCAGACCTCCCCCAGGAGGCAGAGCAGCAGCCAGTGCCCAGGGGCGGCAGGAGACACATACACATCCTCAGTAAGCATCCTCAGCACATCCTTCTCAGGGGCTTCCTGGATTCTCTCCCAGGCAGCAGGTGGGGAAGGGCAGCAGGAGGGACTGTGGTGGGCCAGCTGGGAGCATTTCTAGACAGCCAGCTTTCTCCTCTCTTCTGCTAGGCACAGGATCTTTTCTTGATAAACCTTCTCCTGATCATATCTGCTCATGTCTCCCAGCGTTTTCCTCTTTATCATCTTCGCCACCACCATTCTCATTGTCATCATCCTCATCATCTCACCAACCAGGTCCCAGATGGTACTGTGTGCCAGGCAATGTGCATACACGATCAAAAACCATGATGGAAAAAAACTCCCAAGCCTGTATCATGGCCCCAGTCTGCAGATGAGAAACCAAAGCTCACAAAGACCAGACCCTGGCCTAGGTCCCTCTGCTGCTGAGTTAGGGGAGAGCACTTAACCAAAGAGGGCTGTGCATCCTGATGTTTAGAACATGGGCCTTGACAGTGAAGTTAAGGGGTGAAGCATGAGGTTATCTATGGGAGGAGCCTTCCAGGCAAAGGGAACAGCCAGTACAAAGGTCCTGTGGTAGGTGTGTGCTGGGTGTGTTCAAGGGGCATCAGGAGGGCCCGTGTGGCTGGAGTGGAGTAAGGTGGGGGGCATGGTTGAAATGGGGGTGGAAGGGTCTACTGGGCCTGTGGACATTAGCCAGTGGGTCATGGGGAGATTGGTAGTGGGGGATGTCACTCTGCTTGGGGTCAGCCATAATGTGACCTGGGACATCCAAACCCAGGTCTAACCAGTCATCCACTGCTGGAATGTCATTCCCCTGCAGAGGGGGTGGGGGACTGTCTGGAGCGGTCCCCTCTGCTTCCCACACTCTCCCTCACACCACCCTGACCCGCTGGAAGAGAGGACAAAGGCAGTGTTCCCTGGATCAGACTGTCAGGGAGCAAACCAGGGCGGGCCCAGCCCCCGGGCTCTGCCACAGGCCCTGCACGTAGGAGCCCAAGTGAGAGAGAGGGGCTGTCGCTTACCCACCCCTGGCTCAGAGTGAGAACTCAGTAACACTCCTCCCACTAGCAGCTCTGTGGGGAAGAAAATGCTGGTCCCCTGGGACAGGGATCCCAGAGACCCAATATGGAAAAGATTGAGGGGAAGAAGGGGCTGGAGAGAGCCCATTACAACCTACAGACAGCCCTGTGTGCTCTCCCACATGTTGACTCTGCTGCGGTTCCTCCCCTGCTGGCTCTCCCTGCCCTCCTCCTTCCTTCTCTCTCCCTCTCTAGTTCTGTCTGCCTGTCTCTATCTATCTATCTACCTATCATCTATCTATCTATCTATCTATCTATCTATCTATCTATCTATCTATCTATCTACCTATTTATCATCTATCTATCTATCTATTTATCTATCTATCTATCATCTATCTATCCATCCATCTAACATCTATCTATCTATCATCTATCACTCTTTCTTCCTTCTTTCCATAAGCATTAACTGATTATTCTCTGAATGACCCTGAGCTTCAGTGCACAGCAGGGCAACATGCTGGGATGTGCTCTCCAATCTCAGGAGTGTCCAGTCCAGCAGTATCAGTGACAAAGAGATCATTGCAGCACTACATCCCTCACTAAGTGATGCTGTGAGGGGGCCCCAAGGAGCTCGGGTTCTGCCTGGGTAGGGAGGGGAGGCCACAGAGTGTTTTCTCCACCAGACTCTGTTCTGGGCAAAGTGCCAGGGACTAAGAGCTCTTAAAGGCCTATGAAAATGTTTAAGGCCCGGGAAAACAATTTATTTGGCTTCAAAATAAAAAAGGAAAGCTGCGAAGTTGAAATTGATAAATGTTTAATCAAATGTCTACAAAGCATAACATCATCAACAGCTCACCCTCCACTCCAGCCCAGCTTCTGCGCAGTTAGATATAATTTGTATTTAGTGTGGGATGTTGGGGCACCTTAATATGTTTGATCTAATGGGGAAAGGAGTTCTAAAAGTGAGATCTGGTGCTGGGAAGGACTTAGAAGAGCTGTGTGTGTGTATGGAGGTGCAGGGCAGGGCTGGGGTGAGCAGAGATTTCACAGAGGAGGGCTCAAGGTTGGAAAGATGAAAAGGATTTTACAGCAGAGGGAAGGGCATTCTTGCCAGGGGGAACAGCATGTGCAAAGGAGCAGGGCATGGCCAAGCCTGCTGTGCTGAGGAACAGGGACCACTCATTATGCCTGCAGCACAAAGTGGGGTGGGGGCAGGGAGGAGGGAGGCTGGAGCACAAGTGTTCTTTTCCCTTCTCTCCATCCTCACATCTTCCGCATTATTAAAGCCCAGCTCTGCCCTCACCCTCACGGAAGCTGAGCTAGCATAGAGGCTCTAAGCCTGCTGGGTCTCCCCACAGACCGTTCTGGCCTGGCTCTGGGTGCCTGGTCCTGTGAAGCCCACTTCTGCTCCCACTTCCTGTCCCATCCCTGGTCCAGTCATAATGAAGCACAGATTTAGAGAAGAGGAAAAAAAACAATAATCCCCAAACACAAACAGACTCTAAACTTACTTCTTAGGTCAATTCTGGAAACAAGCCCGTTTTCTCTTGTTTCTCCCAACTCCGCTGCTGTAGCTGATCACCCCTTGTGTCCACTTAAGGGGAAGTTGTACAGTTTTGAAGCCCAGTTTGGGGACGGCACCCATTCTCTGCCCAGCCAGGGAAAACCTCTAGGCTGGCGATTGGATCTTTGAAGAGCCCTGTCTCCCAGGGCTCTCGGAGGGAAAGCTGGGCTTCCCTGGGGCTGGGTGCTCCCCATGGCGGGACCCCACCAGCTGTGCAGACCTGCGAGGACAGGGCCTTCACCAGGAGCGGCACGTGGCTGTGCTTCCTCTTTTCCAGAAAAGCAACAGCTCACTACAGTGGGGATGGAAGAGAGACAGCTTGGCTGGGCTCCTGCGGCCTTACCGCCTCGACGAGCCCATCATCAGCAAACCAAGGCTTGGGGCTAAAGGCCGTCTTCTCTCGGCTCTTTGGTTTTCCTCCCAAATGCCAGTTCTCTCTGATCACTGGGGAAATGGGTGGCTGCTTTCTCCTTGGGGGGCAGGTTCTAAGAGCAATTCCACTAGGAGTGGAGGTGGGGTGAGCGTGGGGTGTGGGAGAGTAGAGAACGCGGGCTCTAGACAGGAGGCTCTGCCACTTCTTGCTGACCAGCATTAGACATGTTATTTAATCTCTCTGTGCCTGTTTCCCCCATCTCGCCTACCTCGTGAGGCTGCTATAAAAATTCTTCAGTCACTGTATGTAAAGTGTTTGAGACAGCACCAGGAAGCCCTCATTAGGTGTTAGTGGCTATAACAACAGTAATAGTAATTACAATGATTATTATTATTATTACTACTATTAGTTTATATTGTGTCAATACTGCCTGCAGATTCAGGGCAAGCAGGAGGGATCCCCAAGCCCTTCTTGGTGTGGCCCCCCTCTCCTCCTAAGGGCCCTGCCATCTCTTCAGTCACACAGAACTCCCCTCCTCCTGCTTTTTCGGGCCCCCCTGCCTTGGGGCATGCTGTTTTCCCCTGCTGGAAGGCCCTTCCATCATCTCGCCCTGAACCCTTCCACTGCCCGGATGAATCTGCTCAGACGCCACCTCCTCTGTGAACCAGCTCAGACCCCCCTCCCAAACCCCTCCCGGAAGCCCCCAGAATTTTCTCTGGGCCCCTGCAGAGGCTGGCACGTTCCATACCACATCTCCAATTACTACAGCTGTCACTTCCACAGCCCAGGGCAGGGACTTCCTCCAGCCCTTTCATCTGTGTCCCTGGTCCCACAAGTCCATGTGGCACAGGGTGGGTGCCCATGAGTGACGTGGAACAAAGAGGCACAGTGCCAGGTTCTCTAGGTCCTGAGTGATCCCCCCTCACTGCCCCTGTCCGAGCCGAGTCCCCCATCTGCAGAGTCCTTGTTGGCCGCACCCTCCTCCCCGGAGAGCAGAGCGCTCCGGGGCAGGGACTGTGAAAGCCAGCGGTTCTTACTAAGCTCATCACTTCTGGAGCCTGGTCTTTGGGGACAAGAGCTGCGCTGGTAATTAGGGTTGTCAAGGACGACAGAGACGGGTTGCTGCTATTGGTGCCAGCGTGGAGCCCGAGCAGCCAGCGCCGGGTTGCGGGCGGCGGGGGACCCCGGGGCGGACCCGGGCGGGCGCCTCCTCTCCGGGAGGCAGAGAAGGACGGCATCTTCCCGCGGGGGCGACCCCGCGGGGTGCGGTCCCAGCGCGGCCTGAAGGTGGCGCTGCAGGCCTTCGCGAGTGCAGCTCAGCCCAGCCGAGCGGCCCGGAGGTGGGCGGGTCTGGAGGGAGCAGAGGCGCGGCAGGTGGAGGAAAGGGAGGGGTGCAGAAGGGGGAAGCAAGGAGACCAGAGGAGGGAGGAGAGAAAATGCGGGGGATGGGTCGGGGAGCGAGGGTGGGGAAGGTCCCTCCATGGCTCCCCAGGGCCCTGAGGATGAAGCCCAAATTGCACAGCCCAGCTTCCCATCCTGTGGTCTGACCCCAGTGCGCCCGGCCCCGTCTTTCTCCACCTCCCACTTCCCCTGTCACCCTCACACCCAGGCCCCAGCCCCGCAGAACCGCCTGCACCTGCAAGGGTACCGGCCTCCCTGCCTGCCAGACCTGTGCAGGTGCTGGGCTGCCACCGATAATATTCACCCCCCATTTACCTGTCCACCTGGCTCTCTGACTCCTTCAGGTCTCAGCACTGACACCACGCTTTCCCAGAGGTCCTCCCTGACCCACTGTCCAGGGTCCTGTCCTCTCCAGGGCTCTCTCATCCTCCCCCAGCTCAGTACTGACTGCTCTGGCCAGACCTTATTAAGGTTCTTGTAAAATTCCCATTTTACAGATGAGGGAAGTGAGGCTTGCTGCTCTGACTGAGGAAAGCTGGTTCCATTGGGGCTGGTCTCGCAAATGGAGGAGATGCATATGCTCAGGAGCCGTGGGGGGCCATCTTCTGTCTTGATGGAACAGCAAAACAAGGGTCCTGCCCCATTCCCGGGACCTGCCCCTTTCTGAGATTGTGCTGCCTCCTCGTCCTTGGGGTCTGGATGTCCCTGTGTCATTATTAGGCTTTGTCTGCCTAAGCTAGTGTGAGTTGATTCCACAGTCCCGGCCAGCCCAGGTGGTGCTTGGCCATTGTGCTCTGTAATTTTACTTAGCCTTCTCTTCAGATCTGCCATATGGGCATTTCAGGCCTCCCATTTCACAGGTAACAAAACTGACCCTGAGTGAGCTCAGACCACTGATGTTCCCCACAGCTCTGAGCGTCCTCCTACCAGACCACACACAATGCAATGGGTTGGGAACCACGTTCTGAATGGACTTACTGGGGCCACTTCTACCAGAACCCACCAACTCAGGCCCCAGGAGAGTGCTTACTGACTAGTGGGGACCTGGGAGCTTAGTGAGTCCCCAGGACAGCCTTGTAGCACCCGGTTCTGGAGCTTGGAGACAAGACAGTCAAGTTGAGGGGCCCCCTGCCCATCACTGTCTGAACAAGACAGGACTCTTGCGGTCCTGCTCTCTACGCTGTTATTTAAGCAATCTGGGATAACTTAAATCTCAGAACCATCATTACTTCCATTCTGGGGCCACAGATGATTACATGGTGGCTGCCCCTACCCAGGGCACTGACTTAAATGACCTTCCATTTTTGTCTCCCAGATGGGGCAGTAAGTTATTTCTAGAGGCAGGGTTCCCACTCAGACCCAATACCCTCCCTGCTGGCCCTCCAGGCACTGAGAGTAATTGGCCCCCTACTGCTGCCCTCAGGGAAGAGTGTGCCCAGTAAGAGCAGACAAAGCTGCTTCTAATGAGGGGCACAAGGGGCAGGGATGCCCACAGCCTGTCCTGCTGACATCGTGAATTCACTCTGGGCAGCAGCTAATGTCCACAGGTCTGAAGGCAGCCTTCAAAGTCAAGGGCAGAAGCAACAGAGGACCTGGAGACCATCATCCCAACCCCTTTATGAAACTGCTGAGGGAACAATTTCCAGAGAGGAGTAGAGACCAGCCCAGGGTCACATGGTGAGGCTGTGGCCGAAAGACTGTGTTATTAAGTGGATAAGATTCCATGGAAACCACAGGCTGGGCCTTATGTAAAGCTCTGGGGTATAAGGATGGCAGGCAGACACTTGGGACTCACAGTCTAAGCCTGGAGAGCAGCCACTAATCTCTGTGAACTGAACGGTTCACAGGGGCTGAATGGTCTTGGGGCGAGGGAGGACTTCCCGGTAGAGGAGGAGGAACAGGGGGAGTGAGCCAGGATGTGCTCGAGCCTGCGCACACCTGGGGCAGGGAGGTCCAGGCCCAAGGAGCAGCATGTGCAGGGTGAGAGGTGCCTGGGGGCTGCAGCACGGTGAGCAGGGACAGAGGGAGACTGGAGGCCCAGAGGGTGGCAGGAGCCAGAGCCCGCAGGGCCATGGGAGGGGCTGACTCACTCAAGACTCTGCCTCCGGGCTCCAGCCCTCCCTGTGTGTGGCTGTTTCTGCACTGCAGGCCCTCACTGAACCAAAGGCGACACAGGTTAGACACTGAGGTTGTCAAGGGGACACAGAGAAAATGAGAAAAACAAGCTGGCATTTGAGCTGTGGTTTGCCATCTTCCATTTCCAAAGCTCTTTTCACACCTGTTCCTTCATTTGATCCTGAGCAGTGCTCCCATTGTGCAGATGAAGAAACTGAGGCTTGGTTAAGGGGCCTATGACCCCTTAAACAGATTTGAGTCTAAACATGTCGGTTTCCCCAGTTGCATGTCCCACCCTTCACTACACTGCCTGGCAGGATTTTACATAGAGTGAACTAAGGAGGGTTTCCCCAAGGACCTGAGTTTTAATCTGGTTTTGGAAAGCAGAAAGGAACAGGAATCAGGTGGCAGCAAAGGGGGACAGAGGGAAGTCCCGGGGTGGGACCTGGGGCAGGGAGGCTCTGCGGGTGCAGGCAGCTCCTCAGAGAGAACCACAGCAGCTGCCCTTACAGGAACACTGACCGTGTGCCCGGGCTTGGCCAGCACCTGAGCTCACGGTGTCATCTTATTTACCGCACAGATGGCCTGCGACGTGAGCATCGTCACGGTGGTCAGTGGGGGAGCTGGGATCAGACCCGGCTCTGTCTGAGCAGAACCAGAGCTCACATCCACACCCCAAAGCTAATAAACTCAGAAATGCTTGGTGTGGGTGGGTTTGTTAAAAACCAGTGATAGAACTGAGTTTTGCACCTGAAATAACCCAGAATGAAAGAGACCCACCGGATGGACAGAGGAGCCCACCCACAGGAGGAGGATTCCTGGGATTCAGGCCCACCAATGGCTACAGACTGCTCAGGGCCTAAGGCCGTTCTACTCGGTCCTCCCAGGGATGAGGGTGCCCCAGCCAGGTCCTGGTGGTCACAGCTGTCTGCTTGTCCTCCCCCTGGAATTCCCAAAGCCGTGGCCCTGCTCGGTCATGTGATGAGCCTCCTGTTCCTCTGTGGGTTCCATATGTTGCCCTGCACCTCCATTCTTACTCCGTCCATGCTGTCATCTCGGTCAAGTTTACAAAGTGAGATCTGACCTCCCCAGTGAAAAACAAAGCAAGGCAAGCAAAGAAGCAAGAAGCCCTCCCAGCCCCCCAGCCCCAACCCTCTACAGCCCTCTCTCCTTCCCGGCCTGACCTGGCACCTTCACACCTCCCCTACTCCTGCTTTCTGCCTTGCCAAGTCACCAGGAACCTCCAGGTTGCTGCACTTAGGACCTCTTCTCTGCTGGGAAATGAAGCAACACATCACCTCCTCCAGGAAGGCGCAGGACACTGCCTGCTTTCCCTCCCACCTGCCCTGCTCACCTGTCTCATTTCCCTCTCTGAGACCTCCCATCCTGGCCCACAGGGCTCAGGCCAGGCTCTCTCTGGCTGGGAGACATGCTCTTTCCTCTGCACAACTGTCAATTCCAGTGGCTATTTTTAACAGCATCATTGAGATATAATTGACATATGATAAACTGAACATATTTAAAGTGACATATTTAAAGACATAATTAAAGTGATAATTTGATAAGTTTTGACATATGTATACATTCATGAAGCCATCACCACAATCAAGATAATGAAAATATCCATCATCCCCCACATTTTCCTCCTGCTCCTTTGTCATCTCCCCCAAAAAGCCCCTCCCCTCTCTCCAGGCAACCACTGATCTGCTTTCTGTCACTACAGATTAGCTTACATTTCCTAGAATGTTATCTCAATGGAATTAAACAGGATGTCCTCTTTTTGCCTGGTTTCTTTCAGTTAGCACAAATTCTTTTTAGATTCATTTGTGTGTGTGTGTGTTTCAATAGTTTATTCCATTTTATATTGGAGTAATATTCTCTTGCATGGGTATGTAATTTGTCAATTTTCCTGTTGATGGATATTTTGGGTTCTTTCCAGTTTTGAGATATTACAAATAAAACTGCTGTGAATATTCATGTACAAGTCTTTGTAGGGACATATGTTTTCACTTCTCTTGGATAAATACCTAGGAAGGGAGAAGCTGAGTCTTATGTAAGTTTTACTTACTTGAAAAACTGCCCAACTTTTTTCCAAAGTGACCATAACATTTTACATTCCCACCAGCAGTGTATGAGAACTCCAATTGCCCCCATATCCTCACCAACACTTAGTATGGTCAGTCTTTTCAATATTAGGTGAGTGGTGTTAGGCTCTCACTGTGGTTTTAATTTGCATTTCTCTAATTACCAATGATATTGAACTGTTTTCATGTGTTTACTTGCCAAGTGTATATGTTCTTTGGTGAGGTGTCTATTTAAATCTTCTGTCCATTTTTTTAGGCCAGTTGTTTGTTTTCTTATTGCTGAGTTAGCAGAGTTCTTTATACATTCTGATACAACTGCTTTATCGTATTTGCAAATATTTTCTCCCAGTTTGTGGCTTGCCTTTTTTTCTCTTAACAGTGTCTTTTGAAGAGCAGAAGTTTTAAATTTTTATGGAGTCCAATTTGTCTATTTGTTATTTTAGGTATTATGTTTTTGGTGTCCTGCCTAAGAAAATATTGCCTTGAAATTAAATTTTTTATGTGGATCAAATTTCAAAATTTCGCCTGGAGATTTTGAGTTGTTTCAGGACCATTTGTTGAAAATACTCTTTCTTCTCCTGAATTGCCTTTGTACCATTGTCAAAAATCAAGTGTCTGCATATGTGTGTATTTACTTCTAGATTTATTTTATTCCACTGATCTCTTTATCTATCTTGATGTCAATACCATAGCACCTTGATTACAGTAGCTTGATAGTGAGTCCTAAAATCAGGTAATGTTATTCTTTTTCTTTACATTTGTTTTGGCTCTTCTAGGTCTTCTGAATTTTCATATGAATCTGAGAATCAGATCATAAATTTTTACCAAAATAAAAAGGCTTCTGGGATATTGACTGGGATTGTATTTCGTCTAAAGATCAATGTGGAAAGAATTTACATCTTAACACTACTGAGGCTTCTGACCCATGAGCCTGGTATATTTCTGCATTTCTTTTATCTTCCTTAATTTCTCTCAGCAATGATTTACAGTTCCATGGTCTTACACTCATTTGCCAGATTTATTCCTAAGTACTTTGTATGTTTGATGCTATTGTTTATTGTTAAGGGTATTTCATTAATGCTAATTTTGATTGTTCATTCCTAGTATATAAAAATATAATAGATTTTTGTACATGAATTTTGCATCCTGCAACTTTGCTAAACACATTGTTTCTAGTAGTTCTTTTTAAAGAGTCCAGCAGATTTTCTGCATAGATGATCAAATCGTCTGCAAGAAAAGACAATTTTATTTCTGGATGCTTCTTATTTTTTTCTCTTGCATTAGTTTGCTGGCTGGAACTTCCAGGACAATATTGAATAGAATTAGTGAGATTGGACATTCTTGTCTTGTGCCTTGATCTTAGAGTGAAAGCATTCAGTCTTTTCCCAGAATGTATGATGTTAACTCTAAGATTGTCACAGATACCCTTTATCAGACTGAGGAAGTTCTCTTCTATTCCTAGTTTACAGAGAGCTTTCCTTAGGAAAAAAGGTTAGATTTTGTAAAAGGCACTTTTGCATCTATTGATTTGGTCAATTGGTCTTTCCTTTTTAATTTGTTAGTATAATGAATTTCTTTGATTGCTTTTTAATGTTAAGCCAATCTTGCCTTTGTGAGATAACCCATACTGGGTCATGGTGTATATTTTATATGTATCATTGGATTTTATTTGCTAAAATTATTTTTAGAATTTTTACATCTACATTCTTGGGGGTTATTGGTGTTTAGTTTTCCATGCTTCTGATGTCTTTGTCAAGCTTTAATATCAAGATGATGTTGGCTTCATGGAATGAGTTGGGAGTTATTTGTAAAACTGTGAATTGTTATTAATTCTGTAGAACTCATGTTATTTCTTCCTTAAATGTTTGGTAGAATTTACCAGGGAAGCTATCTGGTTATAGAGTTTTCTTTAGGGGAAAGTTTGTACAAATTCAATTTACTGAAGAGATGTAGGAATACTCTGGTTATCTGTTTCTTCTTGAGTGAGCTTTGATAGTTGGAGCCTTTCAAGGAATTTGACCACTTCATCTATGTTGCCAAAGGTATTACAGTAATGCTTGTGATCCTTATGATCCTTTTAATAACTGTAGAATATATAGTGGTGCTACCACTCTCATTATTGATATTAGTAATTTTTCTCTCTTTTTTAAACTGAACTCCAGGTATATATTCATCATGTCATTGATCTTTTCAAAGTATCAGCTTTTGGCTTCATGATTTTCTGTATTGTTTTTCTGGTTTCTTAAGGTGGGGTAGGATCTGAGGTCATTGCTTTGAGACCCCTTTTCTCTTCTAATATAGGCATTTAGTGCTATACGTTTCCCCCTAACTCTTGTTTTGCTTGCATCCCATACATTTGGTATATTATGTTTTCATTTTTGGTTAGGTCAAAATACTCCCTTGGGGCCCTTTCAGCTCCTGTGGTCCCTGAGTCACTGTGTTCCGTGGATGGACTGAGAGGGTAACTGGCCATGAGACCGTGGCCCATCCATCCCTTACTTTCTAGCGAGTGAGGCTGGAGACTGATTTTGCCACCAATCAGATGGATGACTCCTGATGACGCCAGCTCCACTCTCCCCTGATTAGGCTCAATTTAACCCTCTTATTTCTTCTGTGAAAAACTAGCACCCTACCACCCCTTGCCCGAGAGTTAGCTGCATCACTTGTAGTCAAGGCAGGCCTTGAATCTGGCCTCCTGGTGCCCAATGGAGAGCCCTGTAGCACCCCGAATTATAGTTTGTCCAATAGAAGTCATTGATCAGTTCCCTCATGCCAGGCACAGTACTAAGCTCCTCATACATGTTTTCTCATTTAATCTTGACAACAGCCCTGGGAAGCAGGTGCAGCTCTTACGGCCGTTTTACAGATGTCTGTATGAAGGCTCAGAAACATGGCATCTGTTGCTCCACGTCCTATCTGGAGGAAGTGGAGAAGTGTGCGCTCAGATGTGGGTCTGTCTGACCCAAGGCCAGCCCCTCACGTCACTAGGCAGTCAGCCTCTTCTTCCATGTCACTGTCACCAGCAATGTTCCCTCCCTGACTCGGGGTGTATGGACACAGTCTTGGTGATTTATTAGCACAGGAACAAAAGCGAAAGACCAGGCAGGGCAGAAGGAAGGCTGGGTGGAGGGGGGAGAGAGAGAGAGCAAAAGGGAGATGCTTGCTAATTATGAAAAAGTCTTCTGACCTTTTCATATTCATTCAAGTAAGTCAAAAGAGGTTGAACTTTTGAATACTGTCTTTAAGTATCAGTGCAGATTAATGAGGAAAAATCTGTTTTGCTAAGCTTGGAAAACATGGCGATCGAATTGACTATGATATTAAATCTGATAATGCCAACTCGCAGGGTTGGAGCCAGGGCTAGAGCATGTCCTCGGCATGGTCCCAGCCACGTCCTCAGATCCTGCTAAGGAGCAGAGGCCTCGCTACATTCAAGGCAAACCTCAAGGAAAGGGGCCTGGGGAACCCAGATGTGAGCCTTCATAATTTACCCTCCTTTCTGTCGTCTTAAGACTTGACAACTCACGACCTTATAAATTTCAGCAGCACTTATGATAGAACAGAATGCAGACATAGACTGTGCGGCTGGGGATAGTAGGAGAGACTCAAACAGGCAGAGTAGGGACAAGAAGTGATCTCCCTGCAATCACAGAAACTTCTTTCCTCCAGCTCTGACATCTTGGCCAAGAGATCTCCTTTCTCTGAGTTTCAGTTTCCAAATCTCTGTAATGGGGTCACCTCTCCTGCCCTGCAGGATAACAGTAAGGATTGAGTGGGATAATGTATATAAAGGGCTTGGCATCTGGTTCATCTCTTCAATTATTCAGTAACTATTTATGGATACCAACCCTGAGCTGGGCTCTGGAGAAAAAGCATCAGGCCGGAAGCAGGCTGGAAGGCCACTGGGCTGTGGCACAACTACCCAGGACTCACTAATATAGCCATGAGTGTGACTAAAGCCAGGTAAAGCCATCTAGGAAGCAACTAGTGGATCAGAGGCCTGAAATGGGAGGACAGGGTAGAGTCTGATTCTGCTTCTAACCCACTGTGTAACCTCAGGCCGTTTTACTGGTTGCTTCAGTAGCTAAGTCCTTTAGTCCTCCCAGCACTCTCTAGGAAGGGACCATCAGGATCCCATCAGGTGTCAGATGAGGTGACACCCAGCCCTGACCGTCAGATGCTGCGTAGACTGCCTCATCGTGATGCCTAAGCTCCTAACTCTGAGCTTCAGTAACACCCCTGCTGTTGTCCTCTACCCAGTCTGCACCGTTTCCACCAGGAAAAATACACTCCTGCCTTAAGTGTATTCCTACCTGCTCTGGGAAGCCTTCCCTGACCTCTGCTCCAAGAACACACCTCATCCAGGGGCAGAGTCCCTCCGTGAAAGCATCAGGCTCTTGCGTCCTTAGGCATGTGTCCTTCTGCCCCTAGACACTGGGCCCACGATGGCATCCATCAGCCCTGAAGGGGGAGCCTCACTGTTTAATAGAAACTGTACTGCCTCATGGGTGAGGGGGTTGGCTGGTCACCCCTCCCAATAGCTTCTGGGTGCTGTTGATTGCATCATTTGCCTGTGAAGAGGGAACATAAACTCCATGCTGCCCCATGTCAGGTGTGGCAGGGCCAATTGATCTCCCAAGATCCCTCCTAAAGAAAAACATATAATTTATTTCATTCTACAGACACTTCAATCCCCTGACCCCACATGCTCCCTGCCCCAACCCTGCTGTATTTTCTTCACAGCACTTGGCATCCCTTGATGCTTTAAACTTAGACACAGGCTTGTTTATTTCCTTTTCCCTGCATCACAATGTCAGTTCCACAGGTTTATCCTGTTTGCTATGGATTCCCCTGCCCAGAAGAGAGCCTGCACAGAGCAGATGCTCAAAAAGTGCCTGTTGAATGAATGAATTGATTAGTGAATGGATTGTTACTGCCAGGGGGTCTGAAGTCAGGTACATCTGGGTTCAAGCCTCAGCTCTTTTTCCAAGCACCCTGTGTCCCTGAGCAGGCGACTTGTCTCTGAGCTTCTGTCTTCCCACATCTAACATGGAATTGTCAAAAATAGTTCTACATCATAAGATTTGGTAGCAATAGCATGAGACAAGGCTTCTAGAGGGCTGAGCACAGCTCCTGGTATATAGTGAGCTCTCAATAAAGGCTCTGTCTATAGCTACATGGAAGTTGGACTGATAGGCTTCAATGTATGGGATTTACAGCAAGTGGTTCCCTTCTGGGTGTATCCTTATCTGTAAAATAGAAATAATACTAGCCCTGGAAGGTGGCTGTGAAGGCTCAGTAAGATGACGATGATGATAACTAAACTCATCACATGCTCCCTATGCACTTTGCCCTCGGTTTGTACAAATTAATGTATTTCATGTTTATTACATCCTAGAAGGTGGGTGCTGATAGTGTCTCCACTTTATACTTGAGAAACTAAGGCGTGTGGCAGGGGAGTAACTGACTGTGGGTCACCAGAGAACAAGAAGTGCACCCAGCATGCTGCAGGCACACAGTAGGTCCTCAGTGGCATGAATGTGCTCCTCATCTTCCCAGCTCAGACCTCTACCTGCAGCTCAACCAGGATCATTGCTTCACAGCTGCTTTGTGCCCCACTTTGAGGCAGGTGATTTTTTTCCAGCATTGACTCTTACATCACTTCTTTGTTTTTTCAGAAGAGGTGGACACTTTGATCAAGGAGGGA
Source organism: Manis javanica (assembly GCF_040802235.1). Lineage (NCBI taxonomy): Eukaryota > Metazoa > Chordata > Mammalia > Pholidota > Manidae > Manis > Manis javanica. The sequence continues at coordinate 22,524,544 of NC_133159.1, read as the reverse complement.
GGAAAAAGGAAGAGGCCAATGGGTGGAGATTTAAGATGATAGAAAAGTGGGAACAATACTTGGTTCAATAACAGAGAAGCAGGAGGAAAACAAGCAGTGTTTTCTGTATGTAATTATTTATCGGAACTTTAACGGATTTTCAAGTCTTCACGAGACTTCTGGCAGAGTGAAATCAGGAGCTCCCTGGCTGTGCCTGCCTAGGTGTGGGGAAGAAGAAGGGAAAGTGTCATCATGGATACTCAGCCCATGCCAGCTCCACGCAGCGGGCAGGACAGGGAGCCTACATGGAATGGACACTTACTGTGCCTGATGCATGCCAGGAAGTGGGCGGAAAACAGAACAAGACAGGCTGGTCCTTGTGCTGGCCAGATGCACACGACAGGAGGCAGAGGGGGCTATATCTGAAGCACAAGCTCCAGTTGGTTTATTGACCTGTTGCCACACTGACACGATTATGCAAATGTCCTGGGGATGGTCCCTGGTTGTCTGGGGTAATTGTTCCATTGTCACTAATATGAGGGAGTCTAAAGTAAAGAGTTGTGCAGATCTCTGTGCTTAGTTAGCAAAGCGCTTTATGCAAGATACTCTTGCTGGGTGGGAAGCAGCAGAGCTCTTCTCTCTAAGGAGGTGGAGGCTGAGGGCAGAATCTACAGGCGGCCTTTCCACAAACCAAGCCACAGGCATGGCTCCCTGGCCCAGCGCCCCGCAGCAAAGCCTCAGGGCTAAGCAAACACCTCAGCTTCCAACAGCACCTCCTGCCACCCCCCCACCCTGCCAGATCCCACACCCATCTCTGAATCTGCTTCCTCAGGGTTAAGCCAATTCACTGAAAATGCATTTCTAGGGCCCAGCCTCTAAGGTGACCAATTCTGTAAAAACAAATCTACAAAAGGATTACTATATCAAATAATGATTAACCAGTACCTGTCAGGCAAATACTTTGGTGTAATGTCTTGAGCAAACTCATGCATTGTGTTCATTCATCCACTCAATGACTATTAATTGAGCATCTACTATGTACCAGGGCACAGTAGTCTGGTGACTAGGAGACAAGGTGCTCAAATCTAGGGGCAAGAAAAGTTTGTTTCCCTACTAAAGGCATGGATGGTGGCAGGAGGCAGCAGGAACAGCAGAGGGAGTGGAGAACACATTGGGACTGTTCCCACTGTCCTGTGACGCAGGATTGGCCCACTCTCTGTCCCACTGGGCTCTGCTGGGCATCCACCCTTTCCTTTCCCTTCACCTCCATGCAGCCATGGTCCTTCATTCACCCCCAGGACCCTTCACCTTTGCTTACCAGAGCCACACTCAGGACCCTCACCCAGTGCCTGCCCATGTGTCCAGCTGCCCCCCAACTCCAGGAAGGGGACAGCTCCCCACCTGTGACCTCCCAGCTCAGCAATTGTGCCAGAGTAATGCAGGGCCCCATCTCCTGCCCTCCTTAAAAGAGGATGGCTCCATTCATATAAGCAAGGTGCTCTATGATCATAGGATTTTACTCCCTTCTCCCACCAAACAGCATCTATTACTTTAAAGAGATAAAAATAGACATAGCTACAGCAAGCCAGAAAAAATCAGTAATGGAAGCTAGCATACGAGCAAATGCATTTTTTCTGTCACAAACGATCCTGACAGAGTATCCAGAAATTGGCTGAGCTTAGCACCAACAAGTCCTGCATCCCAGCAGAGGTGGGGACTTAACAGGGGTGGGGATGAAACAAGGTCAGGGGCTCCATCCACCTCATCCCTGACCCAGCACTTGCCCAAATCTGAGGCAGCAGTGGAAAGAGCTAGACAAAGAGCCCATGTGTCCCTGAGCAAGTCACACCACATATTCCTTCACCTACCCAGCTATTTACTGAGCATCTGCCACATGCCAAGGTAGCACAGCACAGTGGGTAGGAATGCGTGTGCTGAAATCTGACCGCCTGGTTCACAACCCTTCCAGCCATTGCCCGCTGTGTGGCCTAAGGCAAGTGACTTAACCTCTCCAAGCTCCGTTTTCTCAACCATAGAATTTGATGACAATATTATTTATCTCACAGTGTTTTGGTAAGGACAAAGTGCATTCATCAATTCCTGGCACATGCAAGTTCTTGATAAATGGCAGCAATTGCCAGTATTGTATTGATCCTACACTGAACAAAAGAGGCATGGCCCCTGCCTCATGGAACATACCTACATGGTAGGGTCTGTTCACTACATTTAATAGATGAAGAAATTAGGGCTCACAAGTTAGATGACTTGCCCAAGGTCATTCAGCAAGGCACTGACAGAGCAGGGGTCTGTCGGGATCCACAGCAACTGTGTTGGACTACAACTAACAGAGAATCTGGCTAATAGGAGCCGAAACAAAAACAGGTGTAGCTTCTCACCTGTGGTCCAGGGAAGATATTCACGGATACTGGTATTCTAGCTCTGTAGTCCATTTTGCACACCACTTCCTCCAAATCTTTTTAGTGTAGTTTGATAACCATTTGAAAAACTACCCGAGAGATGCAACACAGGGAGAATCACAACAGCTGACGTTTACAGGGCACTGGACTGAGCACACTGCACTCAGCGCCTCGTCTCAGGCTCACCATGATCCTGTGAGGCACATGCTGTACTATCCCCACGGTGTGGGCTGGGAAACTGAGGCACAAACAAGTTAAGTCACCTGCCCAGAGTCACATGGCTCATATGCTATGGACCAGCCTCCCTACAGCCACCAAAAAGGCCCTCCATCATGATTTAGTCTTTTGCTTATTATGCAGAAGGGGAAACGGAGGCCCAGAGAGGGCAAGCCATTCCCCCATGGTTACACAGCACATTAGTGGTTGATCCAGAGCTCCTGATTTCTGCCAAGGGTTCTTCTAAGTGCAGGCTACTTTGGCCGCCTTCTCTTAGGGCACTGGCAAAGAGGTGACCCAGAGGCTGGAAAAGACCAGTAACAGGGAGGCCCAGGTAGCTCTGGAAGGCACCATGAGGATGGGCAGTGCCCATAGCAGTCAGTGAACTGCCCAGGAGCCCTGGGCTCCCTCCTTCCTCCTACCCACACACTGTGGAGAAATACACACTGTTAAAATGAAAGTTGGCTTGAAGTAAACAAATTAGAAGTGGTTATGTGCTAACACTTTATTAATTAAGTGTCCTAAATACACTGAAACCTGGGCATTTAATTTAGATTTATAGGGATAATTTAAGTTTATAAGACCAGTTATTATGCATTAAGTACAGAAAATGCCAATTGATTTTCATAGGCAATATTTATTGAAGTATTAAAAAAGAAAACTATGTAAAATTTAATTACCCTTGCGGAGAGCATAAGAGCTGGGAGGGAGTTTAGGGTGGTGAGGAGAGGTGTGCCTCATTTCAGGAGCCATTCTCTCATTGTCTGGATGGCGATTTCATCTTTCCCTTATTAGTCATTCAAATAAACGAGGCCTCAAATCGCAAAGAGACACATGCATTATATACCACGGTGCACAATGCTGCTGGGGTCATTCCTCTGCCAGCTTGGGAGCTGATGGCATGCAGGGTGGAGTGGCATGGTGCAAGTACCCAGGATGGGTATCTGGAGCCCTGGGCTCTTGTCCCTAGCTGGCCCTGCATGACCTGTGACCTTGGGAGCTCACCTCACCTCTGCGCTGTCTCCAGCGCTCAGAACCAAGAAGGCAGGACTGTGGTCAGGCTGCCCTGCTGGCTCTGACATTTGATGAACTTGGGGATTTGGTCCCTCCTCTGGTTAGGGTATTGGTTTCTGAGTCACTACACTCCAATTTCTGTCTCTTTCCTCATACACCCCAGTGTCCTGGGAGCTCCATTTTCATGACTCAGAAGAAGCCACATCTGCAGGGTGGCAGGTGGGCATAGTGACAGGCCCAGCTCCCGCTAGATGGGGTCAGGCCACACCACAGGGCGCTCTGCGAAGGAAATGGGGAAGGCTGCCCCAGTACAAGACTGGTTCTGCAGCCCCTGAAGTCAGGGCCAGGACTGGTCTTGCAGAAACCACACCAGGCATTTTAAATAGAGGGATTTAATAAAAGGAACCAGTTACAGAAGCTTTGGAAGGGCTGTAGGAACCACAGGGCCACAGACATAGCCCAGAGGTTAGCTCCTGCAGGGGTTTCCAAGGCTGGAGTGACATAGGGAGGGGTGGTGTGGTCAGAGCCCCGGAGCCTCTCTGTGACACTGGTGGAGATGCTGCAGCTGGGGCCACCCTTGACCTCCCCTGCTAGACCCCCAAGGCCCACCCGAGCCCCCGCCCATGCACTGCTGCGGCTGTCAGAGCCTTAACCCCTACAGGGATCCCCACGAGCCACTTCCTATGGTGATGCCCCTGGTGGGCATCTGTGTGCACCCCTAATACATCACTAAGGCTACGCTGAGAAGTTCACCCACACACCCCTTTCCAAACTTCCCTGTCATCAGTCCTTCCTGATGATGGTTCTTTTCACCCCCCATCTGTTTAGCTGAATTGTTAGCCACTGCCCAGGAATCAAGCAGATCTCTGCACCTGGCCATTTCCCATCCCGGCTAAGTGAACTTGGCTGCTTGGCCTCCTTGAAGACCCTGACCACTGGGAGGGCTTCTCTTTCCTCCTGTCTTCAGGGCCATGCAGGATGGCCGCAGGACTCCGGCATATCAGTTAGCTGGCACAGTGGGTCGAATGGTCCCTCTCCTATCCCCAAAGAACAGGTATATCCACTGGGAACCTCAGAATGTGGCTTTGTTTGGAAAGAGATCTTTGCAGGTGTAATTAAGAATCTCAGTAGGAGGTCACGTTGGATTCAGGTAAACCCTCACTGCAATGACAAATGTCCAGATCAGAGATAGAAAAGGAGACACAGGGACCAGAGTGCAGAGGTCATGGGGAGCTGGCACCCGAGGTTGGAGCTGTGCAACTGTAGTTAGGAGCCACCCACCACACACTGCATGGGACAGCACCCTTCAAGTGAGGAGCAGTGACCTTGGGAGCTCAACTTAGGTTGCAATTCCACTACCTCCAGGAGTAAATCTGATTTGCACTTGTATCTGTCTGACGGTTATGAGACATAAATGCTTTCCGGGGCAATCACTGAAGACCTCTGGCTTTCTGGCCCTGCTTTTCCCATGGAGAGTTTAAACACTGTCATTTTCCTTCTGTGAACTTCCCAGCACTGTCCTAAGTAGCCATGGTGCCCCTCATTCCTCTTTATGGCCATCCTCACTGCCCCAGAGGCCAGGCACAGTAGCTTGGTCTGAACTAGCCCACTGCCGGATGGGCACCGTATCCCAGGAACCTTGGGAAGGGGGTTAGGGACCGAAGGCTGAGCCCACTGTCCCTTGGGGATGAGGTCCTCCCTCACTGGACTCGAGCCTCATCAGGTCAGCCAGCCCAGCCTTGACCCCCATCAGTGGGGCTGGGTTCCTGATGGAAATGCTGTATCATTCAGGGCTCGTTTTGAAAAAACAGAAACTTCATTAGGAATTGCAAACAGGGCATTGAAGGCAGGGGGCCAATTATAAAAGTGTTGAAATGGCCAGAAAAGTGAAAAGGGAAAGATGAGCAGAGGGAAAAGGAGGAGGAGGTGCCTCAGAGAGGGGTGACCTGCTGCTGCCATGGCTGACCCCAGGCTGTCAGGGCCACTCAGCCCCCTGCAGCTGCCAAGGGCCACTGTCGTTGCTGTTGTCAGAGCCACCAAAGAGGGTGGAGCTGGCAGCCACCAGGTCAGCCAAAACGTCTTCCAGAAGCAGAGAGGGGGCCCTTGCCACTCAGTCCTCCATGACACCTTCCAATGCCCAAGACTGACCAGAGGCCAGAACGCAAAGGGATCTGGGAAATAGAGCTGGCTGGGCTCCAGGATCACATGGTGTGCAATGGAGGGGAGCACACACCGAGTGGGCAAATGGCCCGCATGGTGGCTCAGAGTTTGGATTTTTGTGCTAGGCAAAACAGTTTGAAACAGCTCTGTGACCTTGAGCGCAGATTAAAATGGGGATAATAGCATCCACCCCACAGGGTTGTTGCGTGATAATGTTGCAGGATTAAGTGCCTGCAGTGTCCAGGCCAAGGCCTGACACATCAGATGCCCTCAGCCAATGGAGGCTGATCAGGATCAGCCTCACCCCAATGCCCTCTTTGAACTTGAGCAAGTGCCAGGGCCTCTCTGGGCACCGTTTTCTCATCTGCTGAGTGAGTAGGTTTGGACTAGAGGCTCCCTCCAGCCCTGATGAACTATATGGCCTTGAATCTCCCCCTACCTGCAATGCATGGGCTGGACAGAGTGTGAGGGATAGAGGGAGAGACTGAGGGAGGTCTGGCTGCTGGGAAGGAGCCTCCGGGGGAAAGAGAGGCTTGGGGAGGCTCTGGCTGTGTTTGAGTGTTCTGAGCTGCGCTCTTTCCTGGAGAGTATGTTTGCATGTCGAAGAGCTCACACTGGGCCACCCTAATTTTCCACACATCTTCCTGCTGATGTCTCCTCTGGCAACACCAGCCTGTTCTCTATTCTCCCATTCTCTTTGAGGTGCTCACTCTCAGCTCTGCTCTGTGGGAGAGAAAATGCCAGGAGTGGTGTTTTGCTGCACACTGTGGTCCAGGAGGAAAGGAAGCCTGCACTTAAATCCATCGTGAAGATTAGATTTCTAAATTCTGGGGCCCACGAGAGGCCTGGGGCCTGAGCTTGGAGGATCTTCCTATTTGGACTGGAATTGTAAGTTTAGACCTGTCAGAACTCAGGTTTGGGAGTGCTGGGGATGCTGCAGAAGCCAGGGCTCGGGAAGAGCTGTGGCTTAGTTGTTAAGAGCATGGGGCATTTGCGTCCAGCAGAGAAGGGCTCTGGGTCCTGCTCTGCCACCTGCTAACTCATGCCAATTACTTACCTTACCTGGGACTCAATTTCTTTCTTCCTAAAAGGGAATAGGAATATATTATGTAATTGGCACATGTGCCGTTTGGACCCATCCAGCATCCCTTTGCCCATGTTTTCAGCTCCCATCACTCCCACTACCCTTCTTTCAGGAAACTAAGCCTCATGCACCCACCCTCCAACCTGATATTTTAGCTATGTTATCAGTCAGTGACCCTATCCTACCCTTCTCCTTAGACAGGTGCAAGCCTAGACTGGGCTAGTCATAGCACTCCATTCTCCCAGGAAACAGTGATGGGTCCAAGGAGAGCTTGTGATCAAAATCAGGCCTTGCAGAATCCTTGACTGGGACTTTACCTGTGGCTATAGGCAGGAGCGGTCTCTCTTCTCTCTGGAGTCACTAGATGGGCAAGCTTGGAGTGCTAATGACTGTGTTTCCCCTTCCCTCTCCTGCCTCAAAGTCCATTAGCAAAGAGAAAGATGCTTCCACACAGTTAATGTAAATAAAGTGATCTTGAGACAGAATGAGAGATTCAGTGAAATCATCAGGGCTCCTGTATCCAGCTATGCCTGAAGCTGTCCCTTGCTATTTTTCCCAGTTCTGCAAACTACTAAATCTCCTATTTGGTTAATGTGGCTTGATTCGTTTGGTTGAAAATGTTGAAGATCCATCTCAAACTGCTTTAACCAAAGAGTGAATTTACTAGCTTAATAAATGCTGGCTTTTACTCCAGTGAGAGTCACTCCATGTCCTACCCTGGCACTTATCGCCCTGACCCCAGCTGCGTGGGGGAGGGCTGTCTCTTTTCACCTGCTTGAGAGCTCCTCAGGGTGAGGTACAAAGTCTGACATGCCCACATCTACTCCATCTCAGGGCCTGGTGCCTAGAAGGTGTTAGGAAAAGTCTGCTGAATGGAGAAGTGTGTGCACATGCCGACCAAGTCCTCCTCCTCCACATCTGTGATGCCTCCTTAAACACGCCTATAACCACAGCTACTTGAGCATTTGCTGCCTCCCTCCAAAATCCTCCCCTGGACTGGGAGCTCTGCATTCATTCAGTCATTCATAACAGATATTTACTGAACACTTATTATTAAGCATTTAAAGGCACTGTTCTAGGCACTAGGAATTTAAAAGTAAACTAGAGAGACTCAATTCTGCCCTCGTGGCATTCACATTCTAGTATGAAAGACTGAGGAAAACCAGAGATGGGCTGCATAATGCCGGGTCCTCTGGAAAATTAACACAAGGAAAGGGGAGGGAGTGGTTGGCTGGGGTGGAGCTGGTAAGGGGAGAGGACTCCATTTTGTCACTCCTACTCTCTGCCAGGACCGCCAGCTCCTGGCTCAGGCCTGGGGCCCAGTAACGCTACCAGAGAGTGAAGTAGGAAATTCAGTGTAGGCAGGTAGGTTGGCTGCTCTGGGCCAGACTCCTTGGGGACCCCTTTCTCAGGGGACTGGCCTGCTCCCTGCCCCTGGGCTCAAGAGTTGCAGACACAGAGTTGAGTCCAGGAGGAAGCAGGAGGGAACACCCCAGTCTCTCTCTCCTCCCATCTCCTCGGCTGGCAGTGCCTCCCATTGGCAGGACCCAACAGAGCCCTGTGGACCCGATACAGTCCACACGGTCAGCCTCACTGGTACCAGGCTGGGCAGAGGGGGCTAAAGGATGAAGGAGGGTGTGGAGAAAAACAATCCAGAGAGGGTTTGAAGTGTATTCCCCCAGAAGCTCATGGTATTTCTTCAGAGAGCTCTTAGGAGTCTTTTAGTTTCTTTATATTTTGTTATCAATTGATTTTTTTCACAAAGGGTGTGAATCATTTGTTCCATGAAGATATTTAAAAGGAAATCAGATGACTTCATGCTCAGGGGCATGAACAAAGTGACCTTGACATCATCATGCCACCTGGAACTTGGGTCTCAAGGTCACATTCCAGGCCCAGCAGGTACAAACAGGCTGCAGTGCAAGAGCAGGGTCTGGGAGTCTAGAAATCAGCGTTCAGGCTCTGCCTCAGCTCCTGCCCTGTGGTGTGACCTCAGGCAAGTGCTTCCTTCTCTGGGCCTCAGTTTCCTCAATCTTCCACCAGTGATCCCTAATAGGCTTCCTAACTCCAACGGCCAGGACCCCTCTGAGAAGGACAATGTCACCAGTACTGTAGGAGCCTGGTGTTTCCTGATTATGGGAGACAGATAGCTCTGAACTTATTTATATGGAGGAAAAAAATCCAGAGAACTGTCTCCTGGAAAACACCTGGGAACATTTGCAGGCTGATTAAAATGCACATCATTACCGTCTGCTGGGACACAAGAAAATCAAGGGCCAGGTGTTGCCGCAGCAGTGGGGGAGCAGGAGGAGAGGTTCTGGGAGCGGTGATGAGGGTCCTGGCAGCTGGAAATGGAGAAGAGAGCTTGGCTGGTAGCTGGGTCACAATCCCAGCTGGGCCCCTACTTCAGAGCGTGACCTTGAATCAGCCTCTTTGCTTCGCAAGACCTCAGTTTCCCCAGCTGTAAAATGAGAAGTTGAACAGTTATCTCTGGGGCCCCATCCAGCTTTGTGTCCACATCAAATTGGCAAATCTGGCAGGAGGTATGAAAGGCTGGGGAACAGAAGTTTCGGGCACCCTTAGGGCCAGGGGCACATTCCTTGTGAAGTTATGAGCTCAGGCTCCATGAGCTTAATTGACAGCAGGCCCCACTCCTTCCTGGCTCTGTAACTCTGGACAAGTCCCTGCCCATCTCTGTGCCTTGGTTTACTTCCTGAAAAAAGATTAGAGTGACATCGTCTGTTGTAACCCACTAGCTTGCTATTTGTTTTCTGTTTGTCCCATCTGTGCTTTGTCTTGCCTTCTTTTACACGGAGCATCATTGATGACTCTACTTTGTCTTCTGTCTTGGCTCATTACCTATAACTCTCTGTTCTGTTATTTCAGCGGTAGCTTTTGGGTTTATAATACAGATGGTTAACACAGTCTACCTACTTACAAAAGGCTCTTCTCCTACTGTTGCATCATTGTTACCATGCATTTTATTTATACATGTTATAAGCCACACACTATATTATTATTTTTGCTTGAAGGGTCAATATTCCCACATACGTGTGTGAGTCAATTGTCCATCTAGCTGGTAGCATTCCATTGGATGGATGTTATCAACATTTGCTTATCCATTTATCTGTTGAAAGATGTCTTGGTAGTTTGCAGTTTGGAGCAACAATGAATACGGCAGCTATATATACATATTTGTGTACAGATTTTTGTGTGAACATAAGTTTTCAGTTCTCTTGGGTCAACTATCTAGAAAAGGGATTTCTGGGTCATATGGAGTTTGGTGTTTAATTTTATAAGCAACTCAAAGACCTCTTTTGTATATATATTTTTATAAGATTTCAGATTTATGTTTGTGCCATTCTGGCTTCCATCAGAATTAGCTAATTCTGCTGAATTTTGACATAGAATGAGAGGATACCAACATGCACTTTAATATTGAATTTGATTGGGGATTTCACAATGTCTCTGTGAAACAAAATGTTATCCATGACAAACTTTCCAAAGAATACATATTTTGATATATAAACACATCTTTTAATGCATATATGAATAAATAGGAGTGGTGGAAATGGGATGGAATTGAATGGATGTAAGTAAGAGCTGAACAACTAGTCTAAGGCTTGATATAGCTGTTGGGGTAAGAGGCATAGGAGCAGAAGCAGAGAAGTCCAAGATGCCCACTGCGCATGACCCACATAGTTACCTTTATGTCTTCATGTGGATTTGAGGTACTGTCTAATGTCCTTCCATTTCAGCCTGAAGGATTTAGCATTTCTTGAATGGCAGATCTGCTAGGGACAAATTCTCTTTCTGTTTATCTAGGAATGTCTTAGTTTCTCCTTTTTGAAGGACAGCTTGTCTGTCTATAGAATTGTTGGCTTGACATACTCTCAGCTCGTTGTAGGCGCTCTGCCATTGTCTCTGGTATCTACAGCTGTCGATAAGAAGTGAGCTATTAATCTTTCTATGGACTTCTTGTACATGATGAATTGTTTTCCTCTCCTTGCTTTCAAGATTGTCTACCTTTTGACAGTTTGGCTATATCATGTCTAGGTGTGGGTCTCTCTGAACTTACCCTACTTAATCTGTTGAGCTGCTTTGATGTGTAGATTAATGGTTTTCATCAAATGTGGGAAGCTTTTGGCCATTTTCTTCTTCAAAATCTTTTTGCCACTGCGCTTTTCTCTTTTCCTCTCTCCTTCTGGGACTCCCATCAGGCATATGTTAGTAGGCGTGATGGATTCTCATAGATCTCTGGTTCTCTGTTAATTTTTATTCAGTCCTTTGTCTTTCTGTTCCCCGGACTGTATATTCTCAATCGATTTATTTTTAAATTCACTGATTCTTTTTCATGCCAACTCAAATCTGCTACAGAGCCCTTTTAGTGAGTTTTTCCTTTCAGTTACTGTACTTTTGAACTCCAGAATTCTATTTGGTTCTTTTAAAAATAAATTCTTTTTGTTGATTATATCTATTTGGTAAAGCAATCTCTTATTTTCCTTTAGCTCTTTGGATAGACTTAAAATGGCTAATTTAAGGTCTTTTTCTATTCAGTCCAATGTCTAGGCTTCCTCAAGGACAGTTTCTACTGATGGCTTCTTTCCCATGTATGAGCCACATTTTTCTGTCTGTGTGTCTTAAAATTTATTGTTGAGAACTGGACATTTTAAGTAATATAAAGTGGTAACGCTGGAAATCAGATTCTCCCCCCTCCCCAGGGATTTTGCTTCTCAGGGCCACAGTTTCCCCAGCTGTAAAGTGACGAGTTGGACAGTTTATCTCTGGGGCCCCATCCAGCTTTGTGTCCACATTAAATTGGGAAATCTGGCAGGAGGTGTGAAAGGCTGGGAAACAGAAATTTCTGGGGCCCTTGGGGTCTATTGTTATTTTGGTAGTTGTTCATGAGTTTGTTTGTTTTTCTTTAATGATGTTTCTATAACGTCTGTATTTATTGTCGTGTGTGACCACAAAAGTCTCTGTTCAGACAACTTGTGGGTGGCCAGCTAAGGATTGGAAGGAGACTCCCTTAAAGGCCCAGAACCATTAAACTTCCCGTCTTTGCTGAGGGGCTCTGTGAGAGTCGGAGCATGCCTTCAACCCTCACCCAGGCAGTTCACAACTGTATAAACCTGGGCCGTCACGACGCCTGAAGGTCAGTCAGAGGTGAGGGCTTTGGGCCTTCTCGGGTCCGTCCTGAGCATGTGCATAGCTCTACACGTGGTACCCTAGCTCCCAGAAATATTCTGAAGCTTTTCAAGGCCGTATGGACATCCCATTCCCCCGTGTTGCCTTTTAAGCTTTTAGCTGGTCAATTGGTTACCCTCACTGTTGTCCAGTGTCTCAGTCAGGTAGTCATGAAGTTAAACAATTGCTTATTTAACTAGTTAAAATAATTGTTTTTTAGAAACACCCCCAGAATAAAGGCTTTTTGCAAGGGAAAGTTCTGACTCAGGTAAAATAAAGACAGCCTTAAAAATGAGGTCTTTTAGGGAACTACCAGACAGACCAAATAATGACAGCTCTCTGAGAAAGTGGCTTTGAAGATGCTCCAGCTTTGTTCTGACTCCTCCAGGGATTGCCAAACTGCTCTCTTACCATGATTCTGGGCTGTTGGATTTCAAGGTTACCATGGAGTTCCGGGGAGTGGGGGGATGAGACTGCAGCAAAGGTCACAGAGCCCACTATTCTTACTGATATATTTACTGATCATCTGGAGTAAATGCACCCAGGATTTTTTCAGGCCTTTGGTTAATTTCCACAGTTCTGAAAAAATTGATTCTGAGCTCTTTATCCATCACTTTGTAGAAGAGAGAATTTTAATCAGTCTTCACTGAGCCATTTGCACTGATCTCACTCTATATTGTTGAATTAGAAATCTGTGATCATCCTATTTTTATTTCTCACATTCATATTTTGTTGCTCAGTGCAAAACATATACTTTTTTTTTCTTTCTGGTAGCTCTGTACATTTTCTCCTTTTCATAAGTTTTGATCAATTTGATAGTGTGCCAGGCACTGGGTGACGAACTTTATATGCACCATTTCCTCACAACAACTTAGGTAAGTCATACAATTCCCTTATCTTTGTCTGTAACATGAGGCTATTTCTTTTTTTATCATGTCCTTGCATGAAAATACAATACTTAGAAGACACTGTATCCAGGTACTACTGGACCAATAAAAAAGAAAAGAAACGGAGCGCATTGGACTAAGTGGTACTAACCATAGCTTCTAGCCCTGACCATCCCGGGGTCTTTGATTCTGGACTTTCCAGAGTGGGCAAAGTTGGATCTGGAGATACTGAGAAGTGAGGCTATTGCAGACACCGTGGCTGATGGGGAAGCCTAATATACCAGGTGGAAGTTGCACTGTGTATGTTAATGTGTTTTAGTCTATTCTGCTCTCTCTTGCCCAATTTCTGATAAAGCTTTCTGGTCCCCCTCATCCTGATGTATCACTAACCTTACCTCATTCATGATACTTCACACTTACAGGCATAATTTGGAGTCCTTGAACAGACCATGATTCTTTATCCTCAGGGCCATCCGATATGCTGTTCCCTCTGCCAAGAATGTGCTTTGCCTTTCAGGATATTTTCAGTTCCAGGGGCATAATTCCAACTCCAATAGGTTTAAACAAAACAGAGGGGGAAAAAATGAGGCATCTATTGGTTCATTCATCTGAAAAGTCCAAGGGTTGAGGGCTTCGAAGCACAGCTGAATCCAGTGCTCAAATGATGTAATTTTATAATCTCATCTTTCCATCTCTCCCCTCCTCCCCACCCTCCCTTTTTCTCTCTTCCCCTCCCAAGACCACTTCTCTCCCTCATCCTCTCCTCTTTCTCTATCTCTCTATGATGTCACCTTCCTCTCCCCATCTCTCACCCCCCACCCAGTCCCTGGATAATTAAATGATATTGTGAAACATGTTTCGTCTGAATTTGGCTCAGGACCATGGAGGGCCAGCAGCCACATGTTCATTAAATGACTGTGGAGAGGGATGTAATGAAGCAGTTTCATTACAACTGGTATCTCAGGCCAGCCTGTGAGGTGATGATGTGTTCATTAGGAAGACAGAACTACAGACCTCAGCCACAAGTGCACAGCAGGAGGTGTGAGCAGGCTCAGATGATGGCCTGGGCTGCCCAAGGCCTGGAGCTCTGGCTGGAAGAGGTGGGGGTAAAGGAGGTGAGGCTGGGCCCAAGTGGCCCCTGTTACTGTGCTGCCACCACAACTGTGAGTGGCAGAAATCCCGTGGCTTTGACTAGAGCTATGCAGAGGTTCCCAACGTGGGCCTCCATAATACTTGGGGGTGCTTATCACAAGGGACCCCTGAATTCCTCTGTTTACCTGTCTATAAATGGAGGAATTGGCCTGGCATGTGACAGAGCCCTATTGGATTCTGTGTGTACAACTGCAATCACAATGACAGGGCAGCTTATTGAGAAGCATTGCTGCCTTCTTGGTGGCCTCTGTCCATTGTGCCGTTGGGATCTCACAGGAGTAGTTGGGGCCATGACATAACAACAGCAGCCACCATCTCATGAGCACCTACTGTGTACCAGGCCCTGAGCTTAGTGATTTACCTGGATTTTTTCACTTAATCCTCACAAAAACTCTCAGCGGTAGGTAGTGTTATTATCTCCCATTTTATGGATGAGGAAACTGATCAAATAACAAAAACATTGTGTAGTTAAAACTCCACCCATCTGTGGGTGGGTCTGGCCTGCCTGCCTCCATTCTTCCAAGTCGGCTCCTCTGGGACAGATGAGAAGTCCCTGCAGAGGGCTCAGCATGTGACGGGGGGAATGCTTGTGAACCTTCCCCCTTGATACAGTGGCTCCCTTGGCTGTCAGAGTGCAAGCTCCGTGGAAAGATGGGGCAGCTCAGGGGCAGTGGGAGGGAAGAAGAGGCTCTGCCACACCCCTGCCCGATGCCCACACTGTTGTGAGGGCAGGTCCCCGACCTGGGCAGGGAGAGGCTTCTTTGTGCCTTGTCAGTAGGAACAAACCTGAGATGGCCCTGGTGCCCTAATCATAGGGTTGAGGGAGCGGGGTCTGTGTGTGTGTGTTTGTGTGATAATGGTGGTGGGAGGTCAGGATTTGGAGCAGAGGAGGGCAGAGCCCACCCCAGAGGAAGCCATGAGGTCTTTAATAGACCTCAGGGGACACAAAGGCAGCTGCAGACATCTAGGGGGCCAGGAGGGAACAGGCTGGTCAGTGACCATTGAAATAGCAGCGGCAAACAACTGTAGAGAAGCTACTTTGCTAGGGCTTCTGTGTGCCAGCTCTGTCCTAAGCACTTGATGTGCATTATCTCATCTAATCCTCATTATGACCTTGTGGGGGAGGTACAGTTATCACCCTGTTTTACAGATAGGAAATCCAGACAATGGAGGCTCCTGTGTGGGTCACTGAGCTGCTATGCAATCATGGAAGGCTCTGAGTCCTAGCAGTCTGCTTCCAATTGCACACTTTACTAAAACTTGGTTCATGGAACTTCATAGAGTCACACATATTTGTTGACCTACTATGTGTCAAGCACACGCAGGGGCTTTACTCACATTACCTAACCCACACAACTAAGTGAGGGGGCTTCCCCACCTACTTAATCCGTGAGAAGCCCAGGGCTCAGGAGACTGACTGCCGAGGGGCTGCTGGGATTTGCCCAGCCTCAGCCCAGGTCTTGGTGGTCCCTCTGGGTTCTGGTAGGCCTGACCCCTCCCAACACTGTGCCCTGCTCAGTGTGAGGGTGCAGGGGCTGTTCTCAGACTCAGTCTTACCCTGATAGTTCTTAGCGGCCTAGAATTTGTGAAATTGAGCTGTGGCCTCTGGGTCCCCGCCAGGGGTCTTCCAAGCCTAGATGGCCCCTGAGTCATGTGAACTAACTAGGCCAGTCCCACCTTTCTTTATTAGAAATGATATGCATTAAACAATTCTGTTCACCCACTTAGATCTACAGACCGTTTTGGGCCCTGGAGGCTCCTTACTCTGCCAAGGGCCACTTCCAGACAGGATGTGTTAACTTTTTAGCAGGGGAGTAACCACACTGCAAACAACCCCTGAATATATGAAGCATCTGGGCCTGGCATCCTGGTACCAGCAGCCAGGCCAGTTCAGCCAATGGAACATTTCTTCTCTTTCCTGAGTATCAGTGAGGCAGGACCTGTGAAACTGAGATGAGGAAATCAAGGCCCAGAGAGGTTAATTGATCTGCCCAAGGCCACACAGCCTGGCCATGTGGGGCAGGGATTCAAACCCAGGCACCTGGTGGCCCCAAGTCCATCTTCTCCCTCCCAACTGCACTGTGTAGATTTGCTCTTCACCACATGGGGGTCCCCATGGCTCCTCCACCTCTGTTGCCCCAAAGCCACCAGGCAGCTCCCTGGGAAAGAGAAGCCTCAGGAAAGCCCAGCCTTCAAGGGGGAGCAGCTGAGACGTCCCTCCTGAGAAGCAAACATTCCCCAGCAGAGTAAATCCTGGGCTCCTGAGCACCTACCTGCAAGTGCAGGCTCCCCCTCCTTCCCCAGGACGTTTGCAAATCAGATCTTAGACCTTAGACCCCACAGAATCTGCTGTGCGGGTAAGTGAGGCAGGGAGGGGAGAAAGGCTGGGGGAAGAGCAGCCCCGAAGTCAGCCCTGGGGGTCTCCTGGGATGGAGGGAGAGGCACAGCATGGTGCTGAGGGACTATGGCTCCCACCTGTGCCCCAAGGACAGATCAGATGCTTCCTGGGGTCCCTAACAGCCCCGACATTCTGTGGGTCCCCCACCTGGAGACAGCTGGAGCAAAGGGTCTGGGCTCAGGGATGGAGGCTGGGACGGGGCTTGGGAGTCAGCAGCAGCTCTGAGCTAAGCCCTGGGTGGGGGTGTTTGGTGGGAAGAGGGGCTGGTGGTCACAGAGGACAGGCCTGGGATAGGGTGCCCAGCTGGGGCCCTGGGCCAGAGCAGCCAGGAGGAAGGAAGCCAGAGGGGCAGGACTCTGCACACTGGGCTGGGAGTCAGTGCCTAGGTGAGTTCTGGTTCTGCCTCTGACAGGCTGTGTGACCTTGGGCAAGTCACATGGCCTCTCTGGGCCTCAGCTGCCTCATCTTCACTGTGAAGATGGTCATTCCTGCTCTGGATGCGGGACTGTTGGAAGGACTGGAGAAGGTTAAGGAGGGAAAAAAGCCGGCTGGGAAGGTCCAAGATGAGCTTGGGGGAGGGGCCTGGCCCTGCTCCGCTTGCCTCTGCTCCCAGCCTCCTGGTGATTGGCCAGGCCCTGGTGTTCCCGCCCCTGAGCCCCCAGCTGACTGGAGGAGGTGGGGTCTTTATGCAAACGAGGCTGCTCCCTCCTTCCCTCATGTCCTCCTCCCCCTAAGGCCACCATCACTGGGGCTTCACACATGCTGGTGTGAGTTTCCCCCGGAATGGCTGGAGCCTGGTGAGACATTTGATTTATTGCCTGAATGCAGGACAGCTCGGGCTGACTCTCCCCAGGACCCGTGCTGCTCCCCCAGCCCTACCACTGACCCGACCCTCCCAATCCCTGCCCCTCACCAGCAAGCCCTTCACCTCTCTGAGCCTCAGTCCCCTCCACTGTTAAAAGGGGATAAGAACGCCCACCTCATGGGCTTGTCCCGTGTATTTACACACTCTTGTGTCCTTCAACAGTATTTATTGGGAGCCTCCTGGGCCAGGCAGGGTCTAGACACTGAGGACACGGAGGTGGGCAGGGGAGATGAGGCCCTGCTCTCTGAGATTCCCTCGCGGTGGGTTGTTGGGTGGCCGCAGTGAGGAGCTGGCCAGGAACGCATGGCCAAGAGGCGAGGCAACGCAGAGTGGGTGACACACCCAGAGGCACGGAGCCCAGACCAGGCTGGCTGCAGAGCAGACACACGACATCACCCGATGCCACCCACCAGACCGCCCTCCTAGTCAGGAGGGGACTTTCAGTCCCCTCAACACAGTGAGGTCACCTTCTCAGAACATCCAGTTCCCACGTTCAAAGGTGGAGGCCAAGACCTGGTTGGTTCCTTCTGTTGCCGCAGGTCCAGCCACAGGCTCCTGGGTGGCTTTTTGACCCCTTTCTCCAAGCTTCTCACCTTCCCCAACAGCTCCCAGTCCCAGGATTTCCTGCAGAATTACTAGGGACTGGGGAAGGGAAAGGGGGTCTTTGGAGCTGGGTCTTGTTTTCAGACCACCCACCACTGTCTCCCTCCTTTCCCATTCTTCCTTCAGACCCTCCCTTTCCACCACTAATAAGAGAATTTTTAATTATTTTAATTGCCACCTAAAAAATTGGGTTTCTGCCATAGATAATTAAAATGAGGTTCCACTCCAGTTTTCCTATGTTTTGCCTCCTTTTTGAATGTGATGATGAATTTCATAGCACACCTGGCACAAGAGCTGTGGGAGGAGGCGCTGAGGGGCTTCGTGTGGGAAGTTGGAGGGTGTGAACATGGACGTGGAGCTACATCCGGGGCTGGGGGCCCGCGTGTGTGTATGTGCATGAATGTGCCTGTGCACCGTGCCATGACTGGGGCTCAGGGGACATGAGTGCCCTCTCAGGGACAGGGCCAGGGATGGGGTGAGGTAAGGGTACCTGGGAGTGATGGGCAGAGGATGGGGTGAGGTGAGGGTACCTGGGAGTGATGGGCGGGGTGCAGGTGCAGGTCTGCCCCTGGGGCAACAGCCAGGGCCCTGGAGGCAAGTGGGCCCATTCACCTGCCTCCTGGCTGCTAATTTCCCCTCCACAAGCCTCTCTTCCTCATTTCCAGCTGGGCGCAGTGGCTGTCCCTCCTGCATAGGACCACTGGTCTTGAGAATTTAGTGAGATGAGCTGTGCACCCAGGCGAGTGCTCAGGAAGGGTTAGTTATCAGCATTTCAGGCAGGGTGGGGGCAGCCTGATGGGCACACAGGCACACAGGTGACAGCACGTGACCCTGGATGATGAGGACTCAGGGCCTAGGGTCCAGGCAGCAGGGCCCAGGCATTAGGCTTACCTTGGCTGGGGGCACAGCCACCCTTTCTAAGAGGCCTGTCCACCCTCCCAAGAGGTGCTTTGTGGACTGGAGTGGTTTGCAGCCCGGCCTCTTCTCCTGCCCCCAGCATCTCTCAGCAGGAGCTTAGGATCCCACGGGGGGACCATCAGGCCAAATGCCAGAGCCCCAGCCCCAGGGGGACGGGAAGGCACAGCCACTCCTGAGCACCCACTATGTGCTAAACACCTGTGCCTGCCTCAGTCCCCTGTCTTCCCAACAAGCTGCCCCTGCCCCATTTTACAGAGGAGGAAACTGAGGCTCAGAGCAGTTGAGTGACTGGCCCAGGGCCACTTGCCATTGAGTGGCAGGATGGAGATTGAGCCTGGGTCTGAGAACAAGGCCAGCTCTTCTCCTGGGGTCCTTCCCCTGACCACTGACTCAGAGTTGTGAGGTGAGCCCATGAGCCCCCTCCCTCTAAAGGTGGGGGTGAGGGAGAAAGTAGGAGGAAGGGAGGTGCCCCCCCACCCAGGGTACAGATTCCACCGGGGACTTTGCAGGGTGATCTTGGGTGTGTGCCTCCCCTCCTCTTAGTCTCGTTCTTTGCACCTGTCAGATGAAGACAAGGATCCCCACCCTTGTCTACACAGGGTCTACAGAGATGTTGCGGTGCAGTGGCTAAGTGTGGGCTGCTGAGCTGGATGGCCTGGGTTCAGATCCCGCCTTCAGCACACCCTGCATGGCCTGAGCTTGTTGTTTGGTCCCAGTGTTCCCGCTCTCCAACAGGCAGGACCGTGATGGAGTCCTCTGTGACGTCAGGTATGCTGAGTGTCAGTTGTTAGACACAGAACAGTCAGAGTGGGCCCAGCATAAGGGGAAGGAGCAGTGAAGGAGCTAGCTGGTGATGGTGGCTGTGAACATACCAGGTGATGACAGTGGACGCTTACAGAGCATGTGCAGACAAGATAGAGTGCCCGTGAGTGCTTGACTCAGGGCCTGGCTCACAGGCCGAGCTCAGTGGATACCTCTTCCCTGTCACTCCCCGCCCACCCAGAGCTGCCCTCTCTTAGCCCTGGGCTCTGCCCACTCCACCCCCTACATAGCACCCCATCTCCCCCAGTGCCCACCCATCCTACTGCCACCACCCTGCTAGAAGTGAGGAGCAAATTTCAGTGCGCTCTGCCCTGGTGCTGATCGGACCAGGCTTGCTGGGTCCCTGTAGCTCTGCCGTGGCATCTCTGAGCACAGCGGCCCAGCAGCTGCAAGGCTGTGCTCCGTCCAGTATCTGGCTCCTCTCGCTGCTCCCAGAATCAACGGCAGAGTCCTCGCCGTGGCTGCAAGGTTGTTTGTGAACTGACAGCTGTCTCCAGCCACTTCTACAGCCTCATCCTGTCCCACAGTCCCTCATGTACGACAGCAAGGCCACCTAACCTCCAGGTCACTCCTTGATGGCCCCAAGCCTTCAGATTCCCTGTTCCCACTACCTGGGACATGTTTCTCACCCTCAGATCTGAGACTAAAGTCAAAGCCTTCCCAGACCCCCTGGGGAAATGCCCCCACCCCCGAGGCACCCTTCACCACTATGGTCACCCTGCTTTATTCCCTCCACTGCATTAGGCACCTCCAGGAATTATCTCGATTATTCGTTCATGAGTATGTTTAATATCAGTCTCCCAACAAGGCTGCAAGCTCTGTGGAACAGGGACCATGTCTGTTTTGTGCCCTGCTACAACCCCCCAGGCCCTGCAGGGTGCCAGGCACATAGTCTGTGCTACAGAGACACATAATGAATGAATGAATGAATGAGTGTATGAATGAATGAATGAATGAATGGTTGAGCCCTGCTCTCCCTGTGATGATTTTTCCTTAAAGTGGGCTGAGCCTGGGCCTGCCTGGTCCCTCCCAGTCTGGACGACACAGTGGAGTCCCCAGGTCCCTGGTCCTCATGGCACAGATGTTCTCCTATACCAAGGGGTTCAAAGGTCAGCATCCTGCTCCTTCCCCCTTCCACCTACTTCTCTTCCACTCAGGGTCTCCCTGGATTGGCAGAACTAGCTTGACCCCTGGGATTTGTATAGAGTCCAACCACACCAGGCCCCAGTTTCACAAAGACTGAGGGAAGATGTGCAATGGGGGAGGCTTGTTCAGGCCCTCAGAAAGCCTCAGCTGAAAAGGGGACATAGTTATGCCCTTAGAAGCCCCAAGTAAGATGGTCCTGTCTTGTTAATGGGTTCCAGCCCCTGGCAAGTTCACTATGGATTCAGTGAGACCAAGGAAATAACAGTAGAACATTCTTGGGGTGAAAGTGTTTATACCCAACTTTATTCCCATGGTGGCAGGTCAATCACTAGAATCCTGTCCACTCAGAGTGAGTCTGCACGCAGCAAGCCGGTCTCTGCCTCTGGGCCTCTCTACCCCCAAAGCTGTCTCAGTCTCTGTCCTCGGTGCTGCCACCACTCCAGCCTCTGCTCTCCTGCAGCCATGCAGCCGTGCAGCAGCTATGCAGCAGCCGTGCTGCAGCCATGCCACCGTGTTGCCCAGAGCACTGGGCAGAGCTCTTTATATAGTCAGAGACGTATTGCCAACACATGTGCAGTGAGCCAGTTGACCAGGGCCAGGTGAGAATCCTGGCCCAGGAACCTTCACTTTATCCACACTCCACCCCTCCAGGATTCTTGCCTCTCAATCTACATGCCCTCAATCTTCAGCAATGGTCCCTCTGTAAGAAAGCTGTAACATTGTAACTAAATTCCATAACAACATTGGCTACAACAATATACAAATAATAAAAATTACAACAAATTATAATAACCCTTAAGCCTGAAGAGACCCACTGCCACCAAGTGGTCATCCTGACTGTATTCAAACCAGTTCTACTCACATGAGTTAACCAAAAGGACCATGGGAGAAGGACCCACCTTCTCCAGCCCCGCCAGCAGAAAGTCTTGCAGACACACAGGTCTGTATTGTTGCTTTGTCTCTGGCTTCATCCTCAGCAGCCAGACCACTGCTCTGGTCTCAGTTGTTGCCACAGCTCCAGTAAGAGTCTATGTGACTTTCCATCCCATTTCTTCCTGTCTGCTCCTGCCTTTATCAAACCAACCCACATCTGAGTCCTCGTGACCTTCATGGAGCCTTTTAAATTCTTCCTTCGAGTAGCAGACTGTATTTCCTTTTGTGCTTTCACTGCTTGAGCCTGAGGATAGAAGCAGAGCCTGGAGGGTTCCATGACCTGGGGAGGGGGCTGCACCTCTCTTGGAGGAACCCGCAGCTGCTGAGTCTTTATTTGTTTATGGGCTTTCCACCAGCTTTCAACCAGGTGGGGTTTCAACCGAGGAGGGGCTGATGCCTCCGGCACTGGCAGGCCCTCCACCCCCACCTGTTCATCAAACCTCCGCTCCTCCTCCACTTCCTGCACTGACGGCTCCACTACATCCTTCACCTGCCCCACGGCACCTGGCAGCCTGCGCTCTCCTGCTGCTGCTTCTCCGGCTGCCGCTTCTCCGGCCGCTGCTCCTTCTTGTGCTGCTTCCTCTCAGGCTACCATGACATCCTTGACCATTTCCACAGCACCTCGTCGTGACGTCATCTCAGTCCTCAATACAATTTTTTACCTTCTCAATGGCACCTCGCAGCTCATGTTCTCGTGCTGCTTCTTCTTGTGCTGCTGCTTCTCGTGCTTCCTGCAGAAGGACGTCTTCCTCCCTGACCACCTTTCTCAATATTGTGAGAAGAAAACTCCCCGCTATTCCCATGGTCTCACTGTTTCTCAAAGGAACTCCCTAATTTTCTGAGGGCCAATTTCACTGCCTCAGGTGTTGCCTCCACCCCTTCCCAGTCTCGGGGTGGGGTCCAGTCCTCTCGGAGGCAAGCCATGTCGGACCAGACGTCCACTGGAGGACACTCGAATGTCTCCCCATCCTTAGGGGCAGCCCGTGGAAACACTCCTTCCATGAGGGCAGCCTGTTCTTTTCCTTGGTCAAGAATGCATCCTGCCTACTATCGGCAATTGTCTTGCCAATGCGTTCCAGCCCTGGGCAAGTTCACTATGGATTCAGTGTGACCAAGGAAATAACAGTGAAATGTTTGTGGGGTGAAAGGGTTTATACCCAACTTTATTCCCACAGTGGCAGGTCAGTCACTACAATCCTGTCCACTCAGAGCGAGTCTGCATGTAGCAAGCTGGTCTCTGCCTCTGGGCCTCTCTGTCCCTGCAGCCGTCTCAGTCTCTGTCCTCGGCACTGCCACCACTCCAGCCTCTGCTCTCCTGCAGCCTTGCAGCTGTGTGGCCATGCAGCAGCCACGACACCCTGTTGCTCAGAGTACTGGGCAAAGCTCTTTATATAGAGTCAATAATGACATGTTGCCCACATGTACATAGTGAGCCCTACTGGGGCCAGGTCAGAATCCTGGGCACAGGAACCTTCACTTTATCCATAGTACTTAAAGCCTCAAATCTGAAAAGAGAAACAGTCCTGCCCCCTGGAGTCCCCAGCATGATGGGGGGGCCACTGCCCTGCCCTTTGGAGCCTGTAGTCTGGGCAGAAATAGCCTTGTCATTACAAACCTCTGGTCTGCTGGGAGGGTCCTAGCCCTCTCTGGGGTCAGGGGTCCTCTGGGAGAGACCAGGAGCTGCTGAGGGGACCCCAGTCCCCAAAAACTCAGAGGCACGGGCTCACACTGTCCCAACAGAGGCCATTGGTGAGGTAGCCCCTGCTAGATGAGCACCCCACTCCCTAGACTCATTTTGGCTCAGGACTGAATGACATAGTGCGGTCTACCCCTCCACCCAGGAGCCCCTGGGCCTTCTGTTCCTCCCTGGGCCTTTTCCCACACTCACGGGCATGCTGGGGAATATCTAGCAATCAGCTTCCTAGGGAAAAAAAATGGAAACCCTGATTTGTGGTGTTAGCCGGTCTCTGTCCTAAATACTCCCATTCTAGTCAGTTTCAAGCTACCAGTGAGATGTCACTAAACATGAAATTTGGAACAGATGCAGAGTAACACCATTGTACAGTATTTCTGTAAATAAATGTAAATAACCTCAAAGGCATATACAATGTTACCATATTATGAAGTAATTAGGAATCAGGGGTTGTGTTTATTATCTTTGTTTTAAATGTAATTCATTTCATTGCAAATTAATGTAAGTTGATTTTGAATTGTGGCTGTGTTTAATCACTGTCTGACAAAATTCCTGAGGACTTAATCGTCGGCTCTCCGAGCTGGTTTGACTTGGCTCTGGCACGTCGCTGCCCCCCTTCCTCCTGCCCCATCATCCTTCCTTCTCAATCCTACAATTATGAGAACAAAATCTTGCCTAATTTCCCTGCCTATAAAAGAGCCCAGTGCAGAGGCCCCAGAGGCCAAGCAGTCGGCCCCCTGCCTCACTTGATAACCCCCTCTAACGCAGCACTTGACACTTCCGATTTATGTTTCAATGCCTTTATTATCAGAAATGATGATTAAATTTCCAAGACAAATACTGTTTTACCAAACTGAATTAATCATGGAGTGAGTAGGTGGGAAGTGTCTCCAGGGGCTGTGTATCTGAGCTTCAGGAGCAGTTAATTCCTTGGTCCTCACAGAGGCCACCCCCTGAGAGGACATCAGGCCCCAGGGGGTCTCCCAGGGAGACCCCGTTTGGAATCTCATTGGTTCTCCTGCAGCCCTGCTCTTGTGGTGGGGAGTCTGAGAGGAGCAAACTGGTTTTACTGGTAAAGCTTGCAACTGGAAGGGATTAGGGGCAAGGTCGTGTTCAAGGTCACTCATCCCATCAGGGAAGATTCAGAAGGAGACACCTGGCTCCCCAGGCTGACTCCCTGTGCCCTGAAGGGTGGTGTTCCTCAGGTGAAAGGATTACACAGTGTTTGGGACCAGAGCTCCCGCAGGTATAATGTCAGGAATCCCTGAACAGCCCAGTATCTGGGCCACCAGGTCCTGGGGAGCCTAAGGAACGGCCTCACCTACCTGCTCCCCCATACCATCCCCATCAACCCCTTGCTAAGTGACTGCTCAATCTTTGATCCAACCAACCTCTGAATTTAATCTGGAGTCTCCCTGTTTTCTCCATCCCCCTTTCTGATCACAGCCAGGTCCCCACTCACCTGTGTGATCCCTCCTAACTGGTTCCCATCCGTTCTTCATCCATCAGCAGAGTCATCAGCTCAAAATGCAAATCCAGCCATCTCCTGCTCAAAGCCCTTCAGGGCCTCCCTCTGTTCTTAGAACAAATCCCAGCCATCATGGGGCCACAGGGACTGGGGTGACATGGATCCCCCTGGCTGCTCTGGCCTAATGATACCTGCTCGGGGTATTTGCACACCTGGTCCCTCCTGGGGCCTACCTGGGGGCCCACCCCCTTCCTGGCTGGGTTGACACCTTTTTCTCCTTCAGGTTTTCAAATTATATGGGACCTCCTAAGGGAAACTTATCTGACCACCAGCCCTGCCTTGATCCAAATTAGTTTCTCCCTCCTAGAAGCCCTCTCAGAGTGTCCATTCCCCTTCCTTCTGAGCATGTAACACCACAACTGTCTGGTTGACAGACTCCTCCTTGCGGGGAGGAGCTCTGTCTGACACATTTGATGCTGCAGTCCCACCTTCTAGAACCTGGCTGGGCATGGTAGTGGGTGCTCAGCACAGACTTTTGAATGAATGTTGGGGAGATGCTTTGTCCCACTCCTAGTTTCTTCCTGGGGCTACACGCCCATCAAGGGTTCACTGTGGCTCTGCTCTGTATGTTCTTCACTTAGGATGTCAGACTGATGAAGTAGCCACTGTCTGGAAAGTTTCCCGTCACCAAGGCAGGAGGAAAAACAACTTTGGGGTCTGGAAGGGAGGAGGAGGGAATGCCTCACATGGTTATTTAAGTGCCCTGGTCAGAATTGAAACATGTGGTTTCCACTTAACCAGAGCTAATTACCTAACAAGCTCTGCCTAACCAGGACGACCAGGAAGTCAGTCCCACCATGTGCTGAGATTCTTTGTGAACAGAACCAAGGACTCCCACACTAAGCGTTCTTATTTGTTTGTCTGGGTGACTCAGGGAATGATGGCACTTTTCGGGGAAACCCTGCAGGATACCAAGTTTGAGGGGAAAAGTTAAAAAGTAATGATAACGATTTTCCACTCCTGACATGACAGCATGTGGAGCCCCACAGACCCACATTCCTGTGAAACTGGTGAAAATACTAGAAAAGACCCCAAACATTTAAGTCTTTAGAAATGGCCCTATGGTCATAAAACAAATGAAGAAACATTTATTCAAGAAAATCTACTAAGAATTGAGAAGACCTGCAAGAGTCGGTGATATCTGAACCAAGGTTCATATCCTTACCACCCTTTCCCAGCTCCACAAGATGGAAGCTTCACTCGAGATGGGTACAGCCAAGCACATGGGGCTTCCTGTCCCTACAGCTTCCAGCCAGAGACCCACTTCCCAGGAGGAGGGCAGCATCAGCATTTATCATCAGCTGCCGGTTGCAAAACTAAGTTCAGAATAAGTGTGACTGAGAGATGAAGGCTCATTCTCCTACCCAAACCCTATTCACGAGTTCCACCTTGAATGTGACATCACTGAAAATAATGGCACCCTAATTGTCCCTGCCCTGCGTCCATGGAAAAGGAGTCCCAGACTGAGACAGGAAAGCCCAAGAGACCTAGGGCTGCTGTTGCCCCATCCAGTAAACATTCATATCTTGAAATGGCCATGTCATTCAGGGAGAAGTGTGCCACTGTCTACACCCCCAGGACCAGAGCTGAAGCTGAGAGATTTTGCCGAAGGGGAAAGGCTGGGCACTCTACAGAGAGCATCAAATAACCCCCCACCCCCACTGGAGAACTGACTTTATTTGCAACAAAATGTGGAGAAGTTCAAGTCCACAGGAATTGTCAAAATTAGTGGAAGTTGTGATAAAAGGCAATTAAGAAGAAACTGATAGATTTGTTGGAGATATAGGTTAAACTGGAGTTCAGCTATTTTACCAGAGAGAATCAGAGAAAGAGACAGGAGGGAGGAGCCCTCCAGGGGTCATAATAAATAAATAAATTGCATGCTTGGAACTATCCCTTCAAAGGAGCCCAGATTTCATTAGATTTGTCTGTGAAGTAGCTTATGATCTAAAATATTGTTGAAAGCAATAGAGCAATTAGCTGGCAGTTAGTGGGGCTTAACACTCTGTGGTGACTGTGGCCATACTCACTTCTGTTCAGCATTGTACCAGAAGTAGTAGCCAAGGGAATCAGGCAAGAAAAACAAATGAAAGGCAATCAGATTGGAAGGAAGAAGTTAAACTATCTTTAATTGCAGATGGCATGATCTTGTGTACAGAAAGTCCTAAGTAATTTATTAAATCTATTAGAACTAATAAAAAGAAAACTTAAATCCACTAAAAATCTACTCAGACTAATAGATGAGTTCAGCAAGGTTACAGGATATAAGATTAATAGACAAAAATTAATAATATTTCTGTACACTTGCAATGAGCAATCCAAAAATGAAATTAAGAAAACAATTATATTTATAATAGCATCAAAAAAATTAAACTACTAGGAAAATGTTTAACAAAAAAGTACAAAACTTATACTTTAAAACTAAAAAAAATATAATAATTGAAAGAAATTAAAGAAATGTAAAGAAATCTTCTATTTTCTAAATAAATCCATGGTCATGGATTGGAAGACCCAATACTGGTAAAAATGGCAATACTTCCCAAACTGATCTATGGATTCAATACAATCCCTATTATCATCCCAGCTGATTTCTTTGTAGAAATCAACAGGCTGATTCTAAAATACATGTGGAACTGCAAGTGACCCAAAATAGGCAAAACAATTTTGGAAAGAGGAATCAAATAGGAGTTCCCTCATTTTCTGACCTCAAAATTTAGCACAGTTCAATGGTAATAGAGACAGCATACAATTGGTATAAGACATAAATAAATGGAAATAAACCCATGTGTCTGTGGACAACTGATTTCCTATAAGATTCCAAGATAACTGAATAATCTTTTCAACAAATGGTGCTGCGACAACTGAAAAACCAGGTATAGAATAATAAAGTTGGCCCCATACCTTACACTATACACAAGAAATAACTGAAAATAGTTCAAACATAAATGTAAGAACTGAATCTTTAAAACTCTTAGAAGAAAACATATGGGTAAATCTGCATGACTTCAGATTTGGCAACAAATTCTTAGATAATACAGCTAAAGCATGAGTAACAAAAGAAAAACACATAAATTGGATTTCATCAAAGTTAAAAAATGAAAACCATCTTTTGTTTTTCAGAAGAGACTACCAAGAAAGTGAAAAATCAAGCCAAACTGGGAGAATGTATTTGCAAATTATATATCTAACATGGTAGAATGTATTTTTAAAAACTCTTATAACTCAACAACAAAAAGACAAAAAATCCCATTAAAAATGGGCAAAATTTGGGGGATTAAAGATGGCAGTGTGAGAGGTGAGACAGAGGCTTTCTCCTAAAGCTGCATATAATATGAAAATATAATTAATACAACTAATCCTGAGAGAGCGACAGGAAAGAGGACTGCATCAGACTGCATACATCTGGAGAAAAAAGCAGACCTCATGGAACAGGGAAATGTACCAAAGCTGTGGCCCTGCAGGACCCAAGCCCTTCCCCCACCCCTACTCACCAGTGGGAGGAAGAGAAACTGAGCAGAGAGGGAGTGGAGGCCTGGGACTGCTGAATACCTAACTCTGGAGATCTGCTCTGGGAGCACAAACCTACATTTCATGGTGCTTTCATGATACTCTTGTGATTATGGGGTTGGAAAGCTAAGACAGGCAGAATTCCTGGAGAGAATGAGATTCCAGCTGCTTGTGGAAAGCAGGGATCCATATCCAGCTGCTCTGGGACAAAAGCTTATACTTGTGTGCTCAGCCCACTGGTTCAGGTAGCGGAGACAGGCATAGAAGCTGGGAAGCAGGAAACAGCTATTTTCTCCCCCCAGGCACCAATACCGATCCCCTACAACCCCCGACATTGCTTCAAGGGCTGAGCAGCTTCAGAGAGTAGAGCTTCTGGGCACTAGAGGGCACCATATACAAATATGAAGGGCCAAAGGAACCTGGTCCAGAGTAAAATTAATATAACCCCTCAGAAAGATGACATCAACCTCATGACTCTTCCTGAGAGGGATTTCAAAATAAAAATCATTAACATGCTAATGGAGATACAGAAAGACATTCAAGAACTCAGGAATGAATTCCGGTTGGAGAACCAATAGTTGAAGAGCACAATGGAGGGTATTAAAAGCAGATTGGACATGGTGGAGCAGACGATAAATGTAATAGAAACTAGAGAAGAGGAATACAAAGAAGCTGAGGCACAGAGAGAAAAAAAAAGATCTCTAAGAATGAAAAAATATTGAGAGAACTGTGTGACCTATCCAAATGGAACAATATTCAGATTATAGGGTTGCCAGAGGAAGCAGGGAGAGAGAAAGGGATAGAAAGTGTCTTTGAGGAGGTAATTGCTGAAAATTTCCCCAATCTGGGGAAGGAGATAGTCTCTCAGGCCATGGAGATGCACAGATCTCCCAACACAAGGGATCCAAGGAAGACAACACCAAGACATATAGTTAAAATGGCTAAGATCAAGTATAAGCACAGACTGTTAAAAGCAGCTAGAGAGAGAAATAAGATCACATACAAATGAAAGCCCATCAGGCTAACATCAGACTTCTCAGCAGAAACCTTACAGGCCAGAAGGGAGTGGCATGATGCATTTAATGCCATGAAGCAGAACGGCCTGGAACCAAGATTACTTTACCTGGCAAGATTATCATTTAAATTCGAAGGAGGAATTAAACAATTTCCAGATAAGCAAAAGCTGAGAGAATTTACCTCCCACAAAACATCTCTATAGTCTATTTTGGAGGAGTCTTCTGTAGATGGAAGTGTTCCTAAGGTTTAATAGCTGTCACCAGAGGTAATAAAATCACAGTAAAGAAAGTAGAACAGCTAATTACTAAGCAAATGCAAAATTAAATTTGGGTGCAAAATACACCCAAAAGCAGCAGAATACACATTCTTCTCAAGTGCACATGGAACATTTTCAAGAATAGATCATATACTAGGCCACAAAAAGAGCCTCAGTAAATTCAAAAAGATTGAAATTGTACCAACCAGTTTCTCAGACCACAAAGGTATGAAACTAGAAATTAATTACACAAAGATAAAGAAAAAATCCCACAAACACATGGAGGCTCTACAACATGCTCCTAAATACCCAATGGATCAATGACCAAATAAAAACAGACATCACGCAATATATGGAGACAAATGACAACAATAATTCAACACCGCAAAATCTGTGGGATGCAGGCAAGGCTGTGCTAAGAGGAAAGTATATTGCAATACAGGCCCACCTCAGGAAAGAACAATCCCATATAAGCCATCTAAACTCACAATTAATGAAACTAGAAAAAGAAGAACAAATGAGGCCCAAAGTCAGTAGAAGGAGGGACATACTAAAGATTAGAGCAGAAATAAATAAAATTGAGAAGAATAAAATAACAGAAAGAATCAATGAAAGCAAGAGCTGGTTCTTTGAGAAAATAAGCAAAATAGATAAACCCCTAGCCAGACTTATCAAGAAAAAAAGAGAGTCTACACACATAAACAGAATCAGAAATGAGAAAGGAAAAATCACTACAGACAACACAGAAATACAAAGAATTATTAGAGAATATTATGAAAAATTGTATGCTAACAAACTGGATAACCTAGAAGAAATGGACAACTTTCTAAAAAAATGCAACCTTCCAAGGCTGACCAAGGAAGAAACAGAAAAAATCTGAACACACCAATTACCAGCAATGAAATCAAACTGGTAATCAAAAAACTACCTAAGAACAAAACTCCTGGACCAGATGGCTTCACCACTGAATTTTATCAAACTTTTAGTGAAGACCTAATACCCATCCTCCTTAAAGTTTTCCAAAGAGTAGAAGAAGAGGGAATACTTCCAAACTCATTCTATGAGGACAGCATCACTCTAATACCAAAACCAGGCAAAGACATCACAAAAAAAGAAAACTACATACCAATATCCCTGATGAACATAGATGCAAAAATACTCAACAAAATATTAGTAAACTGAATTACAAAATACATCAAAAAGATCATCTATCGTGATCAAGTGGGATTCATCCCAGGGATGCAAGGATGATACAACATTCAAAAATCCATCATCATCCACCATATCAACAAAAAGAAGGACAAAAACCACATGATCATCTCCATAGATGCTGAAAAAGTATTTGACAAAATTCAACATCCATTCATGATAAAAACTCTCAACAAAATGGGCATAGAGGGTAAGTACCTCAACATAATAAAGGCCATATATGACAAACCCACAGCCAACATCATACTTAACAGTGAGAAGCTGAAAGCTTTTCCTTTAAGATCAGGAACAAGACAAGGATGCCCTCTTTACCGACTGCTATTCAACATAGTATTGGAGGTCCTAGCCACGGCAATCAGACAACACAAAGAAATAAAAGGCATCCAGATTGGCAAGGAGGAAGCTAAACTGTCCCTGTTTGTAGATGACATGATATTGTACATAAAAGCCCTAAAGAATCCACTCCAAAACTACTAGATCTAATATCTGAATTCAGCAAAGTTGCAGGATACAAAATTAATACACAAAAATCTGTGACATTCCTATACACTAACAATGAACTAGCAGAGAGAGAAATCAGGAAAACAGTTCCATTCACAGTTGCATCAAAAAGAATAAAATACCTAGGAATAAACCTAACTAAGGAAGTGAAAGACCTATACCCTGAAAACTACAAGACACTCTTAAGAGAAATTAAAGAAGATACCAATAAATGGAAACTCACCCCGTGCTCATGGATAGGAAGAATTAATATTGTCAAAATGGCCATCCTGCCTAAAGCAATTTATAGATTCTGTGCAATTCCTATCAAAATACCAACAGCATTCTTCAATGAACTAGAGAAAATCGTTCTAAAATTCATATGGAACCACAAAAGACCCTGAATAGCCAAAGCAATTCTGAGAAGGAAGAATAAAGTTGGGAGCATTACACTCCCCAACTTTAAGCTCTACTACAAAGCCACAGTAATCAAGACAATTTATTACTGGCACAAGAACAAACCCATATACCAATGGAACAGACTAGAGAGCCCTGATATTAACCCAACCATATATGGTCTATTAATATATGGTAAAGGAGCCACGGTTATACAATGGGGAAATGACAGCCTCTTCAACAGCTGGTGTTGGCAAAACTAGACAGCTACATGTCAGACAATGAAACTGGATTATTTTTTAACCCCATACACAAAAGTAAACTCGAAATGGATTAAAGACTTGAATGTAAGTCATGAAACCATAAAACTCTTAGAAGACAACATAGGCAAACATCTCCTGAATATAAGCATGAGCAACTTCTTCCTGAACGCATCTCCTCGAGCTAAGGAAACAAAAGCAAAAATGAACTCATGGGACTACATCAAACTAAAAAGTTTCTGTACAACAAAGGACACTATCAACAGAACCAAAAGGCATCCTACAGTATGGGAGAATATAATTGTAAATGACATATCTGACAAGGGGTTAACATTCAAAATATATAAAAAACTTACATGCCTCAACACCTGAAAAGCAAATAACCCAATTAACAAATGGGCAGCGGATATGAAGAGACAGCTCTCCAAAGAAAAAATTCAGATGGCCAACAGACACATGAAAAGATGCTCCACATCACTAATCATCAGGGAAATGCAAAGTAAAACCACAATGAAATATCACCTCACATGAGTAAGGATGGCCAGCATTGAAAAGACTAAGAACAACAAATGCTGGCAAGGATACAGAGAAAGGGAAACCATCCTACACTGCTGGTGGGAATGTAAGCTAGTTCAACCATTGTAGAAAGCAATATGGAGGCTCCTGAAAAACTAAAACTAGAAATACCATTTGACCTGGAAATTCCACTCCTTGGAATTTACCCAAAGAATATAACTTCTCACATTCAAAAAGACATGTGCACCCCTATGTTTATTGTAGCACTTTTTACAATAGCCAAGATATAGAAGCAACCTAAGTGTCCATCAGTAGATGAATGGATAAAGAAGATGTGGTACATATGCACAATGGAATACTATTCAGCCATAAGAAGAAAACAAATTTTATCATTTGCAACAACATGGATGGAGCTGGAGTACATTATGCTCAGTGAAATAAGCCAGGCAGAGAAAGACACATGCCAAATTATTTCCCTCATTTGTGGAGTAAAACAATGAAGCAAAACTGAAGGAACAAAATAGCAGCAGACTCAGAGACTCCAAGAATGAACTAGTGGTTACCAAAGGGGAGGGGTGTAGGAGGGCAGGTGGGGAGGGAGGGAGAAGGGGATTGGGGGGTATTATGTTTAGTACACATGGTGTGGGGGATCACAGAGAGAACAGTGTAGCACAGAGAAGGCACATAGTGGATCTGTGTCATCTTGCTGCACTGATGGACAATGATTGCATTGGGGTCTGGGTGGGGACTGGATAATATGGGCAAATGTAGTAACCACATTGTTTTTTCATGTGAAATCTTCATAAGAGTGTATATCAATCATATCTTAATAAAAAAAATTTTTTAAATGGGCAAAATTTCAGATGTACATTTCTCTCAAGATGATATACAATGGCCAATAAGCTCATGAAAAGGTGCTATATACGAATCATTAGTTAGCATGAAATGCAAATCAAAACCACAAAGAGATACCACTTTATACCCACTAGAATAGAAAAGTCAGATAATAACAGTTATTGGCAGGGATGTACAAAAATTTGAAGGAACCCCTATACATTGCTGGTGGACATATTGAAGGTACAGCCACTTGGAAAACAGTATCACAGTTTCTCAAAATGTTAAACTTAGAGTTACCATATCACCCACCAGTTCCACTCCCCAGTTTATACTCAAGAGAAATAAAAACATATATCCACACAAAAACTCAAACACAAATGTTTAGAGCAGCCTTATTTGTAATAGTGAAAAGGTGGAAACAACTCAAATGTCCATCAACTGACAAATGGATAAACAAAATGTGGTTTATCCATAGAACAGGATATTAGTTAATTATAAAAAAGAGTATTAATACACATAAAACATGAAGCACTTTGAGAATATTATGCTATGTGAAAGAAGACAGTCATCCAAAAGACTGTATATTAAATGTTTCCATTTGTATGAAATGTTCAGAAGATTGAAATTTATAGAGACAGAGGTAATTAGTGGCTGTTGAGGTTTTGGGGGCATGGGGCAATAAGGGGGTGATAGCTAAAGTGTATCAGATTTCTTTATGAAGTAATGAAAATGTTTTAAAATTGTTGTGATGGTTGTATATGTCTATGCTATACTAAATACTATGGAATTGTATGCTTTAAATGGGTAGTTTTTATGGTATGTGAATTATGTCTCAATAAAGCTGTTATGAAAAATGATATAATAGCAAGTCAGGACTTCTGCATGGCAGAGTAAGGACCTCTAAAAATTTTGCTACTCCATAAAATCAACAAGAACACTGGTAAAATTGTGAAAATCAACTTTTTCAGGAACTCTGGAAGTTTGCCAAAGGTTTGCAATAATCCAAGAAGCATCTATTCAAGAAAAACTGGGGACTCTCAGTAAGAACAGAGCACTTTGTGGTGTTTAACTCACCGTATTCCTGTACACTTTTCCACAACTTTGCAGTGGACTCGAAAAGCAGCAGCCTAGCAACCACAGTAGCTGTGAAAGCCAATATCCTAGCAGCCACTGAAGAGGCAGATCGGCTTCGGTGCTCCTCTACAAGGCCCACAAAATTGTCACCAATTAACTTCTCTAGAAGCTCATTGACTATGCCTGTTCAAGGAGCCTATTATTATTTGACCTGACACAGAGCTTACTCACTAGGGAAAGTCCTATCCCAGGGTGTTTGTCAAAAATAGCAATTGTTTAACACAATACAGCTGTCTGAAATAGTGATACCAGTCAAAGCAAAGAAGATGCTGGCCAAAAAATTTTAAAGGAGGATATGAAGAATTAAATATCCATAGGTAGGGAGCTTTGAAAACTTCTAATATATTCTTGAGATTCTAGAAGCCCTGTGTATGTGAAGGGCTGAACTTATACCCAGAAAAGACTGTGAAAGCCCTAATCTCTCCCCTGTGGCTGATACTGAGGCCCTGTGCAAACAGGAGGAGCAGATAAAGCAGAATTGTGCACTGGTAGAGAGTCAAAGGTGTACCCAACAAACCCACAGGGACCTTCGACAAAGAGCAAGAGACTTAGTAGTTCATCACCCTTAAGGCAATCTTGATATAATCATTAACTGACCACCAAGTTATCTGTGCAGAGACTAGTGACCACATATAATAGGAAACCCAAACCTTACTGAATTGGTTCAGGAATTTCACTAATCAAAGAAGCAGGAGCAACAATAAAAACAGCATTAATCCCAAATTCCAAAAAGGGTAGTGAGAATCTGACTTTCTGAGTTGCCCCTTCAGATTATTTAAAATGTCCAGTTTTCAGCAAAAAAGTACAAGATATGCAAAGCAATAAAAAAGGGGTGGCCCATGCACAGGAAAAGAGATGGTCACTAGAAAGTGTCCTTGAGGAGGCCCAGAGGTTGAATTTATTAGACAAAAAGCTTTAAATTGTCTATTATAAATATAATCAAATAACTCAAGGAAACCATGTCTGAAGAATTAGAGAATATGCAAATTATGTCTCACTAAAGAGTGAATACCAATAAAGATAGATATTACATTTAAATAAAATTAAAGAGAAATTCTGAAGCTGAAAAATTACAAAAAGTTAAAGAAAAATATCGGTAGTAACTCAACAGTAGATTTGAGTTGGTGAAAGAAAAAAAATCAGTGAAGTTGAAGATAAGTCATTTGGGATCACCTAATCTAGTCTGAGAAATAGATGGGGCAAAGAATAAAGAAAAATAACAGAGCCTGAGAGACCTATGGGACACTGTCAGGTATACCAGCATACAAATACTGGGACTCCTAGAAAGAGAGGAAAGAAAGAGAGATCAGAAGGCATATATGAAAAAAATGATGGCTAAAATTTCCCAAATTTGAAGGAAAATATTAATCTACATATCCAATAAGCTCAATAAGCTTCAAGTAGGATAAATTCAAAGAGAGAAACACTAGAGACAAAATAGTCAAATTTTCAAAAAGACAAAGAGAGTATCTTGAAAGCAGCATGAGAAAAATGACTCATCACATAC
This sequence comes from Manis javanica, assembly GCF_040802235.1. NCBI lineage: Eukaryota > Metazoa > Chordata > Mammalia > Pholidota > Manidae > Manis > Manis javanica. The sequence goes on along the minus strand of NC_133159.1, from coordinate 22,488,423 downwards.
AAGGAATTCTCATCAGAGAATGGGGACCAGAGATAGTGAGTTGGTATATTTAAAGTGCTTAAAGAAAAAATTGTCAACCAAGAATTCTATACCCAGGAAAACTTCTGAACTGAAGGAGAAATTAAGATATTACCAGCTATGCAAAAACTGAGACTCTGTCACTAGCAGAGCTGCCAGAAAGGAATGAGGAAAAAGGAATACCAAAAAGAGTGCTTCAGGCTGAAATGAAAGGACATTAGATAATAACTTTACTCCATGTGAAGAAATGAAGGACACTGGTCTGGGTATCTACATAGGTAAATATAAAAGACAGTATAAATGTACTTTTTTTTCACTTTTTTAAAATTTAATTTTATTTTGTTATCATTAATCTACAATTACATGAAGAACATTATGTTTACTGGGCTCTCCCCTATCCCAAGTCCCCCCTACAAACCCCATTGCAGTCGCTGTCCATCAGCATAGTAAGATGTTGTAGAATCCCTACTTGTCTCCTCTGTGTTGCACAGCCCTCCCCTTTCCCCCACCCCCCACATTATACATGCTAATCATTATACCCCCTTTCTTCTTCCCCACCCTTATCCCTCCCTACCCTCCAATCCTCCCCAGTTATAAATGTATTTTTTCTAAATTATTTTCTTTTTGTATTTGATTGAAGAGACAATGAAACAAAGCAAAATTTATAAATATCTGTTTGTGGCCTGATAATATATAAGGATAATTTTCATGATGTTAATAACACAAAGGAGGGAGGAGGCAATGCAGATTTATTAGAGCAACGCTTTTTTGTTTTAATGAAATTGATTGATCTTTTTTTTCTTCTGCAGCCTGATCGAGAGAGACATGGGACAACTGCTTCTAAGAAATAAACAGGTTTCTTAAACTTAAAAAAAAAAAAGAAAGAAATTCAATTGATATTAGCCTGAACTAGATTGTTTTCAATTAATATGTTAATTGTAATCACTGAGGCAACCACTTGCAAAATAATTTTAAAATATAGTAAAAGAAACAAGGAAATTAAAGTGACTTTGCTGACAGAGCTAACATTCAATATTGGGTCTATGTAACTTGGCCTGCCCGTCGTGTTACAGGCAATCTCTGCAGCTACCATTGCATTAGCTGTCCATGTGGTCCCTCAGGTGGGCAGCATGGGGACCAGGATCAGTTAGACACATGGGAAAACTGAGAGAGGGGAATGTGGGTGATCTGTCTATGGTACTTTGGCTTATTTGTGGCTCCAAAACATAGGACTATAGATTTTTAGGCATGAAACTTGTAAAATAAATTCAAAACTTCTTTCACAGCTCACTTAGCCCGTGATGCTAATCTATAGGGGGGTTAAGAATCATCTGGTGGAGGGTGGATGTGTTTGTTCAAAATTCTGATCCCCAGGCCCCAGTGGTTCTGATTCAGTGGGTACCAGAGGGGGCTAGGGAATCTGTAATTCAAATGGGCACCCCCACCTACCCCTGCCCTCCTCTTCCCAGACCAAAGTGATTCTGATGCAAAGTCATGTATAGACCACACATGGAGAAATCCAGGTTCAGGATATTCTAGGCCCTGCTGTAGGGACTTCACATTCATTTTTCAGTCTTTCAGAACCTAGATTGTGGATTCGGCCTACCTGCACTGCCCAGCCTTCAGCACTTACTAGTTCAGGTTAAAGCGTTCGGAATAGTGTTTGCATAAAGTACACATTTTATAATATCAGCTCTCTTTGTTATTATTTTCTTATTCAGCAAATGAAATTATCTTAAAACAGCTATTTCAACCCCATTTCACAGTTGAGGAAAGATGCGCACAGAGAGGTAAGTTAATTATTTTAATGGCACACAGCTAATGAGTCAGAGAGTTGGAGTTCAAACACCACTCCATGTGACCCCAAAGTCAGTCTTCTTAACCATTAGGCTGCCCTGCTCCAGGGGCACATGTTCCAGACCCTGCTCTTTGCACCTGAACCTGCATGGTGAGACTGCCTCAAGAGCCAGCCTGGCTGCTTCAAGATGGGGATACAGTTCCCAGAGGTTGGGGGAGGGGAGGGGGTGGAACCCTGCCTCTTCATGCCCCCCTAGACTCATCTCAGACCATTGTCAGGACTCAGGAGCTCACCAGAAAGCAAGTGTCCTCTCCAGGGGCTCTAGTTTCAATTTTCTGATGCTCACCTGGAGGGAGCTCAAACTGGCATATTACCATATTGGATGAGAAGGTGACAATGCGGCCTCAGGATGACAGACACGGGTTTCAATCCCAGCTGTCACATGCTTGAGACCTTGGGTAAGCCTCAGCTTCCTCATCTGTTAAATGGGTGTAAAAGTAGAGCCCATCTCAATGGGCCATCATGCCAGGACAACGTATATGCAGAGTCAAGGCTTGATAAAGTTAGCAGTGGGCGATATTATCATTCTCTGCACACAGGCGAAGTCGTGTGGCTTTCCCCAGCAGGGTTGTTTCCTGGTCTTTGCACTGGAAACATCTGGAGCCTGGAGTCACCCTAGCTCCCCTTGCCCCAGCAGGCTCTCCTCTGGAATTGCGTTAAGGTTCAAGGACAGATGGGGGAGGCAGGCCAGGGCCAGATCTCAGCTCAGAGTCCTTGGGGGCTCCTCAAGCCGCCTGGAGCCCCTAGGCCTCATCCAGACCCTGCTCCCTCCCGGGCTAGGAGGGGTGCGCCTGCTCGGAGGGAGCCAGGCCCTGACTGCAGGCTCCCGTGCTCCCGTGTGACTTCAGGGGACATTTGTCAAATGCCAGTTGAGAAGAATATGCTGAGAACTACTGAGAGAGAAGGGCCTTTCTCAGCTGGGTAGGCGACTGGAGGTAAGTGGGAGGGGCCTGCCTGGGGCTGGGAATTCTGCCGTACAGCTGCATGTGGCTTCCGGCGAGCTCCTTCTCTGCTCTGAGACCTGGAATCCCCTCTGTCAGCTGGGGTGCTACCATCTGCTCCAAGGGTTGAGGGCACTGTGGAAGAGCAGCGTGGAACGCGATGATAGCGCGTGCTCATTTACAACACGAATGAGCGTTTATTCAGCGCCAGGTGAAGTGCTTTTCTGTCACTGTCACATTACATCCTGACAGCAGCCCCTCGGAGTAGGCCCTCCTGCGACCTCCCCTAATAGGTAAGACATCGGGCTCAGAGAGGTTGAGTATCTTAGCCAAGTTCACACAGCTGGTCAGAGGAGAAGCTGGCCTTAAACCTGAGGCAATGGAACCCTATGTACGACGCTCCCCCGAGCCTCTGCTCCCATTGCAGGGCTCTCGAGTAAGGAGGGTTGCCTCCCATCCCAAATGCTAAAGCCTTCTCCACTTCCCCTTCCCACACGTGGAAGTGGCGCCCAGCATGGGGAAGTCTAGTGGGTGCTGGGCTCATCTGGGGGTGTAAAAGTGGGTATTGCACCAACTGGAACTGGACCAGAGCAGCTTGAACACCGCATGACCCCCAGAAGGAACGTCACTGAGCCTCTAAATGCTGGCTGGGTGAGTGAGGCATGAAAAGCAGCAAGATGGAAGCTGAAAGGTTTATGAAGGCAGAGCTTGGCTGGCCCTTGCCCGAGACCCTCTGATATCCCTTCCCGGACCTTCCCAGCTCCTTGATGGGAAAAAGCTCAGATATGCACTGCTCTGAATAAAGGACTTTTTAGGGTAAGACAGAGTTCCAGATGAGTCACCCTCCAGGAGGCTGGGGCAGCTCCAGCTGAGCCCAGGGAAGGCAGAGGGCAACTCCTCAGGCTGCTCAGCCTTAGTGGGGTTATCCCCCCAATCCTGGGCACCGGTGCTTCCACTGGGCAGAGACTGGCTTCCCTCCTCCTGCCTAGGCAGTGCCCCCGGGACCTCCCGGACATCCTTCATGGATTACTATTATCTTAAAAATCACAACCACATTGCTCATTTCAGAGCCACCATGGATAGAAGGCAAGAAGAGGGGCTGGGGACGCCCCGCCCGGCATGAATCCAGGCTCTGACACCTTCCAGAGCAATGGGCTTGTGACCCGGTGTGTGTCGCTCCCATCTCCAGGCCTCATTCTGTAACTAGAGAGATTATGAGCACCAAAGCAATAAATAAAAAGACTGTCATAGGAAAATAATAAAATTGACGCACTTTGAGTGCCTTCTACATGTCAGGCACCAATGTAGCCAATGAGGATATAGACACAAAGAGGGGAAGAGACTGGCCCAAGGTCATGCAGCCAGGCAGTGAGGAGCTGGGTGCAAACCCACCTGCCTGGCTCTACCTCCATGTTCTCAACTCACCCCTGGGAGCAGGGGAGGGGGAGGCGATGTGCAGTTTTGGGGGTCCTGGGCAGGCTTCAGGAAGAAGGTTGCATTTGAGCTGGACTTTCAAGGGTGTTTAGGGTTTTTGGAGCAGTAGAATATGGCGAGTAAGGAGAAAGAAGGCATTCCAGGTGGAGGGAGAAGCCTGACGAACAACCAGGAAGCAGGGGAACCCAGAGCATCTTTGAGGACTAGAGAGAAGTGGCATTTCTTGGAGCAGCAGGGACAGTGTAGCTAGAAGGGGAGGGTGGGGCTTGGCCACAAAGCAAGAAGCCCATCAAAACTCATGCACAACTTCCCCCAACTGGACCCAAACTTATGGAACTCATTTGGCTATTAAGACCTGATTTGCATCCCCCACACCAAGCCCGTGACCTCCCCTCCTCTGCCAGCAGCTGGCTCCCAGCCCTCTGCCCAGACTCCCACCTCTCCACTGTGCTCCACATTTGCCCACCCAGGCCCCTCAGCCTGGACTACCCAGAGCACAGACCATTTCTGCAGAAGCAGCCCTGATGGCTGTGACTGGATGGGGCAAACTTCCCTCCTGGAGACATGCAGGACTATAGGGCCTTCCTGTCTCACATACAAGGAGACCGAGACCCAGAAAGGGGAAGTGACTTGTCCAGGGTCACACACTAGGCTGACGGAGTGAGGACAGGATCACAGACCTTGCAGGAGAGCTGTGTTAAAGGAAGGTTTGCTTATCCCAGATCCCAGGGCCCTTCTGTGCTCCACACAGAATGATCTCAGCTGTCATTCCTCCAGAATGCTTGAGGTGGACAGCCCCTGCAGGGGACATTGAGAGCTCCCTCCTGAGGCTGCCTGGATCCCTGGAGTTTGCAGACAAATGAAGGCCAGAAGCAGAGGCGTAGAGGTGGCAGCAAACAGGTATTGCCTCTGCTCCCCTCTCCCAGAGCAAACAGGGACATATCTCAGCTATTCCCGTAGGAAAGAGAGGTGGGGAGGAGCTGGCTGCTGGAGTGGAGGTGGGGCTCGCTGGGTGGAGAGATGTAACAAGGATCTGGGGAGGGTTTCTGAGATGGCCATACAGTGCACAGTGACCACCATGAAGCCTGTGTGCCCATCATTAGTGTCCCTATTTCCTTGGGCTAAATGATGCTCTGGCTCTGCTTTGGCCCCCCACTCCTGTCCTCTGCTCCCTGTGCTCTGTCTTCAACATGCAAAGCAGAGAAAAGCCCAGAGCATCTGTAGGTGTGGCGCCTTCAGTGCCTGTATTAAAGTCAGCCAGTGCAGCACCAAGCCTATTGAGGCTGACTCGTCCCTGTGCTGTCAGGCCTGGTGCTGGCCTTTGGCACATGCTGGGCCTTCCCAAGTCAGTGTGGGAGCACCTCTGTGAGACTCAGGGGCTGCAGTGAGTCTGCACTCACTGGGATGGGAATCTCTGTCTGGTTGGCAGACACCACCTGACAGATGTCTGATTTCCACCAATTGCATAGTGAGCCATGGGGTAAGCTCTGCCCTGAGTGAAGCACCCCTTCTGAAATGGATTAGCCAAGAAAGGAAGCACGTGATGCTTTCAAGTTTCTCTGGATTTCCTAGCAATCAGCTTGGGATGCTGAGCCCTGCAGTCAGGCCTTGTCACTGGGCTCAGACGCTTATGTCATTGGTAGCACAGGCCGTGGAGTCACATGGGCCTGAGTTCAAGCCTGCCATGCACGCCCTGGGTGATCTGGAGCAAGTCTCTTTATCACTCCGGACCTCAGCTGTCTGCCTGTTCTTGGGACAAAAGACGCAAGTGAAAAGATGGGGGCTTAGGGAGGAAGAAACAGTCATCTCAAAGGGCAGAGAGAAGACTCAATGCGATGAGGCCTGTAAATGCTTGAATGGAGGAGGAGCGTGATAGGCACTATTCTTGCTGTACCCTTAGGACAGCAGCAGGGTGGGGTGGGGAGGAGCAGAGTGTCAGGACGCCCCCTGGCTGGGTATGAATCTGGGCTCCACCACCTCCCAGTGTGTGACGCAGTGTGGCTCCAGGAGGAAGGGCGTTCCCGACCCAGGACGTGTCTGCTATGAAACAGTGAAACTGAAATAAGTCAAAGGAAAAGATAGGTTGGGAGAAATGCTTCTATTTCTTGCAGTCGCTAGTCAGGTCTGGCCCCTATGTCTCCTCCAGCCACTGCTCACACTCTGCAGCCACAGCACACTCTCTACTTCCCACACATCCCTTCTGGGAGAAACTCCATCAGCAGGTCCTTGGTGACTGGCAGACACCAGGCCAATTACCTACCAGGAATAGCGGGTAGGGGAGAATGGCTGTTTTCTCTCCCCCTTGCCTGCGAAGCTGAGGGAGACTGCTGCGGTGAACACCTATTGATACGTAAATGAACTAAGGCTAGTTGGGAGATTCTGCTGTTTACCCCGCACCCAGACAAGCTGTGTAACCATGCTGGGCCTCCGTGTCTGCTGCTTCCTGGCAGGGTTATTGTGAGGACCTAATGAGTGACTGTGTACAAGGCACTTGAGCCCTGCCCAAGTGACCAGCCCCAGGTCACCCAGGAGGAAGTCAGAGCTGCAAAGAGGCGGGAAACCAACTGGGACCAGGCCGGGCAGGAGCAGTCGGGCTATGTGAGGGCTCAGGGCTTATTCTGGGGTAGCAGGGTCTTTGGAGAGGTGTGAGCTGGGTTGTGTTGCCATCAGACTCCTGTTTTAAGGCCTTGTTTTGTCTGCACTATGGAGAATGGACTGGGGAAAGGGCAAGGAGGGAGAAGAGCTGTCCAAGGACAGGGAGCAGCTCGCAGGCAGGTCAGGCCTGAAGGAGCAGGACATGTTCCAGGAACTGCCAGCAGCGGGGCCAGGGAGCAGAGGGAGGGGGAGATGAGGGTGGGGACTTGGGGCATTAGGGCCCCAGCTCTGTCCCTCCCAGCTGTGTGGCCTCAAGTAAGCTCCTGAAACTCTCTGTGCCTCAGCAGCCTCCTCAGGAAATAGGGCTGAGACTCCCTGCTCCACAGGGCATCCCGGAGGGCCTGACAGCTCATGTGTACCCTCAGTACTTGGTGCTGTCATCTGTGTCATCCTGAGTCCATCTTCTCCCTGGGGAGGGGGCATCAGGACATCCCTGGGGGGCAGAAGGGTCAGGGGGTAACACTTCCATTTTCCAGTTGAGAAAACCAAGGTGCAGGAAGGGGAAGTGACTCACCCTCGAGTGGCGGGTGGCGAGCAGCGTCCAGGAGGCTGGGAGGCTGAGGGTGGTGGACAATGAGAGTGGGCACTGTCTGGAGACCCGTGGACATGGGTTCAAATCCTATGTCCCACTCTCTGGCTGGGTGCCTTGGTCAGGCAACTCAATCTCGCGGGCCTTACTTGCCCCAGCTGTAAAATGGGGCTGTCCCCACACTGCCTCCCCGTAGGGCTGGTGTGAGAGCGGCAGGAGATGATGCTGGAGAGGGGCTGCCCTGCTTCTGGAACCTTCATTTCATGCTCAGTGGATGGTAACGTGGTGCTGGAATCTGGGATTTTCCCAGCCTAGCAGACAGTCCAGAGTGACTGGGGCCACCCCTGTGTGAATGGGGTGGAGCCGAAGCTGCTCAATCAATTGGCAAAAAGTAAGAGCGTCAGGGCAAGGCAGTGTCAGAATGATAATCAATTCCTCTCACAGCCTGGGGAGCAGCTGCCGGCCCCTCCCACACTTCTCTTTGGGGGACCAGCTGTCATTTCTCCACCAGGATATCAACACCGGTAATTACTGCTTCTCCTCACTCAGCACCAGCTGCCTGGGGAACTCCCACCCTACCTGAGAGGGGAGGGTCCTGAAGAAGGAATCTGTAGGCAGGGCTTTCTGTCCCTCTTCTTTGTGACCTTGACTAGCCCTTCCCTGTCCCAGGCCTCAGTTTCCCCATGTGCAAAATCTGAGCATTGAACTTGATTCTTAGAGGGGTGGAAAGTGTCTGTCACTTTGAGCCATTAAGTTCTCTGGGACGTTCAGGGACTGACAGGACATGGTGAGGAGTAGGGGAGCCACTGCCTGCAGATGGTGACAGTGTCCCAGACACCGTCCCAAGCGTTCTGTCTAGATCAGCTCCGTTGGCCTCACACCATCAATGTGAGGTGGGCATGGTTATGACCCCATTTATGGATGAGGAAACTGAGGCATGGGGCAGTGTGTCATAGCCAGGACACTGCTCCAGGAGACGGTGGCAGGCCTGGACCCCTTGATTTGTGTGACCTTAGGGAAGGGGCCTCACTGTCTCATCTTCAAGGAAGGAGGTGGGGAGGACGGGAAACTGAAAGGAGTGTGAGCTCTGCTGCCGCCAGGAGCTACCAGGCATCCGTACATGTGATGTGGCTTCTCCAGGATATCCCCCAGAGAAGCTATTATTATCTCTATTTCATAGGCAAGGAAACTGCTGCTCAGAGAGGTTTAGATACTTGACCAGTGTCACACAGCAAATTTGTGGCTGAGGCAGGATTTGAACCTAGGTCCCTCTGATTCTCTCAACTCCTCACAGGCTGCTTTAGGGGATGGTTCACCCCACCTAGCTGGGGCAGAAGTTGGGGAGTATCTGGCTGCCAGCACAGGGTGCTGTCAGGGCAACAGGCAGAGAAAGATACCCAGAAAGAGAAGCCAGGACCTTAGGGCCCTCTGTGACCTGTGGTCAAAGAGTAAACCTCAGGACTGAGCCCTGAGAGGGCAGGGGAGACTTGGAGACTCAGGGTGGGTGAGCAGCTCATAGGAAGGAGGGGACAGGGACTGGGAGGCATCCTAGGGATCAGGTCAGTAGGACCAAGAAGGGTGCTGAGTAGGGCAGACGAGCAGACAGTCCTAGTACTTGGCTATGTAGCCAGAGCACCAGCCTCCCAGACAGCTGCCAAGTTCCCCTCGGCCTTGTCCTCTTTGACAATGGTCATCCCAGAGGCCAGAGGCAACCTTTGAACTCCTTCAGCTCCCAGCTCTCCACGACTCCCTTTTATACTCAGAGGAAAAGTCTAATATTGGGGTAATACCGACAGGCCCACCACCATGCCACAATCTACCCCCCAGACTACCTTGTGATCTTGTCCACCTGATCTCTCCCCAACTCACTGAGCTCCAGCCACACTGATCTGCTGTTCCTCAAACAAGCTAAGCCCATCCCAGCCTCAGGGCCTTTGCATTTGCTGTTCCATCTGCCAGGAGCATGCTTCCCTCTGCTGCAACCAGGCTTGTCCCTTCTTCATTCAGGTCTCTGCTCAGCAGTCCCCTAAAGTATCACCCTCTCCTGCTGTCAGTCTCTGCCCCCAACCCTGATTTATATTTCTGTATAGCACTTATCAGCCCTGACATTATTTATATATCTATTTGTTTTGTTGTTTGTCCCTTCCCCCCACCTCAAACACTACAATGGGGCAGGCACTTGGCCTATTCTGTTCCCTGCCCTACCCTCAGACCACAGGACAGCCTGGTGCAGCATAGGTCCTCAGTGAGTGAGGAGGCTGGACCCAAGATCCCTGAGCTCATATCTTGGCATCTTTACTCCCTGGCAGTGTGACTTTGGACTGGACCCTGGACTTCTCTGAGCCCAGGGTGTCTCATTTACAAAACAGACCTACTAATCATGCCAACCGACAAGAGGGTTGTGAGGTTGTCAAAGCTGATGCAGGCGAAGGGCCAACTACAGAGCTGGCATACAGTATATGACCCGGAAACCAGAGGTATGAATGCTGCCGCTGCTGTCATTACTGTAGCAGTAGTAGGGAAAGGATTATCATGCAGTGATTTTATTGATAGATCAATTGGTCCATTTCCTCCATAAACCCATATTGACACATCTGCTTTCAGATGCTGGGAACAGATAGTTAGGCCTAGGAAGATCACAATTTAGTAGGGTGACAGACCAGAGGATTGGTAATGAGTGGCCATGTATGGAGACAGAAATAGCCTCAGTGGTGGAGCTATAAGGAGGAGGAAGGATCAGCTTTGCAGTGAGAATCCAGGAGGGGTTCACAGAGAAGGGAATGTTGGGCTGGGTCTTGAGGACTGAGTAAGAGCTCACTACACTGACAGGGAGGGAAGAGCATCTAGGAGAAGAAAGGGCAGATGCAACAGCAGGGCCGGGCTCTTCCCTCATGTGTATGCGGCTAAAGTCTGTGCCTCTGCACGGCTGGTGCAGAGCGAAGGAGTTTGAACCATGACCCAGAGACTCCATGGAGCCTAGAGAGGGTTTCCGGCAGGGAGGGACCCAGGCACCTTCGTGCTTCTGGGGATCGTGCTGGGGCAGAGAGGACAGTGGGCTGGAAGGAAGGGAAGCTGTCAGTGCAGAGAGCTGGGGCATGAGGTGGGCTCAGCTGGAGGACCAGGGAGGAACCAAGTGGTCAGGACAAGCTCAGGAGAAGCAGCCGGGGTAGTGGCCTTGATGTAGAAATGTCTGTGGCGTGTGCCTCCTTTAACTCTTGGATCACATCGGACTCCTCCCAATTTGGCAGGGCCAGGATGCCAGGTGGCTGTCGAGTCAGAAAGCTGAGATGACCCTAGAGTCAGCCAGAGCATCACCCCCACAAGCCACAGGATATCAGGAAGGCATTTTCTGTTGGCTGGAGCCACCACCGGAAAACCTGCCAGGACTGAAGAAGTTTTCTCCCCAGAAAGCCAAAGGGAAACACATTTATTTCCATGACACATTCATGGTTTTTAAGAGACAATGTGATTGTTTTCCTAATTTTGCAGTGGAAAGCACTGAATGGAAGATTCCAGCCGCTGTGACAGCCACTTACTCCCACAAGCACTAAACAATAGAAGCTTCCAGGCTCAGCTCACTGGTGCCTGAAATTCTACCACTGGAGCTTCATTTCTTTGGTTTGACATTTTGTCCTTTGCAAAAATGCAAATACCTGAAGAGCAACCAGGTATGCAACATAAATAACTTAGGTTCATTCATTTAACAAATATTTACTGAGTCCCTTCTCTAAACCAGCAGTGGCTAGTGGCCAGGAGTAGAGAGATTAAGACTCGGTCCATACTTACAAGGAACTCACAAGCTCTGTGTATGTGTGTGTGTGTGAGTGTGCATGTACCTATTTGGGGAGGAGAGCAAGTCCGTAACTGGTACAGGGCATTTCTGTAGAACAAAATTGGACTGGCACCTGGACCTGGGTGGAGTTGGCCAAGTCCTTCCCTTTTGAGTCCATGTACAGTTCTTCTCATGAGTCAATATCTTTGCCCAGAAAACATCCCCTGGCCCCTAACACCAGCCTGGCCCTCAGAGGGCAAGCTCTCCCTGGATAGCCCCAATGGGGGGGTCCTGACTGCTATCCTAACCCAGCCTGCTGCCTGACTGTGGGGCCCAGTGGAGTCACACCCCCTCTCTTGGCCTCTGCTCCTGACCCACTCATCAGCCCCCAGATAGAGCTCCCCAAGAGCGGGGGCAAAGTCTAAGCCAGCCTTGCAGCCCAGAGCCCAGGACAGGCCTGGCACAGAGCAGGAGTCAATGGGCTGTTGACCCATCAGTGTGGGAGTTGCCCCTTCCTCCTCTAACTCCCCAGGGTCAGGACCGAGCACAATGCTGACAGGGACCAGCTGCTGTGCCTCCGTATACCCCAAGGGCCTCCTGGAGACCCCGGCCCCATGTTAGAGCAGCAGGAAGAGGCTCAGCCTGCAGGGCAGCGGCCTCAGCTCTCACAGGACCTCTAGTGCTGTTGAAGGCTCACTGAGCCAGTTAGACTGCAGGACGAGAAAAAAAATCCCCAAAAAGCTCAACTTTTCACTCTCCAGCTGCAGCTGATCTGGATCTTCAGGCTCCGGAGCCTCCTCCTCATCTGCGCATTGGTGTATGTGTGTTGGTGGGGGACAGTGGGGGTGGGGTGGCCATGAGCAAATGGCCCTGAGAGAGAACAAACTCAAAGGACGAATCAATGGGAGCCAGCCCAAAACAACTGCTCTCCTCCACATGGCGGTGCGGACTGCACCTCAGAGCGCTTGGAAGGGGGCACATGTCTATACTCATGGGTAAGAACAGAGAAGGCAGGGTGGGAGACAGACCCCCTGGACTCAGGTCCATCTCCAGCCATTCTGGGACTGGGCTTCCTCTCTGGAGGGCAGCTAGGAAGAGGGCAGAGTACAGAGCGTGAAAGCCTCAGGTGGGGTACAGTGGCCCTGAGAGGACTGTAAGGTCAGGAAGAGTCGTCATAGGGACATGATGTCACTCACTCACTCGTTCTCTTACTCATCAATTCATTCACCAGTGTCTAACATCCCGGGACTTGCAGTTGCTAGTTGGGGAAGTGAGTAACAAACAGGGAATTACATGAAACTTTCTTATTATTATATTATATTATATTATATATTGTAATAAGGGCCATGAAGGGAGCCATGATTATAAATGATTAAAAGATGTGCAACATGAGGAGGTTGGGAGGAGTTAATTGATGTTTATCTTTGCATATATCAATCCTCACAATAATGTAACATGTTACTAATGTAAACTCATCAATGGCAAGGCAGAGGTTCTCAGGTTGGGTAAAAAAGAAAAGACCTAACTATATACCATCCACACAAGAAACACAAAGACACATTCAGGTGAAAAGTGAAAGGTCGGAAAAGATATATCATATAAGGATTAATAAAAGCTAAAGAGGCTATGTTAATATGAGACAAAATATATTTCAGAGAAAATAATATTACCCAAGATAAAATAATTTCATAATGATAAAGAAGTCACTTATTAGGAGTATATAGAATCCTAAATGGTTATGCAACTAATAGCAGAGCTTCAAAATGCTTAAAACAAAAACTGATGGAATGGCAAGGAGAAAGAACCTAAAAATTATAGCAGAAGATTTCATTGTCTCTTTCAAAATTGGTAGAAAAAGTACTATGAAAATCAGTAAGGATTTAGAAGTTTTGAACAACAAAACCAAAAAACTTCACCTAACTGACAGTTATAGAATATTCCCAATAACAGTGGAATGCACATTCTTTTCAAATGCACATGGATCATCTACCCAGATGGATCATAGTCTCAGACCATAAAAATGGGTCAGTGACTTAAAAGGATTCAAGTGATACAAGAGTGTTCTCTGACTACAATCAATCAAATTAGAAATTAGTAACTGAAAGACCTCCAGAAAATCACCAATCACTTTGAAACTAACTAACAATTTCTAAACAGCCCATAGGTCAAAGAAGAAATGAAATCAAGAATGATTATTCTGAACTGAATGAAAATCATGAACAACAAACCAAAATTTGTGAGATGCCATCAAGTCAGTACTTAGGACCTTTCTTGTAGCGCTGATGCCCTGTAACAGAAAAGACAGAAAGGTCTCAAATAAATGATCTCAGATTCCATCTTATGAATCAGAGAAAAAGAACAAATGAAATCTAGATTAAAGAGAAGGAAGCAATTAAGATCTGAGTAAAGTCAATGAAATAAATAACACACAATAATAGAGAAAACCAGTAAAACAAAAGCTGTTTCTTTGAAGAGATCAGAAAAATTGATAAACCTCTAGCCAAACTGATCACATATACAAAAAAGAGAACAGACACAAGGTACAAATATCAGAAATGCGAGAGGCAACATCAGTTTAGATCCTCCAGATATTTAAAGAATAATAAGGAATATTAGAACAATTGATGCCAGTAAGTTCAATGACTTAGAAGAAACATACTAATTCCCTGAAAGAGAAACTAACAAAGCTCACTCAGGAAAAAAATACAGAAATCTATTAAATATATTTTGCAGTTAAAAATCTTCCTCAAAGAAAAACCCAAGTTCTCAGGGCTTCACTGGTGAATTCTACCAATCATTTAAGGAAGGAATAACACCAATTCTACAGTATTCCCCCAAAACAGATGAATGTCTACTTTCCGACTCATTCTTTGTGACCCTCATTTCTCTTATACCAAAACCTGACATGTAAATAACAAGAAAACTCCAATCAATATTTGTCATCAAAGTAAATGTAAAATTTTTAAACAAAATTATAACGAATCAAATCCAGCAATATATGAAGAGGATACTACGTCATGATCAAGTAGGACTTCTATATACCAAGAATGAAGAGTGGATTTGACATTTGAAAATCAATCAATGTAGTTCATCATATTAACAGACTCAAAAATAGGAAAACTATATGATTATTTTTAAAGACACAGAAAAAGCATTTGATAAAATCCAACATTCATTCCTGATAAGAATTCTCTGTAAGCTGGGAATAGAAGTGAACGTCCTCAACCTAACGAAGAACATCTGCAAGACCTCTATAGCTCACATCATACTTAGAGTGAAAGATTTATTATCTATCCCTAAAACTAGGAAGAAGACAGATTTCTGCTCCTTCCACTTCTATTTAATATAGTATGGTAGGTTCTGGCCCAAAAAAATAAAATAAAATCACTTAGTAAAGAAAGAAACAAAATTGCCTTTATTCACATACAGTATGCTCATTTATGTGGAAAACCTGATGGAATTTATAGTACAGAAAAAGATACTGGAACTCATAGGTGAGTTTAGCAAGGTTGTAGGATAGATCAATATGCAAATACCTGGTATATTTCTACTCGTTAGCATTGAATAATTAGAAATAAAAATTATAAAAACAAAACCATTTATAATTGCATAGAAATACAAAATTCTTGGGATGCAGCTGATGAAAGATATGCAAGTCCTATATACTGAAAACTACAAAACACCATCAATTTCCTCCTAAATATTTTATAGATTCAATCAGTCCCAACAGAAACACAGTAATCTTTTTTGAAGATGTTGGAAAACTGATTCTTATATCAATATATAAATACAAAGGATCTAGAATATTCAAAACAACTTTTAAAGAGAAAAACAAAGTTGGAAGACTAACTGCCTTATTTCAAGACCTATAATGAAGCTTCAGTAATCAAGACAGTGTGATACCAACATCAAGAATGACAGATAGATCAATGGAACAGAAAAGGGCCCAGAAATAGACCCACACATAAACAGATACCTGATTTTTGACAATGGTGTAAAGCAATTCAGTTGAAAAGCAATAGATTTTTCCAACAAATGGTTCTGGGGCAATTGGATATCCATAGACAAAAAATAAAAAGAAATAAAAAGACCTTTGATCCATACTAAATGTAAAACTTAAAATTATAAAGCTTCAAAACCATAGGAAAAAAAATTATAATGTTGGCTTAGGCAAGATTTCTTAGCTAAAACTTCTTAGCTATAACATCAAAAGCACAATTCAAAAAGAAACAAACTGATAAATCAGACTTCATCAAAATAAAAAATTCTACTCTTTGAGAGACACCTTTAAAGAGAATGAAAAGGTAAGTCACAGACTGAAAGAAATATTTGCAAGTCATATGCCTGCTGAAAGACATGTATCCATAATATATAAAGAACTCTCAAAACAATATAGGAAGACAACAGCCCAGTTTTTAGAAGGGCAAAAAAATGTAAACAAATACCTCATCAAAGCAGATGCAAATAAGCATATGAAAAATATACAGAACAGTAGTAGTCATTAGGAAAATGCATAGTAAAATCACAGTGAAAAATGAAAACTCACCTATTAGAACAGCTAAGATGAAAAGACTGGTCATACTTTGCACTATGCATTTTACAATTAATCCTCCAGCAGTTTGCCAAGGAAGATTCTACTGTTAACTTCTTTTTCCAGGTGAGGAAGTCCTAACCCTACAATGCAAGAGCTGGAAAGGCTTTAGGGAATCAACCAAGCCAATCCCTACCCCTACCCACTCCCTTCATACCTTTGTTTTATAGACGAGGAACTAAGGGCCCCAGAGTAGGTGTGGCTGCTCATACCCACAATTACAGACTTTACCAAGTCCCTGTGGTTTTATGCCCACCTGCAGCTAAGAGTTTATGGAGCTGAAGCAGCTGGATCACATCATGAAATGCTCCACATGTGAGATGAAGATGTCCACACATATGTACACCTGTGAGCAGATGGCCATGTGGGAATGCACACCTGCGTGTGGGTAACCACGTCAATGTGCTATGTGTAAGTTCTGATGTATGCATATGTGTGTATGTGTTCACAACCATTGTCCTAAATTTCTCAGGGATCATTTTGGGTCTATTGTGTTAGATGGGACTTACTTCACTTATCAGCAGACCAGCTCAGTCCCCCTCTCCTCAAGTGGAGGGCAGACAGGGCTGTTTCTGCCCCTTTCCTCATTGGTGTGGTCACTGAAGAATAAAATCATGGTCCTTGGTAGGAAGTTAGCTGTTACTTTCACAAACAAAGCTGTAAGCTTGTATGGCTTGAAGATACTGGCATCTAAGTCACCCATTGCTCAAACATATGCACCCATTTTTTTTTTTGCAGTTGTACACAGGACAATGATTTACTCATAATTCTCCATATAAATATCTTCTTGATTGATGTACTTGATGAAATTTGCCTTCGGCAATACTCATTATAACAACCATTAGAACATGGATTCCTAACTGCTCTTCCCACTAAGGTAATTGCTGTTAGACTGATGTGAATAAGTTCATCTATCACTCGCATAATCAGAAGTTGTTAACTGCATTCATTCACGGGCATTGTCTGGGTCTCCGTGCCTCTCCGGATTTCACTTAGCTCAGGCTGACCCATTTGCTTGTCTCCAAATACATGGCCCTTTCTCCTCCTGTCCCCACAGTCAGTGGGATGGGCCCTGTGTCCTCTCTTTACAGAATATGTCGTGGTGTAGACTTAAAACAACTAATCCTGTGGCTCTTGCTGTCACTACTAGAAACGACCTGGGCTAGGTGTGGTGCTAAGAACCTTGCCAGCATTATGCCTATGACAGGGGTGTCATCTTATCCCCCATTTTACAGATATGAAAGCAGGTTTAGCAAAGTTTGAGCAGGTTTCCTCCATTGTGCAATTACTGAGTAATGGGTCCAGCATTTGAGTTCAGGCATTTCTGACTTTTGCAAAATGCAAAATACTTTTGGCATCTTGCACCACAGAGCCTGATGAGAAGCCTGTCCTTATCTGCAAGCCTCTTTCCCTCTCCCTCCCTCCTTCCTTTCCACAGCCCAGAACTCCCAGGTGCCCCTTGGACAGACAGTCCAGAATCTGTGATTCCGTCTAAGCTGCTGTGATGATGAAGGGGATTCTGCCCTAAGGCTCTCCCTCGTTCTGCGGGGAGCGTTCTGAGACTCTGACATGACAGCCCAGCCTGAGGCCACCCCAGCTCTAGAGCATCTTATCTGGGAACTATGATATCAGTTTCCCTTCGCTTCTGCCTGTGGTTCAGATGTGGCCCTGACTCTATGCCAAACATCACTTTGCTGCTGAAGTGTGAGGCATGACAGTCCTGCTCTGGAGGTTATTTCACACAACAATGCCAAGGAGCTTCTGCCACTTGTCTATCCACAGCATTTTGAGAAGTAGAACATTATGCCCACTTGAAAGACAGGAAACTGAGGTGCAGAGTGACATTTTTGGAAGTGGAAGAAACCTTAGAAACTGGCAACGTCTCCCTTGTATGGATGAGAAAACAGATCAAGAGAAGGGAAGCAACTTCATGAGGTCACCACACGATTGCTCCCCCGTTGGTAACCCAGCCTGCAAATAGGTCCCAGGTCTTGTTCATCTTTTCAGCCTGATTTCCACTTAGCCTGCTCCTCAGAGGCCCCCAGAAGGGCAGGAGCTGTCTGGATTCAGGATCAGAGCCCCAGGTCTATCATTGATTCAATACGTGGGGCCTCAGTTTTCTCACCTGGAGAATGCTCTTTTGTGGGACTGGGGTGCTGAGTTTGAGTCCCTGGGGTATTGGGGATGAGCTTAGAGTACCTGGACCTGCCCTGCCCAAGGCCATCAAAGTCAGATGTGGTCCATGCATCTCAGCCGATCTCAGCTCTGCAGCAGCCACTTCAGCTCCCCAACAAGGACTTAATTCCTCCTCCTGGAACCCCCGACCCATGCGTATGTGCTCAATAAATTGATGTGTCGAAATTACCATTTCCTGGGGCTGCGCTCCACCCCTGTGAACAGGCAGTTGTCCGAGTGCTTCTGAATGAGCCCTGGAGTCCAGCTGGGACGAATCTCTCTCTCCATAGTGACATTTTCCAGGAGGCGGCATTGAATTATATCATATTATAATAGCATTTCACTCTGTTCCTTAACCTTTTTTTAACTGGAGTCAGAACCTCCTGCTGAGTTGGAGGACTTTTCCTAGCAGGAGGATGTCCTGGCTGATGGAGATAATTGTGTTATAGATGGTGGAATGGGATGGCAGAGGCCTCAGGGGGTGGAGAGTGTGCAGTATAGACCTTTTGATGTGGTAAGAGAAGACAGGCTTTGGCAGAGCCGGACGCGTAGGCATACACCTCTTTGCAGTAGGCACCCAGCTTAGACACCCTAGAGACACAGCTGTTTGTTCATTCATTCATTTATTTATTCATATACTTTCTCTCTTAAGAAACACTTATTGACGATCTCTTCGCTGGAGTAATGTGCTGGGTGACCAGGACACACCTTTAGCCTGGAGGAATCCAGTCTTGCACAAGAAAGGGGAAGGTGAGGAAGACATCAGTCTTAGAGCAGGGGCGCTAGAGCAGACCCAAGATAAGGGCTTGGATCTTGGTAGTCTGTTCGGGAGGGGATTTCAGGAGGCACAATGAGAGGGTAAAGAGTGGTTCAGGGAAGGAATAGAAGCTAACAAAGGGAGCGTTGATGTGTGGTCCCCACCATGAGCAACCAGGGCCAGTCCCACCAGGACATCTGAGGACCCACACTGGACCTTCCTCCTGGGGGCCGGGGCTGGTAGCCGCTGACTCTCCTTCCCCGCAGTGCCAGCACTGCTCCTGGGAGGTCAGTCACCTCTGCTTGGATGCTATGGGGCTTCCTCTCATAGGTGAGGAAGAAAAGGGGAGTAGACATTTGAGGAGGGGGCTATCGGTGTACCAGGAGCAGACCACAGTGCAGGACAGCCCAGGATGGGCCAGGGAAACATGCGGGGAGGTGGTGAGGGCATCTGCTGCAACATTCTAGAGAAGGTGACCTCTGAGTGGACCTTGAAAAACAAGTAGGAGCTTTCGGCTGCAGCCAGAGTGGGGTATGGGACCACATGAGGGGGGGACAGGACCCTGTGCATAGATGCTCGCTTCTGCCGGGAAGGAGAGAAACATGTTGAGGGCCAGGAGAGCTTGAGAGGACCTGATTCCAGGCCAAGGATGGGAGAGGTTTGGCAACTCATATGTAGAGGAGCCCTGGGCCCCTGGGGTGCGGGATCTAAGGAAGAGGGAGACAGGGGTGGAGAGACAGAGTAGGGAAAGAGAGCTGGGCCCCTGCGGACACCAGGGGTGCCAATGTGGGGCCCAGAGATGATGAGAGGGATGGCATTCCACCAGGGCCGGGCCCCTGTGCCCCTGAGATGGGTGAGACTAAGGCAACAGGAAGCAAGAGGGGTGTTCCTCAGGGCCTCCATTTCCACAGTGTTGGAGGAGGCCAGATGACCAGCAGGCAGCAAGAGAGCCAGGGATGGAGAAGGCAGAGGTCTGGGATGGGCACTGGATGAAGTGAGGGGGCAGAGCAGGGTGGGACACAGGAGCAGGGGCGGTGCTGGTGCCCTTCGAGGCCGCCAGTTTACAGGCGAATGGAATGCTGTTCCTGCAGGGGCCTCCTCTTCCCGAACCCGAGACAGGGCGGAGGGGCGGGGTTAGAGGCATCACAAGAAAAGGCTTTCTCAGCTCAGGGGCCCATCCCTCAGGTCACTCCCACCACATGCACGCCCATCAGACACCCATTCATCCGGCGGGGCTCCCTGGACCGGCCAGTCCTCAGCAACAGGCAGCATTCCCAGCAGCTGCGCCAAGCTCAGACCATGGTGAAGAAAGCAGCTGGTCACCATGATAGGGGCCGGGGCTTAGCAGGGACAGGGTGGCACAAAGAGAATGCCCACTGCTTGGAGATAGGACCGCTCTGGCGTCCGGACTGTGCCCCATCGCTTAGGCCCAGGAAGGGCAGGAGGGTGGAGCAGTAAGGGGCTGACTCTTGTGGAAGCTCTGCCTCTTGCTTTCACCTTGACCCTGGGCTCATTAATTCATTCCTCTCCTTGGGCCTCCATTAATTGGGAAAATAATAAGATCTGCCCTGCCAGCTTCACAGGGTTCTCCTAGGGTCTCACGAAGTAGTGGATACTAATGACTGCAGAAATCTTTGGAAGCTGACTAGAGAAGCTCAGATACTGGTAATTGTTTATCATCTCTTTTTCTCAGTTTCTCCATCTGTAAAATGATGGGGAACAAGAACCCAGACATACCAAGGCTCCTTCCAGGCCATCAATTCACAAATACTGGGAGAACCTGGTTGAATCAAAGTAGGGGGCCTCTTTTGGCAAGTTCTCAGAAAAATCCTTATCTTTGCACAGCAGATGGTTCTCAAGATGAATCTGGAAGAGGAGGAGGTAAGGTGAGAGGCCTGGCTGGAGGGAGCTCAGAGGACAGATGCGGGAGGCAGTGTCAGCAAGACTGCAGACAAACCTGGCAGGGGGTGGGGAAGGGAGCTGCGGCCTGCAGGAAAGAGGCTGGAGCAGCAGGGGTTTCTTTGATTCCAGGGATCAGGCAGTTGCTGGGGGCTCAGGGAGGGGACTCCTCCACCTCCAGCTCTGTTCAAACAGAAAGTGCACTCAGAGAATGAGCAGCATGCAAGAAAGTGCAGTGATCACTTTGAATTGAGCAGAACATGACTCTCCTGGGCAGGTCTCCCTCTTCTCACCCCAGGCTGAGAGGAGGAGGTGAGCTTAGAGCTTAGATGTGCTTCCTTTACTTCGAAGGGGCTCCCCAGAACCCAGGCTGCTGCTGATTCGGGCCACTCCTACCCCATGAGAACTCAGCAGACAAATGAAGCACCCAGCAGCAATTTTTGCAGCCTCCTGTGTGCTGGTCCTGTGCCTGGAGAGGCTGTGGAAGGTGGACCTTGGAGGAACTGAGCCTGGGAAGGCAGCCTGGTGCAGGGCTGAGAGAGGGTTCAAGTGGCTAATGTGTTACAGGCTGAGGCTGGAATGTGCTGCTGAAAACTGGCTTTGCAACATGTGTGGAAGGCCTGAACCTTGTACCTAGCAAGGAAATAAGTCCATATCCATGTACCTAAGCCCCATCTGGGGTAACTGACCTCCAGCCAAACTGTGAGACATGAATAAGAGGAAAGTGTTTTAAACACTGAGTTTCGGGGAAGTTTTTTATACAGCAATTGCTGACTGATACAAGTGCCTGGCATGTGTCAGGCATCATGTTTGGCACAGGAGACATGCAGGTGATAGGATTCACATGGTTCCTGCCCTCTAGGAGCTCAAAGTCAGACTGTGAACAAACTACCAAAAAATAAGCCACAAGACTGAAGGTGAGGGAAATACACTGGGAAGTGCCCCCGAGAATGGTGAGGAGGCCAACTTTGAGGGTCAGAGAAGCTCCTCGGAGAAGACGACATGTGTGCTGAGACCAAAATGCTGAGAAGAAGCCATGGGAAGAGCAGAGAGGAGCGTTTGGGGCACAGACAGCAGCAGGTGCAAAGGTCGGGTATCACAGGGACTCACCGGCCAGAGACGGATGAGACAAACGGACGAATGACTATGAGAACAACAATAATAAAAGCCAGTGTTTACCAAGCATGTACTGGGAGCTGTTTTAAGCCCTTTACTTAAATGATCTTATTGAATCTGAACAATATACCAAAGAAGTAAGTGTGATACTTGGAATTCTTTGGTTAAAAATTACGAGGACCCAACTCAAACTGGCTCAACCAAATAGCTTCAGGCAGAGCAGCGCTCAGGAGCTCCAGTGATGTCGGCGGGTCTCTCTCTCTCCCGCAAAAGCTGGACTTCTTCAAGATGAAGCAGGGAGAGGAGAAACGAGCGTCAGAACCACTGATAGCTCCAAGACCACATCATCCCACTTGGTGACGCGAGAAGGAAAGGAAGCTGCCCTCTCCCAGTGTCCATATATATAACCCCAGAAAGAAACTGGATTCTTCCTCTGCTCACTCCTTGAAACTGTCAGATGATTGGTCCAGCCTGGGCCTTTTTCTCCCATCTAAGCTGGTAGGGTAAGAGCTGTAGTCTCAATAATGGTGATGAGCACTTCTTTAAAAACAAGGTGGAGGGGGTCCAGTTACCAGAAAGAGAGAGGAGAGATGAGTGGACACAAACAGTAGCCTATATTATTCCAGTCTAATAAATAAGAAGGTTGAGTCTCAGAGAAGTCAATAAATGACATCACTCAGCAACTGGCAAAGCAGAACCTCAAATCCATCTCTGCCTGACTCAGAAGCTTGGTACTCCTAACCAGCAGGCTCTTAACCACTCAACCAGCCCCTAAACCTGAGCCCCAATGGGCTCCAACTCATGATTTCACCCCAGACAGGAAGAATCTCTAAGCTCAGGTGCACAGGCCCCACAAACGTGCAAGGATTTACAAACCTAATGTTCACAGTGGCTTTAATATAAGGCTGCTTGGCTTCCCCTTCTGCACCAGGAGGTGGCTTGTTGTCTGAGCAGTACTGAGAGTGAAGGTATCAAAGGGAATAGAGACCATGGTTGTTACTGCCAGGGGCAGCATTGACCAAGAGTTATAAGGCGTATTAAGGACACTGAAGTATAATCTGTTTGTCATTTGAACATGCTCTCCAGCAAAGGGCACAGCCCAAAACACTCAGACACAATTAGAGCCTCTTCCCACCCCTTGGTTCTTCCCCTGGGCTCCTTCCCAGCCATCAGACCCTCCTTCTATCTCTCCTGCCAGTCCCAATTTGTTCATTTCATTTAAGGAGTGATTCATAGCCATACAGCTCATCAAACCTGGAAGGACCTTCGGGAGCCTCTAGTCCAACCTTGTTCATTTAACAGATGAGAAAACAGAACTGCAGAGAGGTCTGGGCACTGGTTCAAGGTCACCGAGGACAATGCTGCCTAGGGCGTACTATATGCCAGGCTCTTTGGTAGGCACTTTTACAATAGCTTATCTCATTCGATCCTCACGCAATAATCCTGTGAAGTGGATGTTACTATCTCCCAACTTACTTATAGGAAAACTGATGCTCAGGGAGATTAAGTGTGTGCTCAAGGTCACACAACTAGTAACAGCTGGTTTTCAACTGTATTTATTTTAGTTATAAAAGTCCAAGCTGTGAACCACTGTGCACATCATTTGTCTACTTGAAGTTTCTCTTCTTCCTTTCCTGTGCTCCCATGTCCTCTAGACCTCTGTAACCTGTATATGCCAGGTTTCTTTGTCATCCAGTTTGCAGTTACCTGTCGACCGAAGGGGAGCTCCAGTGGGAAGCCAGAAGGTACAAGGAGGAGAGGGGCACTGGGCATTCTTTCTGTTTTTCTGGCAGATCTGAAAGGAAGAAGTTCCTGCTTCTTTGGTGCTCTTTCCAGGGGTGGTGGTTTCTTTCCTTGTGTGGGTGGCTCTGGCAGCTGTGGGGTCAGTGATCGCAGCAGCAATAGCCTGCAGGAAGTGAGGTCCTGCGCTCTGTTAAAAGCTCCTTCAGCTCTTTGAAGACAGTTACAGACAGTTCCCCAAATCAAATCTCCTAAGTTTGAAATTCCCTTTGTGGTTTCCCTAAATGAACCTGGGTGTTTATGGCACTTGGACACAGGAATGATTGCAGGAAACAAACCATCAAAAATGTGACTTTTGTGTTGGTTGTCTGGCAGGTAGTGACAAGTGCATTACCAGTGTGAGAAATGGGATCCTGGGACTCCCTAGATGCAGTGACATCAAAGTTACTGCAAGTATCAAAGATTATCACAGTGACATCATGTGATTGTGTAGAATTCGATGCCAAATGAAGGCAAAACTTTAGGCAGACTATGTGGTTGTGAACCTGACCGTTATGGCAGCATTGATGACTATGTACAGGAATGTGAGGTGTGATGGTGACCTATGACTGATGACTGCATTCAAGAATTTATAGAAAGATATTCAAGCTCAGGGCTTTAAGCAATTAGCTCAAAGCATAGTCACACAACTGGGGACCTTCTGCAATGACTCTACAGGGATCTCCGACCTTTAGTAACCACAGGATGGATACAGCTGAGACTCAGACCCCAGATTCATTCACATGAGTTCCAGAATTATGATATAATGTGAACTCACAGGTTAGATAGCTCCCAGATATCTTAGGTGGAGACTGACCACCTAAGCATGGAACAAATGATCCTATAAGAAGTGGTTGGACTTGAACTACCCATCATGACCCAATGGGTCAGAAGGTTGGGCTTACGCAGAAGTAATCCATCACCAAGTGAAAGCAGGCCACGTAAACTTAGACTCAAGAAAGTTTGAAGGGTACAAATAAGTCGTGCAAGCAGGGGGCTTACCCCAGGGCACACACTCCTTCATTGGTTGCTGGTTTTCCCTCGACTCACATTAGTGGTCTCATGTGAAGTCCCCAGGTGAGGGAACTGAAGCAGGAAACACTTGGACTTGGCTTATAGATGGTTGTTCAGGATATGCTGGCACCAGGAGACATGGGTGGCCGAGGCAGCCTCTCCCCACTTGGGAGTGTCCCTGATAAGCAGACAGGAAGGGACACTCTGTCAGAGAACAGAACTTCATGCAGCACCTGTTTGTTCACTTGGCTTGAGTGGAGAAATGGTCAAAGGTGAACATCTGCCTTGACTCATGGGCTGGCTCTGAAATTTGGCCTGATGACTGGGGAAGTCCCAAGATGGGAGCACTGGTAACAGGAGATTTGGGGAAGAGATAGGTTTGGGGGACTCTTGGGATGACAGAGTGCACAAGAGTGTCACTGCGGAGGGCGCAGCCAAAACTCAGTTGAAAAGGTGGCCATTCTGTACATGTGACTGGCCTATGTCCCCAGACTCTCAAGAGCTTGTAATGCTTCCAGGTGCCATGGCCATGGCCATGCTGTGCATGGGCTTACAAGTGTGGACTTTCTCTTACCCAAGCCTAATCTAGCTACAGCCACAAATGAGTGCCCAGTCTTTCAATATGAAAGCCCCACTCTTAGCTGTTCATATGGCACCATTTCCTGGAATGACTAGCCAGCCATTTGGCAGCAGGTTGATGCCTATATCCTTTCCATCAGGAGGGAGCAGGCATTTATCTTCAAGAAATAGACACTAATGTTTCTGTCCACTCCCCTCACTGTGGATCTACAGAATATCTTACTATCATGTTGTCCCATGCAGCATTGCTTCTGTCTAAGAAATTGACTTTCCAGAAAAAAGGCATGAGCAAGGAGTTCATGTCTGTGGAATTCATAGTATGCCTTGCATGGCCCTGACACCGCTACCCTGATTGAATGAGAGAATGGCCCATAATGACTCAATTATAGGACCACCTGAGAGAGAGCACCTTGACAGTTCTGGGTGGGGTCCTACAAGATGGGGCACAGCCTGTGAACCAGCCACCAGTGTACGGTGTGTCCTTTCTACAGTCAGGATTCATGAGTCCAGGAATCAAGGGGTAGAAGTGGGAATGTTTCCTCTCATTAGTATAACTAACAGCACACTCACTAATCTTTTGCTTCCTGTCCCCCATTGTGGGCTTTGATGATTAAAGTGGTAATTCCCAAGGAGAGACTGTGTTCCCTAGGGGACAGGACAGCGGTTCCTCCAATGGGAGCTAAGACGGCCGCTTGACCAATCTGGGCTTCTCATCCTCCTGAGATGCCAGGCGAAGAAAGGCATTCTGAGCTGTCTGGGCGATTGGTCCTGATGATCAAGAGCAACCGTGGTTGCAGGTACATGAAAGGGGGAAGGGGATTCCCTGGGAGGTCGCCAGCGGTAAGATGTAATGGAAGGCTGCACATCGACCTCATGAAGGCAGGCCCACCAGAGACAAAAACCTTCTAGGAAAAAGGGTTAAATTACTAACAAGCAGGGCCCTCTCTGAGGCCAAAGGAACAGGAAATGGGTGGTAGAAGAAAGTTGTAAATATTAACTATAGTCTGTTGGTCAGTTACAGAATAAAGACAGTAGTAGTTACGAATATTTTATTTTTTCGCTTGATATATATGTCAATATGTAGCTATAGACTGAATGTTTGTGTCCCCTCAAAATTCATGTGCTGAAACCTAATCCCCAGTGTGATAGTATTAGGGGGTGGGGCCTTTGGGTGGTGGTGAGGCCCGGAAGGCTGGTGTTGTCATAAATGAGATTAGTGCCCTTAGAAAAGGGGCCCTAGAGAGCTCCCTGCCCCTTCTTCCCCATGAGGACACTGCGAGAAGGCTGGTCATGAACTAGGAGGGAGACTCTCACCAGACATGGAATCTACCAGTGTCTTGATCTTGGACTTCACTGCCTTCAGGACTGTAACAAATATATATTTGTTGTTTATAAGCCACCCCATCTATTATGATCTTGTTACAGCAGCCCAAATGGACTATGATGCCATTTACGTTTCCCTGTTCTTTTCCTCTACTATTTTATATGAGATATACTTAAAGGGCCTAGATCATTGTAGTTTTTTGGTTAACAGAATATCCTGATGAGACTATGACGAAACTGGAGTAAGAATTCTCCATCACCCAGAGATGGAGAAAGCAGCTGATGGAAGGTAGGGTGACCCCTCTGTGGGGAAGGATAATGGCCGTGTCCCTTACAGGAGGGTGAACCACACTGGGCGCTGCTCTTCAGGGGAGCTGTTGCTATTCGTGAACACTGCTGGAAGGATGAGAATGCGTGCTGAGCAGTCAAGGGGGGACAAACAGTGCGTTTTCTTGAGCACTGTTAGCCCTACCCCTGCTCACCACTCCTCTATTCCGTGTTACAGGAACAGGCCCTGAAGACTACATTGCCCAGCATCTCTTGCTAGTAGCCATCCTGTTACATGGGCCAGTGGGAGGCATCACTGGGGGAGTGGAAGGTGGACAAGGAGCAAAGCCATCGTTCCTCCCCTCTGTTTCTGGTGACTTCTCTGCAGCAGAAGGTGACTCTGCTCTCAGCAGATATGCTCCCAGCCAATTAATGAGAAATTCATTCACTCACTCAGCAAGGGCTTACCGAGATACACAACTGAATGAAACACAATTTCTGCCCTTAAAGAGCTCACAGTTTAGAGGAGTGGGCCAACTGGTCGACAATCCAACCTGCTGCATCTTTGTATGGCCTACAAGCTGAGAATACTTCTTAAATTTGTAAATTGTTGGCCAAAAAAAAAAAAATCAGCAGAAAAACTGCTATAACATATGAAAATTCTATGACGTTTGTATTTTAGTGTCCATAAATAAAGTGGTTTTTCTTTGTAACACGGCCCAACTGACAGAGTTGAGCAATTGCAGCAGAAACAATATGGTTTAAAGCCTAAAATATTTACTATCTGGCCCTGTACAGAAAATGTTTGCTGATCCTTGACCCAAGGATGAGACAGAGGCAAGCCAGGAGCTGAGGGAGAGCTCTAGATGCATGAACGGAACCCCACTGGAGCGAAGAGTTGGGGGACCACTTCCCGCAGGAACAGCTTCCAGGCAGGGGGAACAGCTCACACAAAGGCCTAGGGCTATGAAACCCCGGCTTGTCTGGGATACTGTGTAGTTAGTATGGGGTGAGAGATGAGGCAGGAGGCTGAGAGGCTGAGAAGGTCAGAGCCAGGCTGCTAAGGGCCTTCAGCACCCAAAGGCGAGGGTAAGACTCATTCTGGGGTCCAGAGAGACACTGCAGCCTGTGGAGCAGTGGGTATGTAGGGAAGGTCACTCTGGCTACAGAACGAAGGAGTTGAAGGGGGATGTGACAAGCAGCAGGGAGACTGGCTAGAGAGGCAGCCTGGGCAGGAGCAAGAGCTTGGGTTGTCCATCCCTGCTCTGCCTCTTTTTAGCTGTGTGACCTTGGGAAGTCTCTTAACCTCTCTGAGCATTCCTCTTCAGTCAATTGGGGATCACATTACTTTCTTCAAAGTCGTCAGGAGGATTAGGTGAGTGGCTATATTTAGTGTTTGGGTCTCAGTGAGAAACACAAATGCCTGCGGCTATTATTGTTAACTTAACAGAACCAATCTGGGGGCAGACCCCACACCCCCACACCCCAGCTTCTAGGCTGTCCCTACAGCCCCTGTCTGCTGACTGGTCATGTCCGTGAATCTGGAGAAACAGACAGAGCAGGAGAGCTGCCTCCTGGAGATCAAAGATGAAAGGGTCTAGGGCTGGTTTGCGCAGCTGTGCTGGGCCCCAGGGATCCCCCGGAGGGAAGTTGCTAGTAGAAGAAAAATGTACATGTTTAGGTGGTTTGACATATTGCCCTCAGGCAACAGAGCTGGCAGGAGATTCCAGAACTCTCTACCTGTCACCACCAGACTGTGGGACCTTGTGAGGGATCCCCCTGGAAAATGAGGGGGTTGGAGTAAATGACCACCAAAGCCTCTTTTACTAGTAACTTCCAGGAACCCTTCCCAGCTTCCAAGGATCCCCCAAATCCAGCTTTTGGGAGCCAGGCCTCTTGTGTCACTAACCTGACTGTGAACTTCCCCAGCTGAGAGCCTGGCGTTCATTGCTTTCAGTTCTCTTCCCTCTACACTGCCCTGTAGCTTGGACCTGACCGTGCTTACAGGGAGGCCTGCCCGAAATAGTACCCTCCCGGCTGCCTAGCCAGCAGTGTGGTCCCTCGGATTCATGAAAGCCATAATTTCAGGACTGCAGGGCTGGGGGTATGGGAGAGACACTGAATGACTATCTCCCATCCCGGATCACAGGTGAGAAGTGAGACCACCACCCTCCCAGAACCATCAAACTTCAGAGCTGGAAAGAACATCAGACTGTCCAGCCCCAGCCCTCCTGTTTCATGGGTCTGCCTGAAGTCAGTGATGGAGCCAGGACTAGAGCCCGGGGCTCCAGACTCCCCCTCCAGTGCTCCTTTTACCACGCTTCCCTGACCGCCATTTGTCCTCCACTCTCAGGCTGGTGCAGACACGGACCCAGACAGCGTCTTCCATTGTGGGCAGGTATGTGTCTCAATCAGGGTGTGATGTCTGGCTTCTATTTAAATGAACAGCATAGGGGGGAACAAAATTACGACCCACAAGAGACGAGAATGACATGTGAGCCGAAGTGTATCCACCCCACTCCCAGACTCCCCTGTCAGCCCTGAAGAGAAATTCAAGGGCAATTAGATTTTACATATTTTCTTTTTTATACTTCAATAAATATCACCCATGAAGACCAATTGGCATTTTCTGTACTTAATGCACAGTAACTATTCTTATAAATCTAAATTCTTCCTATAAATCTAAATTAAAGGCCTGGGTTTAAATGGATTGAGGATAAGTAATTAATAAAGTGCTCGCATATTGCCATTATTAATCTGTTTCCTTCAAGCTAAACTTTCATTTTCAAAGGGATTTTTCTTTGCCATTTTGGGGTGGGAGGAAAGAGGGGGCCCAGGGAACACTGGGCAGGTTCCAGGCTTCAGAGGCCATTGTCCATCTCATTCTTTAGGACATCTGGCTGGATCTTTAGGATAGCCAACGAGTGAGCATTGAACAATTGTGCTCTGGCTCTCAGTCCCCAGAGTGGGTCATCTTAAGAAAGAAATGGTGCTCCAGTTACGGGGCCACCAGGAGGCCCTGTCACTGGCCTCACCATCCACCCAGGCTGGACACTGATCATGAGATCCTCACATCCACACCTAATAGCGAAGTCTCCCATCTCTCATCAGCCTCCCCCAGTTCTTATTCCAAACAAGGCCCCTCCCTCCATCCCAGCTGTCCCCACCTCAGTCCAGGAGACCACTAAGTCTGGTCTGAATTAATGCAATAGACCCCTACCCTCCACTCGTCCTTGCCCGTCTCTCTCCTGCTCCAGCCCATCCCCCCCACAGCAGCTTGGTGATCTATCTAAAATGCACATACTGTCAAGTCTCCCCAAGGCTTCCTGTTTCCCAGGGCTCCCCACTGCTCTCAGGGTCAAAGCCAAAGCCCTCCACGTGGCCTCTGAGGTCCCTTGGAGTCCAGCCTCCACTACCTCCCCCATCTTCTCTTTCATGATCACCCCACCTCCACTACCTACCTGAGCCACACTGACCCCACCTGCCTCCCCCACCACCCTACTCTTCACCTGTGGTTCTGGGGTAATGAAGCTGGTGGCTCTGCCCCAGCCTGCAGCCCCCACCCCTCCGAGGGAAGAGACCTGCTCCTCTCCTCCCTGGAGTGACAACTAGGCTAGCCCCACGATCCCCAGGGGCCACTCGGGTCCTGGTTTCTGCTCTTTCCTTGAAGAGCTTTAAAATATTACGAAAAGGAAGCCTTTGAACTCCCAGCCATGGGGTGAGGGAGGATCCCTGCTCCACAAACAGGAGGAGAAGGTTCCAGTCTCTGCTCTGCAGCCACCTCTTGTGTCCCCGGCTCGGGGCCTCTGTCTTCTGTTCTGCAGCTGGGGGCTTTGAGCTCAGTGACGTAGAAGTCCATCTAACTCTAAAATCAAACTGGGTACAGGGAGGCCTCATCATCTCCGTGGACCACCATGAGGTCTGCGTTTGAAAAGGGATGGGCCCTACCTTCCACTGAGCAGCTCCTATTTGCCAGGACCAAAGAGCAGTACTTAAACCAAACGCCACCTCTGTTACTTTTGGGAGAGTCCCACGGCATGTGTCCCTATTGCCCCATGTCCAGATGAAGGAGGTGACATTTAGACAGAGACTCAGAGTCACCCAGCTCACATTTAAACCAGGTTGGAGTCACTCTGGAACCCAAGCTTCAACCACCTTCAACAACCGTGAGGCTTTGGCAAGTGGCTGCACCTCTGTGCCTCAGCTTCTCTGTCTTAAAGGTTCTAGAACCTTCCTCCTGTGGATGGCTGATGTGAAGGTTAAAATGGGTTAATTCGTGTGAGGTCCAGGGCCCAGCTCTGGGCACACAGCAAGTGCTCAATAAATGCCACCTATTGTCACATTCAGCTTTTTGGAGAAAGCCTGGTTAGCGTGGCAAAGAGATGATACATCAAAGCTGGAAGGATTTCTCTGAGGCTCCTCCTCGCTCTCATATGACACCTTCCAGGTTCCAAATCCCGTGTTATTTGCTCTCATTAATGTGGAACACACTTAGGATGCTGAAGCATTGACTAGGGTTTGCTTCCAGTAAGCGAGGTGAGGGCGCTTCTCCAGAAGTCACTTGTTGAGATGTCTGCCAGGTAGCTTCGCAAAATGCACCCGTTAACCTGACGCTGGCACTGACTCCATCCACCTGTTCTGAGGTTGCCCCCACCCACTGTTGCCTGTCACTAGCTCTGCTCTCTATTTAGTCGTTCATTTAACAAATACCTGCTGTGTACTGGGCACTGCTCTAGGCACTGGGGACCACAGGCAAGGAGCAAAGAAATCCTGCATTCTAGAGCTCACTCTCTAGTCGCACAAACGAAGGCAGATTGGGAATGTGACACATTCTGTGAAGGACAGCCAGTCATGGTCCAGGTCAGAATGTGTGTGGTGGCGACCTGGAGTAGCAGGCAGTGTCCGTTCCTCCCTCTGTCGGAGGGAGCAGACCCAGGCAGGCAGGGGAGAGCAGAGAGAGGGAGGAGGTGGCTGATTCAGGAGAGATCCTGGCCCCCTGGAGAGGGGATGGGACTGGCGAGCAGTGCCTTTAATCTGCCGCTACAATCGCTCCTGCTCCCGTCACTGCCTGGATCCTGCCAGCATGCCCCTGGTGGGGCTTGCAGGTGAGGGCGGCTGATTCCCTTCAGGCCAGCGGTAGCCCGATACAGGCATGGAGGCCTAGGGGGACAGCTGGCTTTACCCTGCTCCCGGCAGGATGGGACCTGCCGGCGGGGAAGTGCTCAGCAGCAGCACGCTGGGATGAGGCAAGCAGGGTGTGGCCTCTCCGTCTTGTCACTGGGAGTCCCCCACGACAAGCCCTGCTCTGAGCTCAGGCTGTTTTCCTGTTCTAATTAACATCACTGAGCATTAAACTCTACACCCTGACATGAGCTTGGTCCCCTGAGACATTACAGCTCAAATACTGATTAAACATGAAACGGTTTCCATCCTCTGAGCCAAAGTCAGGGAGGCATCAGCCAGAGATGGAAGCTGTAATTACCAGCTGATTATGCAGTGTGAGTTATTAAAAGATAAAATAAAATGAAAACCAACACCCTCCAAATAAAAACAGTTCACAACACTCACAGTTAGTCCTGCTCTATTTAAAGGGACGTGGGCTTTTTATTCTTCACTCCCTTTCTGTTCTTATGGCTCCAGGTATTCAGCCAGGTCATTTCCTGAGCACTACTATGTGTCGGTAGATTCTGTATAATGAGAAATAAACCAGTGAGACCAGGTGCCAGCTTCCTGGGACTCGCAGTCCAGAAGGGGATGTGACCTTTCAAGGACAAGTCCTGACAGATGTGTAACTATTCAGGAGGAGGCCAAGCATTCCATAGGAAGCAATGTGGGAGGAAAATGAGGGGGACTAACTCAGAAGGGGGAATCTTAGGAGCTGATGCTTCAGTTTAGACCTGAAGGAGATGGTTACCTACAGAGTGGGGAGCAGAGTGATCTAGGGAGAGGGAACAGCATGTGCAAAGGCCCTGGGGTAGGAAGGAGAGCTGGAGGGACTCAAGAAGGGCAGGGGCAGAGTGAGATGGGGAGAGATGGGGAGGAGTGAGAGGAGCCTGAGGGAGTGGGGCCGGGTTGACTCAAGGTCCCCATGGCAACACCCAAAGCGTTTTAGGCTTGATGTGATTTGTTCTCCCCTGATTCTGCGTGGAGGCTGGAGTGGGAGCAGGGGGCCCAGTGAGGAGGTGAAGGGAGGCGTCCAGGCAGGAGCTGATGGCAGCTTGGATCAGAGGGTGGCTGAGGGGCTGGATGGCAGGGGGTGGACCCAGGAGGGACTCTGGAGGTAGAAGTGCCCACCTCGGGGACTGGTGGGTGTTGGGGGAGGGCTTGTTGAGGTGACAACCCAGGTTTCTGGTTGAGGGGATGGAGCTGCCATTTCCTAAGTGAGGAGGACAAGGGGCAGGCTGGGCATGTGAGAGGCTGGCATGGGGTAGAGTGTGTGGCTCCCCAGCTGAGAAGGGGTGAGAGGCAGCCAGGCACCCTCAGAGCCAAGGGGAGAGCCTGGGTGGAGACACCAACACGTGAGGGCTCCATCAGGGACAGCAGCTCATGCCTCCCGGGAGAGAGGACGGAGCAGGGCAGAAGGGCCAGGATGGAGCAAGGGGAGTGTCCACAGCCCCTGGCTGCCCCAGAGGCCCAGGCCTCTGCTGGAGGGGTCTGGCCAGAGGGAGGACTAGGGACAATCTGTTTCCCATGTCCCCTCACTTTGTGGCCCTTCAATAGCTGCAGCTGAAGCTCTGACCTGCACGCCTGTTCGTGCTCCCAGCAAGGCTAGGGTGGGTCTGGGTCACACGCTCCCAGGAGGGTAAGGAGAGGCCAGAGCTGAGACCCAGGGGCAGGGGAAGAGTGTGGCAAAGGCCCGGCAGGGGGAACGTACTTGGCATGACCCAGTGAGGAGCAATGGCTGGAACCCCATGGCTAGTCTGGCCAGGGGGCCTGGAGATTTGGGACCCGAGAGAAAGCTCCGGCCCTGGCTGGTCCAAGTCTGCCCTGCACCTGGCAGTGTAGATGTCAGGATGGAGTGGCAGATGGGGACTCCAGGAGGTCTCAGTGCCTGCTTGGCTGTGGGCAGCTGGGGCTCTGCAGGGCAAATGCCTGAGCTGTAGATGTGGGGGACTGATTGGGAGGACACAGCAGGAAGGGACAGACAAGTTCAGTTACACAGGCTGTGCTGCAGGGGCCTGTGGACATTGGGCTAACCCAGCAAGTCCCAGAGATAAAGAGCAAGATGCCCACTGAACAGGGACAAGGGGGGGCACAGCAGAGTGGATGGTGATGGGGGAGCTGGGAGCCTTTTTGCAGAGGGATGGCAACCATAGACATGCTGCTGGCTGTGGGCAGAGGGGGAACAGGAGAGGTCTGACACTCAGCGTGTGGGAGCCCCGCAGCCCAGGTCAGACTGGAGCAGAGCAGGGCAGACCTCCCAAAGCTATCAAAAATGAAAAAACCTGAGGCTGTGGGTTCTGGGCACTGGGTCACAGGGAGGGGTCAGACAGGCAGTTCACAGGCACCCAGGCCCTGGGTGGGCTCTGGGAGGGGTGCTCCTGGGACCAGACCCCAGACACAGTGAGGGGCCAGGGTGCGTCGACTCTCACAGGGCTGGGCCCACCTGCCCTGGCGTGTCTGCGCCCAGTGCTGCCGCCCCCAGGAAGGGTCGCGCCTGGCTGGAATCCCCTCCCAGTGTATGGCAAGGCCGGCCCACCGTCCCTCCTGCCAGGGGAAAGGCCAGGCCTTGCTCTGACTTGTCAGGTCCCAGAGCTGCCACCTTTCTGCTCTGTGATCACGTGTCTCCTTGGCTTTTGGAGAGGCTCTGGGCGAAAAGGCATCTGTGTCAGCAGCGCCCCCTGTGGACGTCCTGCCCTGGCCACAGGAGCCAGTTCAAGGGAGACCAGCTGTCCAGAGGGAGGGGCACATTCCTAACTGGAGCCACACCGGCCAGTGTCGGGGGCACTGGGGAGGACAGGGCTGAGCCCAGGACAGCACTGGGGGCAGGACGCGTGCTCTTCTCCAGGGCTGAGCTTTGGGGTAGACGTGAGGTGGTTCCTGCCTTTGCCCCTTGCTGCGCATCTTGGGGGAAAGTGCTGGCCCTCTCTGAGCCCTGGGTCCTCACATGTACCCCAAGGCGGTTAAGAGCCCAGGGGCTGCTGGGCAGCTCTTGGCACTGGATCCAGTGCATTGTGGGAGTTCCTGAGATTGAGGTGATTATCCTTAGTCACTGCAGCCACCCTGCTTCCCAGGCCTGGTGCACTGGGGTGGAGTTTCTTTCTACAAAGTGCTGAAGTCAGAGAGCAGGTCAGGACCCCCAGCTCAGAAGGTGAGCCCAGGGAGGGCCAGCCTCCTGCCAGCTGCCATGTCCAATGCCAGGACTCCCACTAGCAAGGCGCCCCTCTAGGCCCTGCCCAGCCCAGCCCAGCGGCCTCCAGGGTGGCCCTGCCCTGTGTCGGGCCTGATTCTGGACCGCCCCCCCACCCCCCCCACCCCCACCCCCCGGAGCCCTGCTTTGACACAGGAGGAGGACAATGCCCTCAGCTTCCAAGGCCACAAGAAAGCAGAAGCATTGGCCTGCCTGCCCTAAGGCCTCCCTGATTTGTATCAAAAACAAGCAGGGGCAGAAGGATGCCTGGAAGTGCAGTCACCCTGACTTGGCCCGTCTCAGGTTTCCCCGCCTGGCTGGCACCCACCCAGCCTGGCTACAGTCAAAGTGTCCTCCCACCTGCTCACCTGTGACAAGGGCGTATTCCCTTCCCAGGGCAGGGGGACTGTGGGGGGCCAGCCCCGGATGAAGAGGGCTCCGGTTACCATGGAAACTGGTTGGCTGGGGAAGGCTGCCTGAGGCAGAGACCCTCAGCCAGGCTCCACCTCCAGAGCCAGGTCTCCCTGACCCCAGGCAAGGTCTGCCCTGGGCTCCATCACCACCGCTCTGCTGTGCAGGGGGAAGCGACCCCTCCCCACCTCAGAACCCCAGGGCAGGCCCCCCAGGCTCCTTCTGGAGCAGCTTCAACTGCCCCCCAGGCCCTGCCAGCAGTGAGGAGAAGAGCAAAGGCCGCACTCAGCCCCTGTGGGTGTGGGGACTGCAGCTGCAGGGCTGCGTCCGGGGTCCAGGGCTCAGGCCTGTGAAGGCCCTTGGAGGCCTTTCGCTCAGTCTGTCCCTTTTCCGGATGGGAGAGCTGAGGCCCTGAAGGGGTAGGAAATGCCCTCACCGTGCCCAGCAAGGCCCCAGCTTCCTGCAGATGCCTCCCTCTGACAAGAGCAGCTCATGATTCTGGCCAAGCCTCCCAGGGCCTAGGTGATCTACCACCTCCTCCCAGGTAGGTGGGCTCTGGACTGGACTTAACCACCATTGACACTGAGCAGCTGCTGAGGGGAGCTCCATCTGTCTTGCTGGCCCACAGAGCACAGCAGTGCTCAATCTCAGTTTCTGGAACTTTCTCCCACATGGCTGAGGCTGGTACCAGGTCCTTAAATCCACAGCCTCCAGCTGCTGGCCTGTTCTGGACAAGCCAATCTTTCAGAACAGCAGTGCCCTGCCATCTTTCCTGGGCCCTTTCTAGTGTCTGCAGGTCCCTTGGATGCCATGCTGAGGGCATAGCTGACCTTCTGTCTACCCAGGGCCACTCCTCTGTGGTGTCAGGACCCCATCTTCTTTTGGCACTGTTTCTCCCAAGCCCACCTTCCTGTCTCGGCACAGCAGGGCAGCACTCCATTCCCCCGAGGCAGTGCCTGGATAAGCAGTGGGCATGTGACCCAAGCCAAATCAATCAGTGAAAGTCATCTCTGAGATTTTTGAGAAAAGAGGCCCTCTAGTATGGGGGACCTATACCGGGTATGGATGAGACTTAGCGGACCACAACAGGGAGGTGCTGGGTATCTGAGTCCTTTATGGCACCAACTGAGCACTGGACCCAGCTGTGCCTGAAACTTCTGCTATCCCTACAATTTTCCATTACAAGTCAGTAAGACCAGAATCAATCTCTCTTTCTCCCTCCCTCTCCCTTTTGTTTCTGTACACACAGGCCCCTCTTAAGTGGCACCTGGCATTTAGTAGGTGCCCAGCAAATACTCCCTAAGAGCCTCAGTGGTACAGCTTGCTGGGAAATTCAGCAGTGGGTTCCTAATAGGCCCCTGGGCCTGTGGAAGGGAGGGAACACTGGTGACCCTTCAGACGGGCCTCACAAGTCATGTAGCCCAAATCCTAGCTTTCGAACAGCCCCCTCATCTGGCTGCACAATAGAACTACATAGACTATTCCAGTGAGGGACCCAGCTCACACCACTGTCCCAGAGGCAGGACCATGCATGGGGTGTGGTGGGCATGGATGGAAGCAGGCACAGAGGGCCAGGGCCTCCCCTCCGGCTCCTCGGCTCCCAGATGGGACAGGCCCCAGCACCCACCTAAGAGGCTGACTATGGGTCATGAATGCCTGCCTGCCCTTGGCCCCACTTTGGGGATCAGTTCAAGGACGCTGAGAGGTTACATGAGATGCTAAGCCTCTCATGACCCCACAGGCCACCCTCCTCCGCACCCCACCCTCTCACCCAGCACCCATGGTTTTCTCAGGATGCTTCCTCTGCTCCTGGCTTCAGAGCTGGCTGTCACAGCATAAGCGGCTCTTACTTCCCATTGGTCCATCTTTCTCAAGCTCAAGCTTTGGAGGCAGCAAAGTCTATGTAGCAGCATCAGAGATGAAGGCTTATATTTACTTCTGCTTCTTAAAACAGCTCTGCATATATATAAACCAGCCTACGCTTGATCCTCCCTCCTGTCCCAGTGTGAGATAATCACAAACTTCCCCATAAACTACACATCATCAGGGGACCTCAGTGAGATCCGGGCCCCATAGACCAGTGGTTCTCATCCTGGAGGCACACTGGGATCACCCGGAGAGATGCCAAAACCCACAGAGGCGCACCCCTCCCTGCTCAGGTTCTGATTTAATCAGTCTTGAGTGATACAAGGCACCTCCTGAAATGACTCAGGTGCTAAGACAAAACTGAGCACTATTACTTTAGATGGTGTGTTATAGCCGGGTCTCCAGAAAGCCTGGATCGGACTTCACGACTCCAGCTCCTGTCCCCCAGGGCTTCCCAGGGGAGCAGCTGTACCAGAAGGAGCAGCTGCAGACTGGAAACCAAGGAGCAATCCCGAGGTAGCTTAATGCTGTGTTGACCTAGTTAATTAAGGCCCACATTTCCACGAGTTCTCCCTCCATGAGTTTGAGTTAGCTCTGGCACCAGGGCCATGATACGCAGTCTGGGCCACCCCAGAGAGGTAGCATCATGTTCTTGGTCTCAGTGGGCTCAGCGCCAGAGGGTGGGGGCCACCTGAATGAGCAGCTCCTTTAGCTCCCGCCAGCTCTCCTTTTCCAGCTCCCCAAGCCCTGGACCAAGTACACCCGGGGCTCCAGGATTAGAGGCGCCAGTGTCACACATTGCACAGTGGCAGTGAGGCTGGAGCAGGTGACAGACAGACAGGGACCCCATGGTGTCCAGCGTGTGGGTTCTATTTCATCTTTGGGGTTCCTGTTTGTCCTTCCATCCACTGTTAACTTTCCTCCCTGACTTTCAGCAATGTCAGACTTCCCTAGATGGGAGGCAGCAAACAGCCTTCACCCACTGCTCTGCCAGCCCCACAATTACATGAGGTCTAGCCCTTCTTAAAACAAAACAAACCAACAATAAATAAATAAAGTCCACCTTTTTCTCTCATTTCTGCTCTCAGATTCACCTTTTTCCCCTTCCCTGCTCTGCATCTCAGGGGAGCTACACTTCCTAGCTGCCGTGGCCCTCTGGCCTCCCGGATGGTCAAGCTACAGGAAATGTGGCAGAAGGTGAGAGGCTGGAGAGGCCAGGGTATTTCACTTTCTCTCTCTGGCATTTTCTGCAAC
The DNA here is from genome assembly GCF_040802235.1 of Manis javanica. Lineage (NCBI taxonomy): Eukaryota > Metazoa > Chordata > Mammalia > Pholidota > Manidae > Manis > Manis javanica. The sequence goes on along the minus strand of NC_133159.1, from coordinate 22,449,835 downwards.
AGGTATTTCTCCTTCTTTCAGACAGCTCCTCACCCGATGGTTCCAGACTCCAGAGGTCCCTGGGTGGCCCTGCCAAGGTCTGGGACTCCCATCAGACAATCTCAGCTTCTGGGCTCTGGGAATGCCACCCATCTCTGGGATTTTTCAGTCCCAGGATGGCAGCTGCTTCCTGGTATTGCTAAGTTCTGGGCAGTCTCCTCTTCCACCGCCTGAACCTCCAGTTCCCTGCACTGAGCTCTTTGTTTGAATCTCTTGAGTGGATTCTCCTTTGCTGACTGGACCGTGACTGGTATGCTTCTGTCGGGGGAGTTTCTTTTCCTCAGTTCTTGTCCCCGCCGCAGCAATGAATTGAAGGGCAGAGACACAGTAGTGAAGGGGAGTTAAGGTTTTATTTGAATACATTCCAAGGGAGGAGCAGGCCAGAGACAGGGTAGATAAAGGCAGGTTTACTTGAATAAAGCAGAGAGGAAGGAAAAATAGACGGAGGAAAGGGAAGCTTATTGAACTGCTGCTCAGCTTAGGGCACATCCCCTGCCAACTCCTAAAGCCAGTGTCACCTGGTGCCTAGTGTCCGCTTGGATCTGCACGGTGATAAGCCCCTACCACCCCAGGATTTGGGGGAGCCACAGAGCACTGGATGGAGTGCGATTATGTTCTGAGAACTTCCTAAGGCAAAGAAAAGAGATTTTCAGGCAGGCTACTGAGGTGCATGATCGCATAGCTGCAGTTCTGCCTGGGTCACCCAAGTGACAGGAACTTGCACACCCAAATCAGCTCTCAGCAGCCCCTCCCTGCTTACCTGAAGTAGGACAGAGAGAGTGACCCTCAAAGAAAGGCAAGTGTGGGCAACCACAGAGAGGAGGCGCACTTAAGGGTGTAGGGCGCACTTACAGGGCTTTTTTGGGTAAGGGTCAGCATAAGGCATGATGTATACAGGTGATTCACAATTCCTTTGGAGTTTTGTCTTAAAAATAGGGTTGTTTAGGAGACTATGTTGGTTTGGAACCTCAACATTCTTTGTCCACATTTGTCTGAGGTCTGTTTCCTGCCTGGGTTACAAAGTTACTTGATTAGGGACTAGAGGGAGAGGAGAAAAACAGTATATAGGTTAAGTTAAAGCATAAGCTGGCCCTTTTTGCAGGCTAAGTAGATTTTACACTGGCATGGTCTAATTGATACCATGAAGACATGGGCTGTGCTTGGATACTTTTCTTTATCTGGGGAATATCTGGACATTCTAAGTTACTCCTGGCCTTTGGAACTTCAACTAATTAACTCATTAGCTCTGTGAGTCCTTTCCTGATCTCTAGTTTTATCTGGTTAACTCCTTGAGTCCCTTTTAGTGGGCTTTACTGGCTTTATTCTCTCTCCACCCCACTCATATCTATTTTTCTGCCTAACACTTGGAGGTCCAAGGAAAGCTTGAGTGAGACCTCCTGCGTCCTCCCACCCTGGCTTCCCGGGGCTGGGTCTGCAGAGCTGACTGGCCTCCTGGCTGCAGCAGTGGGAGAGGAAGGAGAGGCTGAACGAAGAGAGCTGGTCCAGTGCCACCGCCTTCCATGTGTGGCACCTGCCACTAGTGGGTGTGACCAAATCAGTGCCCCGCCTCTGGCCATATTGGAACCATGCAGCTTCCTTCCTTGGGAAGCATAGAAGGGCCTTGGAAAGACATTAGAGGTGGGTCTGCCTCTAATGGGGTGAAAGTCAGAAGTTCTCTCCCAATTATAATGGAGTCAGACTGTGATAGTTGCTATAGTAGTGATTAAAACAATGTGTACTGAGAACACCAAGAAAGATAATTAGTGAGATTTCAGAGAGGGCAGATATGGGGCTCAGTGGGGCTGGGGGAGGAAGAACAGAGGCATAGAGGTTCAGGAACATGGAGCAGTCTGGGGTGCCAGCCTGGGACAAAGGATCTGGTAGGTAAGGCTGGGTCTAATAAAAGTAGATCCCAACAAAGTAGAAAGGCTGGTGGGAATGAAGACAGAAGATTTGAAGTCAGGCGAGAGACAGAGATAGACACACCTTGTCCATCACACAAGCCTGGGGCTGGGAGGATGCCCCGCTGCTGGGGGAATCGTTGTTTGAAGCACACAGCTTCAGAGTACTAACTAGAATAATAAAATCGTAATTTCTTAAAGCCTTAAAATCTTGGGGAATCTTACGATAATTGAATTACTGGATCTCAGAGTCAGGCTTTTAAAACTACAGAAATTTTGAATCTTAGATTGTTCAAGGTGTCACAACCAGCCTCCCTCCCCATTTCCATACGATAATATGCACTCTGTGCTCTGTGTTTTGCACACATTATGTCATTTAGTGTCCATGACAACCCTGGGAAGTGGAAACTATTGTTTTGTCTGATTTTTCAGATGAAGAAACCAAGGCTTGGGGAGTAGAGGTCATTGCTGAAGGTCAGACACCTGATAGTTGGCATGCGGTCAGGACTGAGCCCCGATCTCTCAGCCTCCAAAGCCCATGCTCTCAGCCTCTCTGCTGGTTTGCCTCCTGTGAGGTCTCTCTGCTGAGTGCTCACCAGCCCTCTGTGCACACCTCCAGGGACAGGGAGCTCTTTACCCCTCCCCAGGGATGCCCATCCATCCTAAATGTAAATACATATCACAGATTGTCCCCAGATCTGCCCTGAGAAACCTCCAGAAGATAAAGCTTCACCCAGGATTCCTGGGGAAATGGGGCAGCTACCGGAGGTGGGACAGTGAGTGCCCAGGAGGGGAGAGAGTCCTGCATTAGGAGAAGGCCCACTGCCGCCCCTCCCTGGTGAAGGAGAGGGGAGCTTATCCAGAAGGAGGGAGTCAGCCAGAGACTTGGAAGCAGAGCACAAAGCCCAGAGCACCGGGTGGCAGGGGTGAGGGATGAAAAGTAATACAGAGACACAATTCCCCAGCAGTCAGTCACGGGGACTACTCTGAGTGGAATCCTAAGTGCTGTGTTTTTTCTTGGTTTTTCTCCCTGAAAACTTCTGCAAAATGTGCCTTGTGCCATCCATCCTCCCAGATGGCTTTTTAAGTGAAGCTGTTTGCTAAGTGAAAGAAGGAAAGGGCGGGCGGTGGGTGGGGAGGAGGTGGATAGAGCCGCTGCAGCCCAGGGGAGGAGACCCAGAGGGGACAGCAGCACACTGCTGACTGAGGGTCAGGTTTTCCAGGTTGGGGACCCCAGCCGCAGCCAGGCCCCCAATGTGACAGAATCCCATTATATCCACTAGTGTCTTCTAAGCTCTCATTGACCTGTTGCATACCTTAGATACATTCACCCAATAAATCCTTACAACAAATGTAAGACCAACCACTTTATTAGAAAGATGGAGAAACTGAGGCCCTGAAGGGACAGAAACTTGGGCGAGGTGGTCATACAACAAGTAACTGGATGAGAGACTAGCCATTGCTGCCAGTGAGCCCATATGGATTCGTTTCCATCTCTGAAACTCCTGGTCCCTGAGCCCCACCTTCACCAGATGGCCCAGCCCCGGCTGTCACACTGGGCCTGCAGTGGCAGCGGGAAACATCTCGCTCCTGTGGACCTCAGCATGCCGCCCATGTCCCTGAGGTGGGAGACCTGAGAGGCGTGTTGTCCCAGCTTGACAGTCCCCGCCCGGGGCTGTGCAGTTCTTCCTCTCCGCACAGGATTGGGGAACAACAAACACCTCCAAGGCTCCCGTAGGCCTCCTTCCTGAAAGAAGACTCCGGAGAGGAAGGGTCGTGAGGCCGAGCACAGCTCCCATTCCTGCATTCAATCTTGGGGTGTAACTGATGCTTACCAGCCCCTCAACTAAGCTGTCTGAGGTCCCCTGGCTCGCAGAACAGCTGGACTTTGGGCCTGCTCACAACATTCAGGGCAGAATGCCCAGAAGAATGGCAAACCTTATTCCTGGAGGAGGAGATGACTGGAGCCCTGCCAATTCTTCTCAAGCTAAGAGGACTGCCCGGGCCATTCACATTTACAGTGGGGCTGCAAGAGCCCACCCGGTTCCGCGTGTCCTCCTCTGCGCCACCTCCTCCCGCTGATCAAAGGCACTTGCCCCTGTGTCCCGGCAAGAGCATGCCTCTTTGGGCACTAGAACCTCCAAAGCTGCAGTGTCCAGAGTGACAGAACTGGGGGGGCCAGAGTGACAGAGGCCAACTGGGGCCAGACCAGGATGGGCTTTGAATGCCAGGCCAAAGAGGTTAGGTTTGCTCAGGTAAGCCAGAGTCACGACAGGTGGCCTCTGGACATATCTGGTCTGTAAGCAGGATTTCTTTGGCTCACTCAGGGTCCTTAATCTGATTACCAGCACTTAAAAGCTGCCAGATTTTACTTAAGAATCCCCATTTCTGGCTTCTCCTGAGAAATTGGAAGATATAACCCCTTTTGTCCTTGTTTCCTACAACAGGAAGTTGCAATTTAGTGGCTTCCACCTAACTCAGAGAGGCCAGGTGCTATCCAGTGTACAACCATCTGCAAGGGGCCAGTTATTCACACACTAACGTCCCACCCTGGTTTTCGTGTAGAATGGTCAGGACAGCAAGGCTCTGCTGCAGTGCCAGCCACAAATCTCACTGGCTTCGCACAACAAAGGCACTGGAGGTCTGGGTGGCTCCTTAGGACAGCTGTCCTCCTTGGCCACCCAGGCTGTCACCGTGGCTCTGCTGCGGGGACACAAGCTCCCCTCTGTGAGTCCCAAGCAGGGAAAGAGCAGGGGGAGGAGTGGTGGGTGTCTCCACTAGAAATTAAGTGCTCCAGCCCAGTAGTACCACACATCTCTTCTGCTTAGAACCCTTTATGGAGCTCAAGTCACATGAGCCCAAGTAACTACCAGGGGCAGAGAGGCGGACTTCTCCCCCATAGCAGTGCAAACCACATAAAGGGGAGCAGAAGTCTCCACCAAATGCCTGTAGGGTTTTAAGTCTGTGACCTGCATATAGGAGACAGCATTTCCAATTCATTTATATAATGCTTCTATCGGCAGGTGCCATTCTAACACTTTATCTGCAGCACTTCAGTTAATCCTTACAGCAACCCTTTGAGGTAGCACTGCTATCCCAAATTCTACTGAGGGTAAACTGAGGCATAAAGAAATAAAGTCACTTTGAAACCCAAGCAGTCTGGCTCCAGAGTCTGTGTTCTCAGCCACATTCTATACTATCTTCACCAGAATGTGATGGCATCATCATCAACCCCATTTCACATGTAAGAAGACTGAGGCCCTATCTTGGTGTTTAAGGCACTGAGGGGAAACAATTATGAGCTATGGGGAGCTCGAGCAAAGAAGGGCAGGATGATGTGGCCAAATGTGTGTGTGTGTGTGTGTGTGTGTGTGTGTGTGTGTGTGTGTGTGTGTTGAAAGAGTATTCTGGTAGTTCAGGTTTCACCACATATTTGCTGAACACATGCTATGAGTCAGAGTCTGTACAGGCACTGGATGGGCTGGAGGGAGGGAGACCACCTGAGAGGCTATTGCTGCAGTAGGTAAACGGAGACCCAGAGAAGGCGGAGGGCTGTGCCATGGTGCGGGCAGGTGGGACAGGCCCAGCTCCTCTGACCTCCTGCCCGGGCTGTCCACCCCATTTTCTGTGAGGCTTCCAGACACCCAAGAATCTGATCTGATAATCACGTAGTTGGGAAGCAGGTGTCGCAGACCAGGGCGGTGCATGGTGAGACAGGCACCCTCAGGGCTGCTGGGGGCTGTCCATCAGGGCAACTTCCAGGATGGTGATGGACTGATAAAGCCCCTGGACCTGAGAATCATCACTGCCCTCAACGCCCTGATTTCCTGCTGGAATCTGTCCTGAGGATGTGGTCAGGGACTCAGGCACATGGGGCCCACATTCACCATGGCCTGATGTGCATAAGAGAAAAGCCCCGTCATCCTCTATGTGTGTGACAGGCTGAGGCTGGTGAGGTAAATGCTGGTGCATCTAAATGGGTACAGTCACGATGCTATTAGCATCATGCTTTTGGAACTTCCAGGGATGGGGAAAATGCTGAGGATGTACGGCAGGCTAAAAAGAAGAACCTGAAAGACGAATAAATTGTATGATCCCAACTACATTTTTGTGTAATTTATGAATTACATAAAATTCAATATGTGTAGCATGAAAGATTGGAAGGATGGGGAGGAGGAAGGAGGGAAAGAGAAGATGAAGATGAAGAAGAAAGAGAAAAGGTGGGGGGAGGGGGTTGAGGCATGCTTCTCTATTGACTGAGCATTTGCCACGAGTCACATGCTGTGCTCACAGCATCCTTGCAAGGTGGTGCTATTCATTGTACACAGAGGAGAGAGGCACAGAGAGGAGGGGGAAGTGTCCAATGTCACAGGGCTAAACACTGAGGTAGGACTTGAACGCAGGTCAGGCTGCTTCAAGCCCCTCATACTTGCGGAACTCAGGGAGCTAAGGCGGGGCCGAGGCTGGGGCACTTAGTCTCGGGGTGCAGGGTTTTCAGCTGGCTGTGGGAGGAGACCCAAGAGCTCTGCAGGGGGCGGTAGTCACTGGTCATGTCGCCTCTCTGAGGCTGGTTTCACCATCAACATCATCATCCCCATTTTACAGAAGTGAAAGTTGAGGCAGGGTCTCAGTGTCCAAGGTAAATAGTGGAGGTGGAGCTCAGACCCAGGTCTGCCAGTTCTATACCCACACTCCTGCCTCTACTGCGAGCTGCTGGGATGGGCTGGGAGAGGAGCAGGCCAGACTTGGGCCATCGACAGCCTCCTTGGGAAATTCTTTGCCTGAGGCCCCTGAGGCTTCTACACGCCTGCTTCTGGAAAGAACAGTCTCCTCACCCCCATGAGTGGGCCCCATGGAGCGTTCCCTACCTAGGCTGACCCAGGGTCCCCCTGCAGGAAGCCCCAGTGACCCCACTCAGCTGGGCCTGCCCCCAGAAGGAATCCTCAGGGCTCATCCACGTGTCTCCCTAAAGCTTGATGGGCTGCGGAGAGAGAGGCTGCCTGGTAACCCAGCCTGCAACTCTTTTGAGTCCTTCTCCTCCTGCATCTAAGAATGGAAGCACCAGGCAGAAGGCGCCATTACTCAAGGACCCCTCGAACCTAGGGCCTTCCCGACTACCCCACGTCCTCTCCTGCCGCCAGCCTCTCTCCCTGCCCAGCGAGGCTTGACGCAAACTCTTGCTCTCGGCCCTGCCTGCTCACTGGCTCACAGGGATGCCCTGCGGTGGGTCCCTGTGCCCCAGCCACCCCTGGGCTTTATGCCCCCTGCCCCCTCTCACCCACTGTTCATGCTAATAGAGCAGGATGTTCCGCTCCAAAATCAGTTGCAGCAGCTCAAGCAGGGAAGGATGGGGCCCTGGACACTTGTCCCCCAGCCCCCCTCTGCCTCCTACCCTCCCCTTGGGTGCCTTGAGCAGGAAGCTTTAAGGACGCTGTGCAGCACTTTTGGCCCTTGGAGTCTTCGCTGTCCAGGCACTTTCCCAGCAGAATTTCTGATGCAGCCCACACCATGTGCACTCATGCGGGTGGAGGGGGGGGGCGCTAGAATTTTAATTCATCCTCTGCGTGTGTGGTATGTGTGTGTGTGTGTGTGTGTGTGTGTGTGTGTGTGTGTGTGTGTGTGTGATCCTGCATTACTTTCCTATCCATTGTCCACAGCGCACAGAAGGTGCAGGAATTATTAGTCCCATTTTACAGAGGACATAACTGTTAGCTCTGAGTTTCCAGCTAGTTAGTGGTGTCAGGTGAATTTGAACTTGGGTTTGACTGATAGAAAAAAACAAACCAACTACTGCCTGCCTCAGAGAGAGAGAACGGTCCAGAATCTCTGGGCAAAGGAGGAGAGGGGTCATGGGTGGAGAAGACTGAAGGTCATAAGTGCATGCCTGAATCTCTTCCGTCTGATCTCCGCATCCTTCAGAGCACTCCCAAAGACCCAACTAATTCCCCTCCTGCCGAGGCTGCCCCCACCAACATCAGCCTGGCTACAAACACTCTTACTTCTGATAAGCTGAAATTTCCTCCTTCATTCCTTCCTTTATGCATCATTCATAATACCTATCAAATGCCAAGTTCCAGGCCCACAGATACAGCAGCAAACAAGGTAGAGACACCTTTATGGAGCTGACTTTGTTCAAAGAAATGTGCACAGCCAGAAGAGGAAAGGGCCAGGGGTTCTAGGGGAGAGGAAAATGGATGTTGGGCCACTTCTGGCGCCGCTGGGGGCTGTCCACTTCTTTGGCTGACCCACAACTGCTCAGCTCTCCTGATCTAGGAGGCTCCAGCCCAGGCTCCCCTGAATTTCACAGGGTCTTCTTATCCCACGGAGGGGGCAGCCTCCCTGCCATGGCCACTCTCCATAGCTCTGTGCCTTAGTTTTCTGCCATGACCACAATAAAAGACAGGTTTGCAAAACCGACCTGAGCTCTGCCTTCCCCCACCTTTGCCAAAAAAGCTAATTGGTTTTGCAATTAAAAAATGCAGAGAACAGGCAATGCAATCAATTTTACAAAAACTTGCTCAGTAATGAAGGCTTACCTCCAACCGGGGTGCCCTCCCAGCATATCAATCTGGGCCTCCCACAATGACAGCACGACACACACAATCCTCTCCTGCCTTACCTTGTAGATTCTTGTGCATTTCACACACTGGGTCCTGAGAGATTTGAGGCATCATTAGATCTGACCTCCTAGCTCTTATTTAAGGGCAAATATAAGTTTTTCTGTTTTATAGGTGAGGAAAGAGAATCAGGAAGGTGCAGTGACTCACCCAAGATGCCCAGCGAGGCCAGGCAGAGGACAGAGCCCCATCACACTCTCCTCTATCTTCTGGCCTGACGGCTCCTCCTACCCTACCATACATTCAGGAGCCAGAGAGTCCCTGGGTTCAAAGAGAGAACAGAAGACCTTTTTCTGAATGGAGCAGGCTGGCATATTTGGTGCACACTCTATGCCTCTCCCCACGTGACCCTCAACTTGTATCACTGCATTCAGGCCTCACAAAAGCCTTCTAAGAGGGCATATCATGCTCAGTGTTACAGATGAGTAAATCGAGGGTCAGGGAAGCTCAGTTACCTGATGGAGCCCACACAGCATGGGCCTCCTGGCAGCCATTTGGGGCAGATATGTTGCAGTTGAGGGGCTTCCATGTATTCCTGTGGGAAGAGCATAGGCTTTGGCAGCCATCCCACCATACATCCATCTGTCCATCCACCCATTCATTCAAAGAATTCATTAATTAGTCATTCATGAGACAGCTACTGATTGAGCATCTGCTATGTGTTAGTCCTGTGCCAGGGACCCATCAATGAGCAAAACAGGCCAAACCCACCCCCATGGGGCTCACAGTCTGGGAAACAGGGGGGATGAAGACCAACTCAATGATATAATCATGAAAATAAATGTAAAATGACCCCTGTGGTGGGGCTAACAAGGCATTGTAGATGAAGCCATGAGAGCCTGTGATGGGCTCTGATCTGGTTGTGGAGGGCTTCCTGGAGGAGGTGATACTGGCTCCCAGGTCTGAGGACTGGAGGTTACCTGCTAGAAAATCACAAAGGGGACTTACCTAAGGACTGGGCTTCTCAGCAAGCTGATGATTACATTCCTGGAAATCCTAAGATTCTGTGATCTGACATGAGGTTCAGATTCTATGATTCTAACCCAATATTTTGTGATGTGAAGATTCTATTAAAGTGAAAATTTAAGACTTGACAATCTAAGATCCTGGGATTCTGATTCAAGGTTTTATGGTTTTAAGATTCTATTGAGTAAAAACCTGGGAATTTACAACTCTGGGATTTAAAAGCTGTCAGTATAGTCCTCAGAGGCTGGAATTCCAGCATGATGGCCTTTGCTCCCAGAGTAGCGCCTGCCAGAACCTTCCATCCACTGGGTATGAGTTTTTCCATGGCTCACAAAGTGGATGCATATGCAGTTCTCTGTGGTGTGGAGAATGCAAATTTATTCTGCAGTTCCACTGTCAGGCGCTTGCTTTATCTGCATGTTCCAGTTTCCAGAATAAATATTAGAAGACAAGTCTGTGAAGATTTTCTGTGTGTACATGAGTTAATTCCTCCAGCCAGGGGCTCATCCAGACATGAATTTTAACACAGGGTGCCGCTCTGCACACACTGCATGGCCAGGCTGGTGACTGGGCTGCAGCAGAGGGACAAGGGCCCCTGACTCCCAAAGAAGGGACTGAGAGGGGCCTTTGTGCACAGAGGCCAAGGTGGGGCGAGGCAGGAGGCAGAGCAGCCCTAGGGGGTCTGGACCACGTGCACAAATGGGGCTGCTCTCCACTGAGCATCTGGGGGGTCTCCGCATGGACCCCTGGGTCTGGGCTCACAGGGGCTGGTGTTACAGGAGCCTCCCAGAGGGGTGGGCACGACAGGGCAGCCCCGACCAAGGATGGGACACTGTATTCGTCACTGGGTGAGCTCTGAAGTCAGACAGATGGCAGATTCCAGCTCTCCCTAACCTGCTCAGCCATGGGACCTTGGAGAAACCACTTCATCTCCCCAAGATTCAGTTTCTTCAATAGGACCAATGATGCACCCCAATCACCTGCCTGGTGGTTCTGAGGATTAGTAATCGAGCATCAGTCCCAGCAAACATTCCCATAACACCTGCTGGGTACCAGACACACCTGAAGTGCCTTACAACAGGTTTAATCCTCACCCCAATGAGGGGCTGCTGTCATCACCCCACTTCACAGATGAGGAAACCTTCACGGGGAGGTTAATTAACTAAACCAACATCAGGTGGCTAACTCTAAAAACCTGTGAACAAGCTTAAGAACATTTACATTTTCCCACCAACCGTCCTGGCCAGGGCCCAGATTGGCCACATTCTTCACTGGCTCCTGGATCCGGCCCTCATTCTCCTGCTCTGACCCCTGCTCTGGGTCCAGCCTAGAAGCTGTGGAAGGCAGGCAATGCCCCCAGGCCTTCAGGCCCACAGGGCCCTCTCCCTGGAGCACCTCACTGGTTTTGCCATCCACTGGAATTCCTACTCATGCTTCAAGGCCCAGGCCAGGCATCACATTCTCTGCCCACAGCGGCCCCACCCAGCCCTCACCCTCCACCCCTTCCTGAGCTCACAGCAGTTACTTCAGGCTGCCCTAGGGGCCCACTGTTCATTCCTCCCCTCTTCCAGTAACCTTACTGAGTCAGCACAAGTCCAAGACTCGCTTCTGGAGGGAAGACCAACTCCATGATGTTGCTATTATCACCCCATCTGAGAAAAACTCCCTCCCACAGAGGTTTTGTAACTTCCTGAGGCCACAGACCCCTCCAGCAGGTAGCAGTCCGGTCCCTCTGACCCCACAATCCAGGACCTGTGGTCTGCTCCAGGCTGCCCCACCTTGGGGACTGACGGAGAGGCCCTTGATTCAAAGGCTGGAAATGCCTCCTCCCCACATGCATATCAGTCACTCCCTTCCGCCCTGGAGGAAACCGGCCTCGTTCAAGTCACACACCACACGGCTGTCATTTAGTCCTGCTAATGAACTATGAGTGGATTGTCATGGCATTACTTGAGATTCACAAGAGACACATTTCGGCACCAGGCCCTCAAGTCCAAACAGGCATTAACCTGCTCACCCGCAGGCCGCATTTCCATTCTTCTACCTTCACTTTGAGACTCACCAGCACTGGCTGCTGTTCATACTGATTAGCACACAGTAAAAAATTTCTAACAGGTTGAAGTTAACTGGCTGCAGTGAGGGGTGAGTTGAACTCTGGCCCAGACGCAGGAGCCTGGAATGGGGAAAGCTCTGTGAAGGGAGCATCGGCCATGCAGACACCAGGGTTGTCAGCCCTGAGATGCTCCTTCAGGGTCTATCCCGCCCGCGTCCAGGCCACTGTCCTCACGTGCGGGTCCCCAGCCTCCCGTCTTGCTGGCTCTAATCCACCCTCCCCTGCCACTCCCGTGGTGGCAAACTAGGGAAACCTGCCGTGGCTCCCTACCTCTGCAGACAAACAGACTTAGCTTGGCTCCTGGGCCCTTTATGGGGCGTCCAGCCTCCCCACATTCCCATCTTTCTCCTTGCTCCACCTTGGTGTTGGGCCACGCCAGGTTATTCCCAGTACTTTCCCTATGCGCGCTTTTGGCCGTGGGCCTTTGCACTTACAGATTCTCTCTCCTGCTTTTCCTCCTTTGTCCAGTTCCTCCCAAGGTGAGGCCTCTCTGTCCAGGGTCTTCCCTTCCCCAGGCCCATCCCCAGACTGCTGTGGGACTGCAAGCTGCTCAGTCAGAAGCCCTAAGGAACCAGGAGCAGAGAAGGCCCAGGCATTTGGCAGAGGCCTGGCTGCCTGGCCGCAGGGAGCAAGTTCATCCTGCAGCCCTAACTGTAACAGCAACGGGGCTTGGCTGCAGACGACTGCCCTGCAGACCTGCAGCCTCTCTGGGACCGCTGCCCTTCACTCCCAGAGACTGAGACCAGGAGAGAATGCGGCCTGGCCTGGGAGAGAGTCAGAGAGAAGACCCAAGCAGGAGAGAGAGGTGGCAAAGAGCCAAGTGGCAGGAAATTGAGGGGCTGGGCCCTAGAGACAGGCTCCTGCTCCACCTTTTCTCCCCAGTGCTTTGGGACAGTCATGCACCCTCATCCTGGTGATGTGGTGGCCACAGCACAGGCTTGGCTCATGCACACCAGGGTTCGAGCCCCATTTCTGTGTCTCGCTTGCTGAATGGCTGTGGGTGAGTCACTCAACCTGCGCCTCTGTTTCCCCCTATGCACCATGGAGATGATGACAGTGGCTGCCTCTGAAGACTGTGGTGCAGATTCATGAGGCAATGCAGAGAAAGGGCCTGGACTGTGCCTGAACCCCTGGTTAGCTCCATCGCTGTACATCCACATCATTGGGAGTGACTGGGGGTTGGAGCGAGGGTGAGGGCCCCCGAGCGGCTGACACTAGCAGCAGCCTGTGGCATTCAGGGGCCTCAGACACCTTCACAGACATGTTCTTGCCTGGTCCCCACCAGGACCATTTTAAATATTAGGAAAACTGAGGCTCAAAGAGATAAAGAGCTTTTTCCTGTACATGGACCAGATCAAGGTGCTCTGGGCCCCCTCTTCCCTCCCACCACCCATCAAGGCTCCTGCAGTAACAACAAGGATTATTGTATGTATTTTACACACACCCTGTCCCACGCATGACATCAAGTGTCCTGTCCACACAGGGGAAGCCCCGGTCAGAAAGTCCCTGGAGCCTGTGCTGCCTGTCCCAGGAAAAAGAGCGCCCTGATGCAGGCGCTGCCCCGGGGCTCTAGGTCTTCCCACCTGGGCATTTTCCACACATTCTCCTGTAGGTGCCATTGGTCAGTGTTCCACTAACTGGGGGTGCTGCCCACCAGGGGATTTGGCCTGATCTCTGCTCTGCCTCAAATGACTTTCACGTCACGTTGCCCTCATTGGTGAGGTCTCTTTTGCTTAGTTAAGGATCAGAACTACAGACCCAGGCAGGTAACTAAGGGGCTCCTCTAGCACCAGTCTTTATGGTCAGAGGGAGGCACAGCACCCAGGGGTGGCCAGGGCAGCTTCCAGCATGGACCCAAAAAGGGTTGGAGGCTAGTGGAGCAAACACTGGGGATGCCAAACAAGGTCTCCCTGGAGACTCCCCAGCTCACAGGCCCAGAGAGCAGAGGCTCAGAGATGAGACAAAGCCAGCTGCCCACTCCACACCCAGCCCCCCACCCCGGCTCACCCCCTGACACTGAAGAGTGCTAGGAAGGAGTCCCATCACTCCACGCTGTTGCTGCCTGACTCCGGGCTTCTGGGGTCCCCTCTGACCAGCAGCCTACACAATCTCCACCCCCCAGTATGGGCCTGGGACATGCGCAATAATTATTTTTAAAAGAACGCTCAGGAATCCTTCCATGACTCCTTCTGTGAAAAACCAGGTCAGTAGAGACGCTAAGAAGGAATTCCTCTGTCCAGGATCACTCCACTTTCTAAGTAATGACTCCAAGTTTACTGTGCTAGCTGTGACTTCTCCGAGCTCCTAACTAGGTTTCCAGCCTCCTGCTCCACATTGTCCCTTGGAGGCCTGACTGGCATCTTAAACCTTAGTGTCCACAACGGGACTCTGTGTTTTCTCCCCAAAGTCACTCATCCCCAGTTGACGCGGCTCAGTATAGAGTGCTGCCACCCACCGCTGGGCTCCGGCAGCAATGCCCCGATCTCATCCGTGAGCAGGCCTAGACATATGGATGTGTGTATATGTACCTCCATTGCCAACCTGCCCACTTACCTTCATTCCAAGGGCACTACCCTAGTCCAGACCTCTCAGCTCATCTGGCCCTGCTGCAGCCCTCTGTCCACCCCCCGCTTCCACCGCGACCCGTTCCAAGTCACTCTTCCCACAGGTGAGCTAGCTCACACCCACGTGGATATATCACAGGCTCTTGCACCACGTGGGTTCCAGGCGGTTTGGTCTACAGGGAGCCCAGCAGGAGATGCCAGGGAGAGGAGGGGCACTGGGGTGTTAGGTTCCCTCATTTCAATCTTGCTGAGTTAGGGCTTGTGTTTCCAAAGCCCAGGTCTCAGCTCCTGACCGGTAGCTCTCCTACCAGCCCACCCTTCACAGTGTCTTCCAGCTCTCCACGGTGGAGCCTGTCATTCAATGCCCAGTTCACTGTGGACCATTGAGGGCTAGCAGGGTGACCGCGCCCCCTGGAGATGGACCCGAAGTACTGCACCCCCAGCCCTGGCTCCTCTCTTCCCTGCCCACACCTTCATAAAGTCTCCCTTCTAAACGACCTTCCCCACCCAGGTAAGGGGGTCATCTGTTTCCTCTGGACTCCAGTGGAATCATTCAGCACCTCATCCACTTGCCACCACCTCACCCTATTAAATTCTCTCTCAGAGCCCCTTCCTTGCTGACATTTTGTTTGGATTGTTGTGTTCCCCACCCCCCAGCCAAGCATGGGCTCCACTTTTGAGTGGGAACCATCCCCGTGTGGTCTCCAGCACCTGGAAGAGCCCTCGGCACATAGGTGCTCGGGTGACTCGGAGGAAGCGTCAGTAAGCCCTCCCAGGCTTTGCCCCGCCCCTACCTGTCATCCCTCCACCGGCCTCCACCCCTGTGGAGTGGGGGGCCCACGTTTAACTGGCTCTGTGTTGGTGCTGGGAGCACAGTGTGCAGCTCAGGGGCCAGTCTGGGGAGAGACCCTCCCAAGTTCAGGTCTCCACTGCCACCTGACGCATGTGACTTCAAGAGGTTGCAGGGCCACTGTGCTGTGGCTTACCCATCTTTAAAGTGGGGCAGCTCCATTACAATACATTTAGCAACCAGCACAAGAGCTAACTAGAAGTGTGAACAACAAGGGTGCATTACCTCGTAGGACAAGAGGTCCCAGGACAGGCAGCTCTTGGGGGCCTTACTTTAGGGTTTCCACCCTCGTTTGGCATCAACTTGGCATCTCTGTGTTTCTCATGTTTACATCCAGTTGGACACTGCAGGTGATTCACATGGGCTCCATCACCTCCAACAGCCCCACCTATGGATCCGGTTCCGCTGTTTGCACACCTCCAGTTTCCGGGAGCTCACTACCTTGCTCCAAAGAGAAGCCCTATAGAACGAGCATGGAGACACATCTTGGGGCCTCTTTCACCTGAGGCCCTTAGCTGTGTGTTTTTACACACCAGGAAAGAAAAGTTACTTGCCCAAAGTCACCAGCAAGTGTGTGAGAGACAGGGACCCAGAGTCACACCTCCTGACTCTCCACAACGTGCCCTGCCGCAGGAGGAAGGGCCAGCTCCCACCCGTGGGCTGGGCATCTTGGGGGGTGGTGAGTGAGTTGGCTCTGGGTTAGGTTCACCTCTGCAGGTGGGACTCTAAACACACCAACCCCTTTCCCTCTAATGACCAGCGGCTGTTAGGTGCTTGGCCAAGAGGACTGGGGCTCAGAGGTTCACAAGGGCAGGATCTGTTCCCAGCATAAGGAAGGGGCTGGTAAGTTGTCTCAAATACATCTTTCTGTCCCAGGTCAGTCTGACTGTACAGGAAGGGGGCACATACAGTCACCGCCACAGCCCCACAAAGCCACGTTTGCATGACTTTGTCAACCCATCCCAGCCCTGGAACAGCCCAGGCTATTCAGGAGCTGAGTCCAGCCATCCCAGGTTTACTGAGGCCCTAGAAAAGAGAAATGGAAGCGTCAACTTTGACTCTTAAAGTTTCTGATGAAAACAAATGTTTCCATTCATAGAGTGAACATCAGTGGGGATAGCTGGGGACACAGAGCCCTAAGGGGAACAGTTCATTCCTACTCCTCCCAGTGACCCTATTGAGGGAGGTGGCCCAGAAGGAGGACAGAGATGGGGGAGAAGCTTGTGTACACACCGGGCACAGCGCCCATGTCCCCAGGCCTCAGGCTCCCTGAGGGGCCCAACCTTTAGTGTGCTGGTAACAGGACCTCACCCGGGAGCCCCTGAGCTGTGGGAAGTCCACCCCTGCCCCAGTTGCTGAGGATTCTGGGGTTGTCAAGTGTTTTCCTGGTACCCCTGCTCCTAAGTCCAGCTCTTGCTTTGATCCCCCAAACACTTTTGTTCCTGCCTGGCCACCTGCATCCACTGGGCCTTCTCTGCCCTATGTTACTCAAAGATGCAGGACCTTCCAGTTGCTGCAGGGCCACAATGAGGCCACTAGCTTCCTGGAAAGTTAGGGCCCAGTGGAGGGGCTACACCCTGCCCTGAGTTCCCCAGGGAATCTGCCCTGTCTTCAGCAGATCTTAAATGACTGGTTACAGGCTTTAGTACTTACAAAAACTAATAAGTACATTGTAAGAGAAAAGCAGATTGCTGAGAAAGAAAATAGCACGGGGCCACGATGGCTCCATAGGCCTGGGAGATGTCTCAGAGAAGCTGATTTTGGGGAGATCTGGAGGGTAAGTAAGATTTTGTTAACAAGGGGGAGAAGACAGCAGAAAGGAACAGCTGGCAGAGGGTCCTGCCTGTGCAAAGTCCTGAAGGAGAGACAGAGCAGGACAGGACAGAGCTGCACGGAGACCCAAGTGGCTGGGGTGCTGGGGACCCAGGGGGATGAGGCCCAGGCTGCGGCCAGAGGGATCGCAAGCCTGGTCTTTATTTCAAGGGCTGGGGACACTGATGACCCTGGTCGAGAGGAGTTTGGGACAATTCTTGTGGGAAAAATGGAGGTGGGCTCAACCTCCCTGGCAACGTGATCACTAAATCTGCCGTGAGACCCATACCTCAGAGGCCATGAGTCCCTGTCTCCTATTAGACAGGGGCTCCAGACACACCAGTGAGAGTCACACCTTTCAAAAGTTCTGGTAAGTGGCACTTGCTCCCAGGATCTGCGACACCACGTGTGCGTGAGAGGCAGTCTTAATGACCTAGAGACAGTGTGCATTATCTGGGGCAAATGGGCAAACCCCAGATCTCCTGGGAAGGGGCTGAGCTGCTGGCTTTTGTAAGTGCCTCTGGGACTTTGTCTCATGACTGCTGAGCTGTGTGGAGATTGGGAGAGCACCACAGGATGAGTCATTCCCCAGACAGCAGTGAAACGGAGCGACCACATGCCCGGCCTCCTCGCATTACCCAGCCAAGGTGCAGATGTCTGCTGGTAAATCGTGCTGCCACTGAAATGCCTTAGCATTTAAACAGCTCCCAAACTCGCTTCAGGGCAGCGCTAGTTCTAAGGGGAGGTAACTGGTGCTCCAAGAACAGATTTATTACACAGTCAAATGAGTTTGAGGAGCAGTATACACCACTCACATCCGTGGGCTGAACGCTCAGAGGGTCATGTAGTTGTGAGGACTCCAGTGCTGCACAGAAAGTCCCAAAGCCACAGCAGAGATCAGCTTACACCATCCTTTCCTAAAAGAAAGTTCCCTCCCAAAAAAGTAAGAACATTATTTCATCGTAAAGAAAAAGACCTTTTCAAAAAACACAGCTGGCAACCTTACACCAACAGATGGCATTGGCCTCCTTTCCCCATCTCACTGTGAGCCTGTGACAGTTTCACCACAGGCCCCATGACAGCAGGCTCCAGTCTGTCTGCTGGTTCAACGGGGACACCCTCCTTTGCTGGTCCCTCCAGAACCCGGGGGCTGAGGGGGGCCCAGCGTGAGGCACTTCCTTCACGACTTCATTCATCCCTCCACCAGGTCCAGCCTCCTCCCCAGCCTGCCCCCTCCCAGTCTGTTCCAGGCCTGGGGTTCTGCCCACCAGCCCGAGACTGGGATCCGCAGGGCTAAGGCAGAGCTGAGAGGGCACCAGCCCTGGGTCAGGAGAGTGAGTCCCAGTCCCTGTTCTGCAGCCCCCTTACTGAGTGAGCTTGGACAGGCCACGTCCCCACTTTGGGCCTCAGTGTCCCCAACTGTTCCATGAGGGGTTGGACTGAATGACCTCCTGGTTCCTCCTGCCTCTGGTGGCCCAAGGAGCTCTGCCTCTGTGCAGGAAGGTGCTGCTCACCCATTGCTGGGAAAGTGGCCCACGTTCCAGCACCACAGCCCCTGCTCAGGAGGTGAGAAAGTAGAACAAACACGTGCCTGCTTGTGAACCAGGAATGTCACAGCCAGAAACCACAGACAAGCCTCATGGCTGTCACTGCCACCGGCTGCAGGGAGCTTTCGTTCCCAGTGTGAGCTGAACAACATGAAGCCTTGAGCCAAAAAAATGGGCCCCTCCTCTGAGACGTGGGATTTAGGATTTACTAAGCCAGTGAGAAGGAGTGAAGGCCCTCCTGGATGACAGAGCCTTGGGGGAGGCGGGCCAGTGAGGAAGGGGCTGACCCCTGACAGCAGGAGAGGGGATTTGAGGAAGGGGGAGGGACTGTCGCTGCCACCACCATCCTCTGCATCAGAATAACAGCTAAGAATTATCATGAGCCTGCAGTGCACCAGCTCCTCTGTGCAGCACAGGCCCAGGCCCAGCACACGGTAGGTGTCCCTGCCGGCTGGGATGATTCACCCAGGGGCCCCCAGTGGGGTCTATTTTTTATCCTTTTGAAACCACATCTCTGATATATCAGCCCAACTGTCGGGGTACCACTGAGAGTAAGCCTGAGAGAGGGGGAGGGCAGCTCTCTAGAATAGAGGGCACTGGTGTGATCCAGGAAGGACAGTCCCCACCCTGGAGACCTTATCACCCCATGAAGGAGGCCCACCTGGAAACAAAGTGGGAACATCACAGCACTGTCCTCTGTTGTCACTGCCCCAGTTTCACATGGTGGAGCTAGAGCCTCAGAGAAGTCTAGTGATTTGCCCAAGGTTACAGAGCATGAGATGGCATAGCAGGTCCAAACCCTAGTCTTCTGCCACTAAGTCCCATGCTCCTTCCCCTACCCTGCCCTGCAGAGCATGGGAGAGGAGTTAGGAAAGGAGGCATGGATTGGAGGCATCAGGGAGGGCTTCCTGGGGGAGGGGAAGAGGAGCCCAAGCTGGGCCCTGAAGGACAGACTGGAGGAAAAGAGCAGGCAGGGAAGAAGAAGCAGCCTGCCTGCAGCTTGCTGCTCCCAGATCATTAGGCATCTGAGTCTAGAACTCTCTATGAGGGGGGTTCAAGGTCTTCCTCAAGCAGGTACCCTGGGACCCTCTCCCCAGAGTAGGAGAGACTATATTCCAAGCAGGGTTGGAGGTGGCTCCCAGGTAGGGAGTGGTGAGCAGGGCAGAGCAGGAGCTCCTGGGCACATTCTGTCCTCCTGGTTTCTGTGCCAGGTGCTCCTGATTGGGAGAGAGGATGGCAGTGTCCCTGCCTGTCTGCTGGGAGGGGACAGGGGTCTCACAGGCCAAATGGTGAAGCCATTAGACCACATTCCTTTCATCTGATCGGCCCCACCAGACACAGGCCCTCAGAGTGTCCCATCAGCCCTTGAACCACGCTGCCTACAGGCTTGCATTTCCCTCGGAAATTCCCCTGTGAATATTGCAAAGGTAAGAATCCCCAACTTATGTCCGCAATGGGGGAGATTGAGCCGTTTCCCTCCCTGTCCTGCCTCTGAAGCCCGCTTTAGCGTAAGGAGCCTGCAGAAGCAAACGCCCTGTGGGCATGAAAATACCCATCAGCTCAGCTGCTCGGGCGCTCTCCATGCACAGGTGAAGCAGGAGAAGCCGGAGCTGTTCTGGGAGCAGAGGCTGTGTGGGGGGAACCATCTCACTCTCCGCTCGGGCCGGCTGCCCAGAGGAGGCCCGGGAGCTGAATCAGTGACCCATAAAACCTCAGATCCCCCTTCCCTCCTTCCTTCCACAGATACTCATTGATGTTAGTTAGACCCTGAGGTGGGCATCAGGCTTATGGGGATGACAGGGACCGTCATCCCTGTCGGTGTTGGGGAGAGAAGCGCATTAACAGAGGGAGAGACCCTGAGGGACAAGGTTCATTCACTCAGCACGTTTGTTGAGCATCTGCTAGGTGACAGCCACTGCATCAGGGGAATTAAGCCAAACTGCCACAGTCCCTGCTCCATGGGGCTCACAGTCTAGAGGGGGACACAGAGATTAATCTAGAGTCATATGATGACATGTAGAATGATATGGGCTGCAAGAGACATGAGAATGTGTAAAGAGGTCAGGGGTCAGGTGAGGCTGGAGAATGCTTTCCTGAGGATGAGATGCCTCAGCCAAAGTCTGAGGGATGAACAGGATTATCTGCCAAAGAAGCAGCACCTGCAAAGGCCCTGTGGCCAGGCCTTGGTGACCATGATGGGCTCTAAGACTTGCAAGGTCAAAAGGCAAGGAGTAGGCAGGATCCTAGGTTCCATGCTAAGGATTTCAGTCTTCATCCCAAGAACACCAGAGGCTACTGGAGTGTTTTAAGTGGTGGTGTCAAAAATGAAAACTTGGGTTAGGTTCCTTCATTCACTCTTTCATCCAAACAATACCGAATATGACCTTGGGATGAGTCCCTGACCCACTGTGCCCTGGTGTCTGTCTGTTCTCTTCCCCATGGTGGCAGCCATTTGTCCTTCAACACTCAGCTCGGCTGTGTTCTCCAGGAAGCCATCCCTGATGACAGGGAGGATCGTCCCTCTGGGCTTCTGCAGCACCCCAGTAACATCCCTACACTGTCAGTGATGACTCATGTGCCAGGCCCCCGGCACCCCATCCTGGGGTCCCATGAGGGAGAAGGGCTCAGAACCGTGTGAAGTAGTGTCACACCGTAAATCTCCTTCCTGTCATTTTCCCTTTAGACTGGAAACCCTCAGAGGGCAGCCAGGACTGTGTTCCTCTTGGTACCCCTGTTTTCCTGGGGCCCAGGACTCTGCGGGACACTCAGCAGGACCAAAAGTACTGGGTGACAGGAAGGGAGGGGAAGAGCAGGATGAGGCACAGAGGGACTTGCTATGCAGGCACAGAGTGAGGACAGAGGCAGAGGAGAAAATTGGAAATTCATGGGCTGTGAGAGGGGAAGGAAGCAGAAAGGACGAAAGATGTAAAATGGTCACACTGTGACCCATAACATTTTGCTTAATCAACTACAAATTGCTCTGTGCCTCTGGTAGATATGAGAACTGGTCAGAGTTTGCATCTCAGAAGAGCTCTCCGGAGTGAAACATTCCTTATGAGGGTCATTTCACACTTAGCTGGGTACAACCGAGATGCCAAGGGCAGGCAAGAGGCCCAGAACCACAGCCTGGAAAAGAGCAGAGGCCCTGACCCGAGGTGCGGGTGCCTGGTCCACCCCTGCCGAGTCAGTGGCTCTGGGCTGAAGCCAGGGAAGCAGAGGGACCCCCAGCCGTGCCCCCCTCAAAGCCCTGCACACAGACCAAGATCTCCTGGGACCCCCCCATGTGACCTCTGCTGGTCCCTCCCGGATCCACCTTGCCCATATAAGGCAGAGGGCTGAGCCCAGCCTTGCCGCCTCACAGCAGCTTTCCTGCACAGCTGAATCAATTCAGCTGCCCTGACTGCGCCAGCTCTTTGCCTCCTCATCTATAAGACTGGACTATTCCATTCATCAACAGTTATGTATTGGGTGCCTGGAGCGTGCCAGGCAGTGTCCTAGTTGCAGAGCGGTGGGAACAGATGGGGTTCCTGCTTCCACGCTGTTCCATCTACTGGACAATCTGTGCCTCAGACTTGGGGGTATCAGGGTAATGGACACTGGGCCACAGACACAGGAAGCCTGTGTGGGATGACCCAACAGCAGAGCCCACCCTAGGCTCCAAGGTTTGTGAGACACTGACTTACCTCCTCTCTTTCCCTCCTGACCCAGCCGAGGCTTGGGGCTGTTCCCCATAGACATGGGGAAACTGAAGCTCAGATAAGTCAAGTTCATTGCCCAAGGGCACACAGCTAGCCTGGGAGGGGCCAGGATCTGACCCCTTCCCATGACCCCAGGATGGGTTTCTGGCTCCAAAGCTACCTTCTACAGCCCTTGAGGTCACATCTCTGGGTCTGTTTGAGTGTCTGCCTACCATGTTTGGCTTCCCCAGGGCAGGGCTAATTCTATCTGGGTCACAGTCACATCCCAGGACCAGTGGGTGCCCAGAGCATTGGGGTACCCAATTTGCAGGGAAGGAACAAATGAAAGAGCAAATGAGAATCTGTCAGCCTGTTTCCTCATCAGAAAAATGGGATTACTAACTCCTCCCTCACAATGTGGCTTCAAGGATTCAGTGTTATAAAGGGAATGAGATAGGTCATTTGCAAAAATTCTTCCCAGAGCCCTTGCCCCACATCCTGGCCCTTTGCAAAGTGACTTTGCATGTCCTCCCATTGAGAGGCTGGGTCCTTTTCCCCACCCCTTAAATCTGACCTGGTCCTGTGACTTACTCTGGCCAAGAGAACATGGTAACATGGCACTGTGACAGTTCTACACCTAGACCTGTACTCTTCCCCTCTCCTGGACCCCAGGGCCATCCTGTGAGTGTGTCCAGGCCTGACCACAAGGGCCAGAGCCACAGCAGGCCGGCACAGGCCCCAGGCGCAGGAGAGAGCCCAGCCAGACCAGCAAAGCCCCTGGCTGACCACCCACTGGCTGCAGACACACAAGCCAGGTGGTCCTGGGCCAGCCAGCCCCAACTGGTCCCCTGACCTGTGAGCCAAATCAGTGCCTCTTGTTTGAGGTCTCTGCACATCGGGCAGGCATTACCCACAAGAGCTAACTGACGGAACAAGCGAAATGCCTACGCATGGTTGGCTTTCAGCCAGCGTCCCTCTCTTCACTGTCCCGCAAGAGGCAACAAGGAGAGATGGATGGCAAGAGCTCCAGCACGTTGCCCACCATAGGACGGGAAAGGAGTTACAAGCGCTTTGTGCGGAATCGCTTCCATCTCAGGATGGATGAGGGGTCGGAGATTCTCCTGCAATCTGAATACCAGGGATTCGGAGGAGAGGGACATGAAGGTCCTCTCCGTGCAGAG
The DNA here is from genome assembly GCF_040802235.1 of Manis javanica. Lineage (NCBI taxonomy): Eukaryota > Metazoa > Chordata > Mammalia > Pholidota > Manidae > Manis > Manis javanica. The sequence goes on along the minus strand of NC_133159.1, from coordinate 22,426,568 downwards.
ACACTTCAAGAAGATAAAAGAAACCTGACTTATCAGCTGCACTCACAACATTGGCAGCAGGCAAAGATGCATTTTTAACAATTCAGCCCAGCAGACCATCACAATTTATCTCCATAAACGCCAGGGTGACTTTTTTCTTTCCCATTCCCCTTGCTGTGAAATGCCCAGGGAGTAGCACAGTGAGAAGATGAAGGGCTGACATGCAGAAGGAAACTCATATTTAGAGGTTCTGATAAACTTCCATCAGCTGCGCTGTGCGCTGAGCAGAGCTGAGCATACTGGTGAGCTGAGGGTGGCCAGGCTGAGCTGAGCAAGGCTTGGGTGGGGTGGACATGATGGCTCTGGAAGCCCCGGACAAGTGCTTAAGGCAGCCCACCTCTAGCCCCACTCCAGCCACCCTCTGGTAGCCCCACAGCCACACAAGGATTCTGAGAGGCCCAGGCAAATGCCCATGTAGAGCCTGTGCCTCCCCTCCCATACCACACTCCACTCCATCAGTCCAGGCTCCAGGAGTTCTGGTCCCAGACGCGCCAAGCCTACTTTAGATTCTGTGCAAGCCTCTTCCCCTAGTCCTTCCCTGAAGAGCAGCCCGCATTGCCTGTGTGAATAGCCCTGGGCCCACGGGAGGCCAGCAGCTCTTGGGAGAGGATGGAAGGTACAGATGCCCTTGGGCTTTCTGGCTATGGACCCAACCCCAAGCCGGGCCCCAGTGATGAAGCACAGAGCCAGGGGCGGAAAGATGACACTCTTACCCTACAAGTGGCAGGGTGGGCCCACCTCCAGGATTCCTACTATGCCTTGACCCTTTCCCACCTTCCCCAGCCAAGTTCTCCTGCAGTCCAGGGGGCAGCATTTCTCCTGCCTTATAGATGGAGAAGGTGGGACTCAACAGGTCAAATGCCAGCCTGAGATCACACACTCAGCTGGCGAGGGGCAGCCAGGATTAGAACCCCATCTCTCTGCACCCCGACCTACAGGATGGCAGGGAGGCAGTTCCACACAAGAGGCTGGAACATGGATGTGCACCGGCGTGATGCTGGGCTACGAACCCATCTCTTCACACTATTACTTAGCGTGTAGCTTCACACTATTACTTAGTGTACCCCCTCGGGGCCTCAGCTCCCCCACTGCACGCTGGATGGTGACTCAGCTTCAAGTCTGCTCACTCTGCTTGGGCTATTACAACAAAATACTGTGGATGAGGTGGCATAGACCCCAGACCGTCAGCCTCACAGATCTGGAGCTGGGAAGGCCGAGGCCCAGGGGCGGGCAGCCTGGTTCCTGGCGAGGGCCCTCTTCCTGGCTTGCTTGCCGCCATCTTACTGTGTGCCCACATGCCCTCTTTGTGTGAGAGGGAGGGAGCCCTGTTCTCTCCTCCTCTTCCCATTAGGACACTAATCCCATTATGGGGGCTCCACCTCACTAAATCTAATGACCCCTGAAAGGCCCCACCTCGTAATACCATTGCAATGGGGGTTAAGCCTTCAAAATACGGATTTGGTGGGAAGAGGAACACACATATTCAGTCCATGACACAATCCCTTCTCTGAAATCCCTAAATCCCCCAAGTTCTCAAAAGAGAAAGTTGGGAGTGGGGTTCACCTTAAATCTGATGTCAAAACCAGTTTGATGGCAAAAGCTGACTGAAATTGGTGTGAGGTGGTTCATAGTCTAATTTAAACCACTTGCTCCTGCACAAGTGTGTCTGGGCTTGTTCCTGGGGGTCTGCCCTCCGTGGGGTGGGGCCAGGGGCCTGCGGCAGCTGCTCCCACATCATTCTGAGGATCACAGCTTCCTCAACCAATACAGTGTAAAAACAAATGAAGGAGAAACTATTGCTTCAAAGAGAGGAGACATGAAGGGCTTATCGCCCAATCACTCTGTGACAACGGTCTCTGAATCCTGAGTCAAACAAACTATAAAACAGAGAGCACATCAGTGATGCTTGGGAAAATGGAATAGTCTCTGGATATTTGATGAAATTAAGGACCTATTGTTAATTGTTAATTAAGGGCCTATTGTTAAACATTATTATACATATCATGGGACGATGTTTGTGTTAAATGACTTTGTCAAAAAATTAAAAAAAAATCAGGCTTGGAAGGAAAAAAAAAGCATTATGCCCCAAAGACCAAAATAAATCACTTTTTTGTGTCAAATCTTTGGCAGGTAGGGCCGATGATTTTGTTTTTCTTTTCATCTGTGACTAACAGGACTCTTGCCCTGAGTAAGAATTCAATGAGTATTTGCTCAAAGGTGCTTCAGTAAAAGTCAGTGACGTCCCTAGGAGGACAAAGCAATACAACAGGGAGATGGAGGTCTGGGGCCTGGTGTGCAGGGCATCGCAGGCTCAGTACTTTCCTGTGGCGGAGGGATGGCTCTCCTCTCAAAGAATCTCTAGCAGTTTCAGGAGCTGTGAGAGAGACTCACTGATGGCAATCGACATTCCATGCATTAAAAAAGATAAAAATAAGAAAGGCACTGCACAGTGCTGTTTAGGGACTCTTGGGTGTGGAAAAGTCAGAACTGACCGTAATAGTGGGCAGCTCCTCCCATCAATGGGTGGAATCTATCCCCTGTGACCTGGAAGGTAGGCTGGCTCCATTGCTTGCTACAGTCAATAGAATGCAGCAGAATTGACATCATGCAGGAATGGAAAAGTGGCAGGAAACCTGTGAGCAAGGGCTAGGAAAAGTGGCAAGAAAATTCTTTGGGGAGGTTTCTTATCTATGATAAAGCATGCAAAGACAGATGACTGAAGAAAGATGGTTCAATTTGCAAGCCAGAGTTAGAGAAAATGCAGAGTTGCCAGGCCTTGCTGGATTAGAAAACAAACCTATTTCTTATCCTTAGTCTCCCCAACCTGTAAAAAATTTTCAGGAAACATGTTCTGTTGCCAAAGACTAAATCTAGGCTGAAGCTGTAAGATCTCTCAAGACCAAAGAGTTAAGGCAGTAACTCTGACACCCTCTCAGTAGAGAAAAGATTTTCCAAGAATCTCAAGGATGTCATTCCAAGCTGCCTGACATAGGCTCAGGACAGAGAGGCATGTCTTGAAAGCAATCTTCCACGGGCGTCTTGTCAGGTGGAATTGCATAAAATCATATGCATAGAAAGCCCACCAAGTTACAAAGTGTGTTGTACCAGCAAAAGGGTCTCTAACTTGGTCCCAAAGGGCTAGATCACTGATGTTCTACAGGGAAGTAGATGCAGAAGGACACTTGGCTGCAAACACAGACTTCATCTTTTTGAAAAGGAGGAGTCAGAGTGGAGCCAGCAGCCTGATGGGGAGGAAAATGTCCTGGGGAGCCAGTCCTAGGGGACAGACCAGGGCCCAGCCCAGGACCAGCCCTGACAATATTGGTCTAACAGGATGCTGGGATCATATGGGCCATGGCTACGGTATCACTCTGCCCATCCCCTCTTCTGATGAGAAGTTTATTACAGTGATCATATCTGGGCCTCTCCGGTTTATGATGGGTGTGTGGAGGGAGGAAGGTGATAGAACTTGTCATTTTAGCTTCTGGGTCTTTGGACCGAGAGAGCCTCAGCCTCATACAGACCTGATTTGATCGTGCAATCTCAGGCATCCTGACTTAGGCTGAAATTGGGTGAGATGGGGGATCCTGAGACAGGGAGCAGAATACTCCACATGTAGGAATAAGTAATCAATCATGGCCAGATGAGTGATCGTGCCAAATAGCACAACGGGCCACAGTGCTTTGAGCCTCTTCACACCAGTAGGCATGTGACTCTGCCCCCAATATCAATGCAAGTGTGTCAGATCATTTTCCTCTCAGCCTCTCATCTGAAGGGATGACTAGTATCAACCCACCTTATCCCCATAGCTTCTCATGACAGTAGAACCATTACTGTTCATTCCCATTTCACAGATGAGGAAACATTCACAAGAGGTGGAGTTCCTTTGCCAAAGCCACACAGTTGGTAAATAAATGTCAGGCCAGGCTGAGTATGAAGCCAGGCTATCCCACAGCTGGCCCCTCTATCCTGCCCAGCACTTCCTGGCCTGAATAGGTCACGTGCAGACAGAGACATCACTCCCCTTGTCCCCGAGGTGTGCACTGGGCTTGGCGCAGCCTGACACCCTACTCACAGCTCTTGCGCAGGGACCAGTGTCATCCCTCCCCCAGGGAGTGGGGCCCATACTGCCATTTTCCAGGAGGGCCCTGATGATGGTGGAAAGGCTGCCTCGTGTGGCTCTGCTGTGCTGGACACCCTCTCACAGGCACATTTAATGAAGATGGTCATTGCTGTTAGTGTAGCTGGCATTGTTACTGTCACGGCCACTGGACCACATGGCTGCTCTGGACATCTACACATGTGGGCAATGCCAGCGACATGCTCATCTCCCAGGAGGATGTGGGATCAGCCATAGCCCTGAGGGACCTCCTGCCCTGGAGAAGTGGGTCAGGCCCAGTCTGAGCCTCTTGGCCCTTTGACACTTCAGTCCGGAGCAGAGGGGATCCCACAGCCTGCTCTGGGCCCTTTGCCCACAGTGTCCCTGGGCCTTCAAGTGGAGAGGCATCCTCCTTGTCATCACAGCAGGTCTGACTGTGACCACCATTAGGCACAAATATATGAGAGAAGGGGTCTTCAATACAAAGCCTTGATGAATGAAGTCATCATACCCCTCTGATTCCCACACCACTTACCTCGGCCCCTCCTAGGGACTCCCCCATGCTCCCCATCCTTAGATCCCCAAGGAAGGCCACCCTGAGATCCACCATCTTTGAGATCCCCGCGCTCTGAGGCTGAGGGCAGTAGAGGACCCTGTTTCAGAGCAGACTATGCAGCCTCTGTAACTGGAGGTGGCTCAAGGCTTTACTAACTTCTCATAAAACCCAACAGCCTGTTGTAGAAATGCCAGTGTCGTCTCTAATTTCTCTGCCGCTCCATTTAAACACAGTCATTACCCAAAGGCCCCAGGTGTTTAGAGAAACAGCATAACAATATGGCTCCTGCCTCTTGTGCATGCGGAATTAGGCTCTCCCTGGAGCCCTGTGCGTGCTGTACATGTTTATTTGCAAACCAAAGGGGGCTCTGCTAGGTGAGGGAGGGGAGACTGCCATTTGAGGACAGCTGGATGAGCCTAGGCATGCTGAGGGGCCAGAACCAGGAATTTCTTTAGACCACAGGGTTGCCTGGAAGGTAGGGTGACCAATGGTCCCAGCATCTGGGACAACTGAGGGGTTTTCTGGGACATGGGACTTTGAATATTAAAATCAGGACCAGCCCAGGCACACCGGGTTGGCTGGCTACCCTACAGGCAGGAACAAGAGCCCAGATCAGCTGAGTCAGCTGATGTGGGCCTGAGCTCCAGGGTGGGAAGTCACACTATGAGTTTGATAGTAGGAAGTCAGTATTTCCTGGGAACTAACTACATGCCAGGTAATATCCTCAGCACCTTGTATGTATTTAGGCATGTAATCCTCTGAATATCCTTTGAAGTATTATCATCCCCATGTAACATGCAGAAACAGAGGCCCAGGAACGTGAAGTGAACTTGGTCTTGCAGCTGACAAATGACCCAGGCAGGATTTGAACCTGTGTCTCAGAGTCTTCCCTTCCAGTCCTAGTGATAAATTATAAACTCCTCAGCCAGTCACGAAGGCCTTCCTTAATCAGGCCCATTCTCTCATGTATCAGTGAGCTTTCACTGCATAACAAGCCATCCCAAATGTAGTGGCTTACAATAACAAACATTTATTATTTCTCATGATCCTAAGGGCTGAGTAGGGCAGTTCTTCCTGTCTGGACAGGCTCATCTCTGGCTGGATGCTTGCTGATGGTGGTCTCACTCCCGGTCTGGGCCTCAGCCAGGACAGCTGGTGTGATTTGGGTGGCTGGGACCTCTCTCCCCATAGTCTTGCATCCTTCAGGAGGCCAGCTTGGGCTTATCCACCTGGTGGTGCCTGCAGGATTCCCAGTAGTAGGAAAGGGATTTCCAAGCATCTGGTTATGTCTGCTGATGCCCCCAAGCCTAGCTTCAGGGTACAGAGAAACAGACTGAGTGTTGCAGAGCCACATAGAGAGGGACATATGTGGAGTAAAGGATATAGACCATGTCACGCCCCCACTACTCTCTCTCGACCCCTTTGCTGCTGTGGCCCAGAATGCACCCACCTTCTCTGTCACCCCGGTGCACACTTGTTGCTAGCACATGTTGCTCCCCTGCCAGGAAGGCCTCTCCCACAGCTTCACCTGGGCAGCTCCTTGTATCCCTCAAAACTCAGCTCAGGGGACACCTCCCCTGGGAAGCCTTCCCTGACCACACCCCAGACACCCAGCACACTGGTTAGGACTCCCTGCTCTTCACTCTCACAGCACCTATCACTCTGTGGTGTGCATCCCTCTCTAGGAAGCTGGGAGTCCAACGATCAGGAGAAGCATCTTAGAGCCCCAGTGGTCAGCCCAGAGGAATAGCTCAGTAAGTGTGTGCACAAGGGAGGGACCCAGGCTTGGGTGAAAAGGTCAGGTAACCATGGGCAGGATGCCAGGCCAAGGACCAGGCTGGGTTACCAGCCATGAGGAGGCACTTTGACACTGAGTCAAAAGTCTCCTGATATTCCTCCTATTCTGAGCCCCGGACACCCCATCATGATGGGCCTGACCCATCAGGGCAGCTGAGCCTACACACCTGGCTGGAGTGGGACAGAGGGGCATGAGGGGCACTCAGGGGTTCCAATATTTATTGAATGTCAAAAGAAGCTGGGCACTGGGAACATGACAGGGAGTAAGACACACAGATCCTGGCAGAGGAGAGAAACAGTTTCTGGTTAATTACAGTACAGTGAATTACCCCAGCAGGGAGCACGGCCACCATGAGGGGGCAGAGTATCTGAGATGATAATAGGGCTTGACCTGGCTCCGGGCTGAAATCAGGGAGGCTTCCCTGAGGAGGTGATTCTTACCCTGAGAAGGCATTTGTAGGGGAGAGGAGGAAGCACTGAACTGAAGCAGTGTGTTGTGTTCCACCCTGAGGCAGTAGAGGGCAGGGTACAGCTGAAAGACCACCATGTCTGCTGCACAGGGAAGGGGTCTGCCTGGAGAGGCTGGGGCCCAAGGAAGAGAAGCAGCACCTCAGCCACCAGGGAACAAAGCAGTAAAAAGTTCCTGGGGACTTGGTGCTCCCCAGATCAACAATAGGGGCAATAGGGAGACTTCTTTAGTGCCTGCAGGGAGCCACCATGAAAATGTTTCATACAACCCCATGTGGGAGGTAGAACTTGTCTCTATTCAGCAGAGAGCTGAGTAGTTTTCCCAGGGCCATACAGCTCCAGGAAGCTGGACCTCACATTCAGACAGCATGCTGCAGAGTCTGAGTTTTAACCATGACACTTGTTGCCTCGAGATCAGAGAGTCATTCAACAAACACTAAATATACAGCTACGTGTGCTCTCAGTGTTGATGGTATTGCAGGGAATAATCGAGTCCCTTTCCTGGGGCATGGCAGGGGGAGGCTAATGCTCTAACTTGGACAAAGACTTCAACAACAATGTCAGTGATGTGACCTGTGATGACAGTTAAACAAGGTGAAGAAGTAAAGTCAGAATGTGATGGTGGGGTGCAGTATGGGGACAAAGTTAGGTGATTGATGGTCTCTAGGTGCAGGTGACACTTGTGCTGTGACCTCAATGCCATGAAAGGATTGGGAGGAAGAGCACCCCCATCCCCAGCCTGCAGCTCTATGAAGGGCCACTAAGGCACTAAATGAGCCCCTAAACCTCAACCTTTCCATCCTCTCAGATGCTTCAGTGCCCCTCTAACTAGTGTGGGACAGGGGCAGCACAGCTCTCGATGAGCAGGGCCTGGACACCCAGGCCTGTCTGCCTCTGAAGTTCTGCTCTCTCCTCCCAGGGCTGCAGGGACCAGTGCTGGGCCACCAGGGGTAAGAGGTGGAGCTCCCAAAGCAGGGACCTCAGTGGTGCAGGAGGGCTGCAACCAGACAAAGGGAGACAGGAACAGCCAGGCCACCCCTGGGAGTGGGACACTTACCTGGGAGACCCAAGAATAGACACCACGGGGCCCGCATGAGCACTAAGCAGGCAGCAGTTCCTGGTGCATCAGCCTGTCAGCACCAGGAATGGCCAGAATCCTAAAAAGCCGTCATTACTTCTCCAGGGATATGACGCCCTTTGGAAAGGGGATGTTTCCTGCCAGATTATCTCCCGAAGATGTGTTTATCACAGGCTATTGTGTAAATCCATGTCTGGCCCATTTTAAAAGGTGTGATTTATTCAGTTGACTGGCCTTAAACTCCTCCAAACTCTCAAAATGTGGCTGTTATTAGAGGCCTGAGAGGAGCCATAAAGCATTCCAGGGGAGGCCTGGCTCATTCACGCCCATGGGCTCAGGAGAGAAGGAAGGGAGGGGCCTGGGGGCCGCGTGGCTCAGGAGCTGCCAACACTCAGGACCCTGGTCAGGCCTGGAGCAGAGAACACGATGCCAGAGAAAGACCAGCTTCAGGCTCACTCATTCTACCAGGCTTACGGGGGCCCTGCTATGTGAGGCCTGGGCGGGGCCTGGGGGTGCAGCAGGGAGAGAGAGGCCCCCCACTGGGAGCCTAGAGAGAGAGGCAGGAAGGGACAGGTGAACAATGCCTGGACAACAGTGGGCCAGGTGGGAGAGGGGCCAGGAAGAAAGTCAACAGCGGGATGTTACCGAGTGTGGCTCCAGGCAGGGGTCAGGCAGTGACCATCTTGGACTGCCGGGGACGAGGAAGGTCTCTGAGAAGGTGACCTCTGGGCTAAGGCCTGAAGGATGAGGAGGAGCAGACATCTGAATTCAGAGAGAACGGCCCACCAGGCCATACGGCCCACCAGGCCATAGCACCAAGCCTTGGGCTAGGTACAGAGACAGCTGTGGGGAGAGGGGTCGGGCTGAGTAGGGAGAGAGGGGCCCGCCCCCAGTACACCCTGCGGTGTTCTCTGCCCATCCATTCCCTGGCTCTCCTCATCCCTCAGGGCTCAGTTGAAATCTCTTCATCCAGGAGGCCTTCCCTGCACCCCCAGATTGTTTTGGGGGAGTGGTGGGTGTTATTCACTGTCTTGATCTTGCCTTTTCTGAGACATTCAAGGTGAATGCTTGTTCAATTTTGCTTCCTGCTTGACACTAATATTCATGAGGGGGGACAGAGCCTGTCTTTGGCACAGCAGCAGCCCCAGTGCCCAGCATAGTCCTGGCCCACAGTGGGCACTCAGTAAATGTTTATTGACTAAAGCACCCTGGGGGTCAACATGTGATGCCCTTGAATGTGTGCTAAGGGGGTCTGGATCTATCCAAACACCAGGGGGCCCATCAGAAGTGCTTGAGCAGCTAATGAGTCATGGTCTTCCAAGAATTAGACCTTGTAACATCTAAAGTCCCTTCCAGCTCTAAAATGCGATGAGTTAGCAAAGCCAGCAACGGCTGTTGACTTTAATTTGTGAAAGTTAACAGACCTGTGTGAGCTGAAGTTGCTCAGATAGGTTCATGAAGTCTTGGTGGGAGGCTGGGGGCAAGTCCAGAGACCAGAGTGGTGGGGAAGACCTGGACCTCAGTCACCCACACGGGTGACTGAGGCTCCCACATGGAAGACACAGGATGATCCTCCTGGAAGCAGTTTCCTCTTCAACTCCTTACCCACCAAATGCACCAGCAGCCCCCACTGTATCTTCTGAGAATTCTCCATGAAATCCTCAGGAGCAGCACCCCCAAACCAGCCTCCCAAACTAGCCCCAAATGAAATCAAGCCGTTTTGCTTCTCTCCTAGAGAGTTCTAGTCAGATGTCTCCTTTGGGAGGCAGCAGATGCTCATCTCATCTCACCAGCGCAGCCGTTGATAAGGGCTCTCTGAAGAAAAATTCAGATCAATGAAACATCAAAGGCAGTTTGGCTTTCTTGACAGCAATGAGTAATGGTGACAGGGTCTCAATTCCCCCAGAAAGCAGAGCTTTGGCATTCTCCAGTGGAGATGAAGACACTGTTTGCTTGAATATCATCAGGAGAGGCATTCTCAAATGACCTATGTGGTGGATACTCTCACTACAGCCCCATTTGACAGACGGGGACACTGAGGCATCGGTAAGCCACACCCTTACCTGAGGCCTCATTGCTGAGGGCCCGGCCCCTGACCTGTCAGACTCCGCCTGCACATTTTCCACCACACTGCTCACCCAGCAGGAATCAGACACAGCAGGATCCTGGAGCGTTGGATCCTCTAGAACCGTAAAGCTGTGCCAGGTGTGGGCTCAGGATCCAGAAGACCTGAGTTTGAATGCTGACTCATTCACTCCTCTGGACAAATGGAGACAAGGTCATGGTCCTGTTGCAGGGGGTTCAAGGGCAAATGCCTTCACAGGTGGAGCACAAGGTCCTGCATGATAAAGCAGGTCCTGAGTGAATGCTGACTCCCTTCTCTCATCTTCTGCTTACAGAGGAGGAAATAAAGCCTTGAGTATTACTAAAGACAACGTCAGCTGCTCTGAAAACCAAACCCTAACATATAAGCATCCAGTCTGATAAAGGTGGATTTCTCTCCCATGCAAAGTTGAGAACAGGCCTTGATCATTGGTGGGTGACTCCCCCATGGGGTGCTCCTCAGCCAGGTTCCTTCCATCTTATGGTTTTGACACCTTTAACACCTGACTTTTGGAGTTGAGGTCTTCCAGATCGTCTGTGTCAGGCAGGCAGAAAGGTTAAGAAGTGTGAATGAGGTTCTCAATGGTCCAACCTGGGAGCAACACTTGTCACTCCTGCTCACATTCTATTGGCTGGAATGCAGCCACATGGTCCCACCCACCTACAGAGGAGTCTGGGAGTTTGGAACATGGAAGACACATGATCACATGGCTGATTGAGAGCTGGGCTCACTGCCACTGCCCAGAATTACAAGGAAGGATTGTATCACATATCACTAGCCCAGGAAAGATCCTAATTCAAAGTTCGAAGTATGGTTTCTACTGAATGCATATTGCTTATGCACTATTATAAAGTCAAAAAATCTTAGGTCAAACCATCATAAGTCAGGGACCATCTGTATTGGTGTGTCTGCCACACCACAACTCAGACTAGATTGGTTGCTTGATTTTTGTCTTTCTTCCTTGTATTTTGGGGCCTGGGGTCTGGCTTGCTCCCTCACCTCCCCATTTGCCGCCTGGATCCATCACACATACTGGAACCAGAGCTTCACCCCGCAGAGAAGAGTGAGAGCTGGTGGAGGAGTAATAGGCCCTATGATGCCATTCAGACTGGAGATTTAATTAAGTGCCAGCATTGGTAGCAGTGTGAATCCCCTGATAGGCTTGAATGTGGATTCAAGAAGAAAACCAGGCCTGAGTGGCTGCAAGAAGGTTGGCTCATCTTGCCAGGAGGGAGTGGGGACCTGGCTACCCCAGAGAGATCAGGAGAGATGAGCAAACCGCAGCCATCAGCCATCACTCAGGTCAGCCACAGACTGGCAGCTGGAGGCCTAAAGTGACTTGGAAATGGACCCCCTGCTGGCAGGGAACCCAAATCTCTTACTTCACCAGGGAACAAAGACATGTTCATTAGGCTGATTGGTCCCATCATTTGCAGGCGGAACAAAAAGTTTGCCAAGTTGTCTGAGTAGATGTGCTGACACCTTAGAGCTGGGACTAAAGTTAGGGGTGGCAGCTTCTGATGGAGGTCACCGCCAGCTCTGGTTCTGCTGTGTCTCCTCCCTCTGGGGCCCCTCAGCCAGGAGTACCTGGCACCTCTGCCCATCTGCAGGGTCATCTATCTACCAAGTGGGGTTGAGGTGGGCACAGCCTCTGTGATGAGGGGGACCTGGGGCTGGGACAATTGTCCTGAGCTGTCTGGACAATTCACATTGGTCTGGTTAATGACTCAAGGTGGAAATTTACTACAAACAACAATAAAGGATAAAAAATAGGAGAAGATTGTCTCCTTCATCCATCAGGCAAGGAAATCCTATAACACCAACCTCCACCCTTTGTTGAGAGGCTGAAATCTTACCAAATCTTCGAGGATGGGCTCTGAGAACGGGCTCTGACCTTGAGCGAGATCTGGACTTCCTGTATTCACGCATTCATTCATCCTTCATTCAGTCTATAAATGCTCACTGAAGGCCTACTGTGTACCAGCTTAGTTCCAGGCCCTAGTGATAATACAATAGACAAAGTAATTTTCCTGTATTTTTGGAGCTTATATTCTAAGAGAGAGGGACAAATCATAAACATAATAAAGAAGTGAATTTTATATAAGCACCAGGGAAAAACAAAAAGCAAAGCAAAGTCAAGGGATTGAGAATATACAGGGGAAGAGCAGGATGAAGTGTTCAGTGGTGTAGCCAAGGTAGGCCTGACGAGAAGGGGACATTTAAGGGAAGATGTAAACAGATAAGAGGTCAGCCATGAATGGGGGGAGCGCCTCCAGGCAGCAGGGCAGCTGGTGGCGAGGCCACCACAGAGGCATTCCTGGAGCATCACAGGAGAGCAAGGAGGCCACACAGACGAAGTGGTGGCTGGGGGGCCCAGGGGCATGAGGGAATAGAGCAGGACAGAGACGCACTGATGGTCCAGATGGCACAGGCTTCATGGGCCTGGGTGACAGGGGAGCCCTTGCAGGGTTTAGATGCAGAAGGATGGCATGAGATGCCTCACATTTAGCGTGGCCACCCTGCCTACTGTGTCAAGTGTGGGAACAAAGGTGGAAAGGGGGAGATCAGTTTGGAGGATGTTGCAGCTTCCTAGGCAAGAGATGGTGGTGGTGCAGACCAGGGTGACTGCAGGGCCAGTGGTGAGAAGGGGCAGATCCTGGACAGATGATGCTGACATGGAGCCAACAAGATCTGTAGCTGGATTCATTGTGGAATATGAGAGAAATACAGGAAGTCAGGGATGACTTCCAAGTACTGGAAGGATTCAACTGTCATTCACTGAGATATAGAGGCTAACTTTAACATGTAGATGTCCTTGAAAGGCCAGGCAGTGACCTTTTGATCGGGGTGAGTTAGGGTGAAGGTACAGGCTGGCCTCTAGGGACCCAGTGCCCTGATGCATCATGCAAGGGCAATGGGCCAAGGAGACCTCACGCCAGCGGGCCTCGGTCTTCCTCTAGTCTCCTGGACACAGCCAAGGTGAAGTCAGGTGGATCTCCACTCACAGCACAGAGAGCCTGTGACTTACTGTGATTTGCTAAGAGCTAAGCTAAATGCTGGACCGCTGAAAACTGAGGGACACTGCCCCCGGCCTTTGACAAAGGGAATGACATTTAGGGTGAGGAAGCGTGAGATGACAAGCCCAAACTGAAGCTGATGACCACCCTGCTCCCTGCCCCTTCTGTTAAGACACAGCTGGCTAGCTCCACTCAGAAATGACAACGACCAGCCAGGAATGAGCACAAGAACCTACACACAGAAACAGCCCCTCACAAAGGAATAAGAAATGAGGAAAAAGGAACATAAACCAATGGTAGATGGAGAACTTACTCCATGAAAAGAATTACCCAAGATTCAGAAGAAAAGTTGAGATAAGCTAGCAGGATGACCACACACACACACACACACACACACACACACACACACACACACACACACACACACAAAGAGCCAAGCGGCCAATGAAGAATGATCGATGAGAACTGTAAAAAGAGAGTTGAAAAATGAGCTGGTGTATCTTAAAAAGAAATGGAGGAAATTAATGAAAACATTTAAGAAATGAATGCCATAAAAATCCATAAAAATGAGTGAGCATCAATGAAAATTCCATCAGGGACACAGAAAATCTGTTTCAGGAAATCATCCAAATGAAAATGGAAAAGAACGAAGTTGTAGAAATGAATACAGACATTCCTGGCCCTGCCTTTGGTGCCCAGGCACGGCATGACTCCCCGCCGATCTGCAGAGCAGGTGCAGCCAGGCTGTGGGGGCAGCGATGGCTGCAGCATGATGACAGTGCCCAGGGCCCCCACCTGTGATGGCCCATTCCACTTCCACAACACTACCGTGGCCCACTTGCGGGCACTCTCTGCTTCCATCTCCCTTACCCTCTGGCCAGAGTATCTCGTGGCTGCAGAGGCACTTGGTGGAGGGGTTCTGGGTCACGTGACAGGTAAACCAGTCTCAGGAGCTAGAGAAGAATGGCACAAAGCTTTGTCTGTTCTGGAATTTCTGTGACTTGGTGTGGCTGCTACACTAATGGAGTTATTAGAGGACATTTCAAAAGGACTGGGTGTTTTATTTTGTTGTTCTAATTGCTCTCTTTATAAGAGTCTTCCATCAAATTGCCATCAGTGTGTACAAGCAATTGGGGTAACAGCGTGCAGGACCAGCATGGAGTGCTTCTCAGCCTGCGGTCCAGATGCTTGCCACAGGAGAAAACAGAGACACTGAGAAGTCCTCCCTCCGATCGCCTCATCCTGGGAGGCCTGAAGATGCTGAGTAATTATAAGCAGCGGTTCTTAGGCAGATTCTACAGATATTTTATCGGCAATATTATTTTCTTTGGACAATCTTTGGAGCTTTGTTAGAATAAAAATAATTCTTAGACCTTAAAGATTTCAAGAAAATACAGGCTATAACGTCATTCTCATTGATTCCAATTAGCAATATTATATCTACCAAAGCTGTTTGTTGTAATAAAATTCAATTTGAATAAAAAAGGCAGCTAGATCAAAAAAAGACATCACACTATCACAGTTCATGGTATGGACAACATGCTGGAAGAAAAAGAATTGTATATACTCTACAGTTGATCCTTTAACAATGTGGGTTTGGACTGCATGGGTCCACTGATACACATAATTTTTTCCATATTTTTTTCACAAAATTTTGGAGATTTGTGACAACTTGAAAAGAGTCACAGGTGATCCACATAGCCTAGAAACAAAAACAAAAAAAAATTAAGAAAAAATTAAGCATGTCATGCATGCATAAAACATATGTAGATATTAGTCTATTTTTATAATTTGCTACCATAAAGTCAACAGTAAGTTATTAGTAGTTAAGTTTTTGGGGAATCACAAAGTATATGCAGATTTTTTATTGCATGGAGGGGTTAGTGCCCCTAACCCCTACATTATTTAAGGGTCAACTGTATACTAACTGTATACTATATAGTATATATACTATAAGCTGCATATTACTATATATACTATGTATATCCTATACATATATCATATATGTAGCATATGTCATATATACTATATACACATTTTTTTCATTGAACTATTAACTGAAGCTTTCAAACAATATAGAAATGTGTAGATCTAAGATGTATAATAAAACACATTGTTGGCTCTATGAAAAAAATGAATACAGAGAGGATGACACATTAGCCATGGAAGAAAGACCAAGAAAGCCCAATACATGCCTAGTGCTGCTGAGGAAAAGCACACAGTGACCTGGCAGGGCCGAATTCAAAGAGCTCCACCGTGTTCCACTAAACCAGGCTGCATTTCCTGGTGAGGCACAGGGCTCATTGAAGCTAAGAGAAAAATTTGTGATTCCTTTCCTCAAGGAGTGAGGACTATAAGCAAATAAACAGATCATTAAAATACCGTGGGAGAAATTCTAGCAAAGACATTAGCCCTGGTCCTCTGGGGGCAAGGGTGGACCATGGCTTACTGTGGCATGTGTCAGACCCTGGGCTGCCCCACAGTAACCCTGCCAGGTCACTGGTATGGAGAACATGTGGGTACAGGGTTGAAAGTGACTTGCCCAAGATCACATGGCCAGCAAATGATAGAACCAGGACCTGAAGTCAGGTGCGTCGGCTGCCAAGTTCATCCTTTCTCCTTGATGTGCTGCTTCTAGTCTCACATCAACTCAAAGCCATCACTTCTATAAGGAAAGTACCAGTAGTGACAATTCCTGGGTCTTGGGTCATAAGGGCTCATTACCAGGGGTCTTACTGGGGGTGGGGAGAAGGACATGCCTGGTTCCAGTGGGATGAGCACAAGTGTGTAAGACTTTGGGAATTGTTTACAAACCAGGTGGGGGAGAGCTTAGGAGAACAGCAAACACGTCCATCAAACAAACTGTGCTCTGAGGCCAAGGCTACTTGCAAGATGAACAATTGGCACATCCACCAAGCCACAGGTGGGTGTCCAGGATGTGCTAAGAATTCCAGACCATGGACAAGGGGAGAGGCCAGCAGTGAGAGGGGACAAATGTCCAAGAAAAAGAGAGATAAAACGGTCTACTGGAGAAAGAGCATTTTGAAGAACATCCTGTGCTAAACAGAAGAAAGATAAAAGCTGCCCACCTCTGCTTTAAGTTGGCCCAAAGGATTTGGCCGCCCCCATCAGACCCTCTATTGAAGCCACACCCATGTATGATGTAAGAATGATGGTGCTGGAGCTGGGTATGGGTGTAGATATATATAACACCTAATCGTTCTTTGAGTCCAACACGGGCCCTGGGTACTTACCTGGGGTCTCTGTCTCTAAGGCCTTGTATTATTTAAAAAATAAAAATGGCAAGAAAAAAGAGGACTAGTCCGTTGGTATTACTGTGGCCCTACTTGCTTCCCATGCCTGTTGCCTGTAATCCTGACCTTCAGGTTCCAAAGTCCCGTTGCCCAGGACCCTGAGTCCTGGACCTGCTAGTAGGTCGAGGAGGAGGGACAGTGGAACACAGCATGGGGACATCTTCAGAGAAGCAGCAGTGATGGGAATGAAGGAGCAGAAACAGTGTGCAGAAGGGGTGGGGACCAGGGAGCACAGGGTCATGGGGAGAGTTCAGGGGCTGAGATTCCTGGGAGCCCGGGTCCCAGAGTCCTTGTATTAGCTGCAGAAACTCCCCACGGCATGTCTCAGATGCCCTGCTGCGGCAGGACCAACCTCCCTCATGCCGTTTCCCACCAACCTTCTTACACCTCCAGTCTGGGCTTTCCTTCTATAACACTCTCCTCCCCTCTGTCATGGCTTTATTTTTCAAGACATTGAGGAAGTCTCGCTGTAAATTCACTGAAATTTCTTCCCTCTGTTTACCCTGGATATTACGTGTCTCCCCTATTTCCTTTTTCCTCCTAAAATGTCAAGGTGCTCTTTTTTTAGAACTGCTGCATGGAGATAAAGGGGATTAAAGTGTAATTTTACCTTATTTACTGGTAACTTGGAGCAAATGGGGACGAACAGACTCACTTGGAGTCCTTCTCCTCATCTCCCTTCTCCCTCCAGGCTCCGGCCCTCCTGCTCCTCCTCCTCAAGGCTGCCTGGGGGCTCCTGACTCGGGGGGATTAAGTGGGCCAGGGTCTGCCTTCCAGAAATCCTGTGAACAAGTCTAGGATGGCAGGGGGAGGTGAGGAAAGGCCTCCAGACAACACACAGGTTGAGAACGCAGGCTACCCAGAATCCCATTGGGGTGTGTGGTCTCCTGTCTTCAGAAGCAGAGCTTTTCTGCTCTCTCTGCTCTGGGCTGAGGGCAGGTGCAGGTCCCTGGGGAAAGCTGCGTCTGACCACGCCCTCTCCCCTGAATGGAGCAAGAAGGCCCCACCCCCATGACCCCCATCTTTGCAGCTGGGCCAGGCAGAGGAATTCAGATCTAGGGCTAGAAGTCCTGAGGGATAAACTAAGGCCAGAGAGGGAGCGACGGCACTGGGGTCCCTCAGCCAGTTGGTGGCAGAAAACAATGCTGGCTCCATCACCTGAACAGCTGCTTCATTCTCCCTCTTAGACAGTTTTTACTGGGGTCTTTTCCAGGAATCTGTAATCTAGAAACAGCCTTTTGATATTGACATTGCATCTCAATTCCGGGACACACATTTTAAACTTTCCAAAACAGACATTTCTTTCAACTGATTTTGACATTCAATTTCACTTTTCTTTTTACATCTTCTGATAGAGGCATCTTAGAACAAAGCAAGTGCGATAATGGTAGAAAATAATTCTAGTGTTATTATTTTAGTTGGTTTCTGGTTTTCCAACACTGTGCTAAATGCTGAACTTGTTTTTCTTAGTTAATCCTCTGAACAACCTTACAAGGTGGGCGCTAACATAACCCCATTTCACAGCTAAGGAAACTGAGTCTCAGAGAGGTCCAGTTACTCCCAGGGTCACATGATAAAGGGGTGGAGTTGCCAGTCTATTTCAACTCAAGCCACGTGGTTCAGTATCACATTACATCTCCATATATGTTTACATTACATTTACCACCTCATTCATTCGCTTATTCATTAATCCTTGCTGGGCACTGGTGCCAAGATAAAGCCCTGGGCCCACCCTCAAGGAACTAACCATCTAGAGAGGGACATCAGTGTGTCCCCTGCCTGCTACACACTTGCCATGTGGCCTTAGAACATCACCTTTCCGCCTCTGGGGCTCAGGGCCCCATCTGCTGATTGCGAGCTGGACACTCAGAGCCTGCCAGCATCCAGATCTCTGGCCCAGCCAGAGAGGCACCTGTGTCCCAAGCAGCCAGTGTTTTTCTCCCCCTGGTTTCCTGGAAAGCCTGCCTGCCCGGGAACAGGTTGGGTGACAATACACTTTGCTCTTTCTGCCCACTCCATCCAGGAGAGTTGTTGCTATTTGAGGAGAGTGTTTTCATTCTTTGCCCCTCTCCACCAGCTCCCTAGCCACTAACACTGAACACTGGATAGGGGGCCCAGGACAGGAGCACAGAATCAGCCTCTCTGGAACTTCCCCCATGCAAAACAATAGGCACTAACTCACTGTAAGAGGCCAAGAGCCCTTGTGACAGGTAGCTTGCACATAACTGGAAATAGCTTTAACACCCTATTGATGGCTTTTCCCCATCACTCCATAACAAAGTTGAGACAGTAAAAGGCTCCATTGTCAAGATCTGAGCTGTGATCTCAAGATCAAGGCAGGCAAGGGGGCGGAGGTACAGTGCAAGAGGGTGGGCTTTGCAATGAAATTGCAGTTCTTGTTTTCCTGGTAGCATTTCTTTTGCACCAGCATGGCAGCCAGCTCTCTGAGTAACAGCAGATTTGTATTTCATTAGTCAAAAAGATCAATCATGCTCTCGGAAGCAGTCTACCAGCCCACAGGGGTGCGCCAGCCTGGTGAGAAGCCTGCAAAGATCCAGGTAGAATTAGGCAGCTGCTGACAAATGCTGTATTTGTAATCACAGTGCATTGATTTCCAAAGTGCTGGAACCAAGTAGGTTTCATTGGCCTCCTTGTTTTGTCTTTGCAAAAAGGGACCCTCTGTAATGAAGTGGTTCTTCTTTCATAAACAGGTGGTTTCTTCTCCAGGGAGCTGGAGCTGTTTGAAGGCAGGCCATGGATCTGCCTGAGTGCAGGGTGGGAGTGGGTTATCCAGCCAGCACCACTGACGACTGAGAGAATCTGTTTTGCAATTAGCTGTGACCTTGGGCACATTAATTCACTTCTAGGAGCCTCAGTTTCCTCATCTGTGAGCAACTGGGACCAATAATAGAACTAAAATTATTTCTGCTACATATAGTGTGATGCCTGCCAAATAGCAAGCTATGTATTTTGAGTTATTCTTATAAGAATAAGAAAGGACACATAGTCCCAACTTTTCTCTTAGACCATAGTGGTTAAGTGGCTTGACCAAGGTCACACAGCTCAGCTGGACTCAGGATCTGGCAGGTCAAGGCCATTTCAGGTTTGGTTTCCCCTCTCCACCAGGCCAGGGGGTATCTATGGGGCCAGGGCCAGGGACCACATCTACAGATGGCTGTGATGGGACAGCAACTTGGTGGGGCATTAGGACACCTGTGTTCTAGATTCAAGTCTGCCAAGGATGTGTGACCTTGGTCAAGCCAAGTGTCTTAATGCTCAGCCCAGTTCCTTAAAACTGCCTTCAGAGTGCCAGAACATTAGTCTGTCAGCTGTGATTTACTGGTGGTTTTATCCTGCATGGTTGTAACTCCTCAAGGGCAGTGGCGTGATCATCTCCTACAGCCCCTGTAGAATGACAGTTAATAATATAGATTCAGGAACTATTGCCTGATTCAAGTCTTTGCTTTGCTTCTAATTAGCTGTGTGACCTCAGGCAAGTTTCTAAACCTCTCTGTGTCTCTCCTATAGGGAAGATAAGAGCATGAACCTCCCAGGGCTGCCATAAGGATTATTCCATGTGTACATGCAGAGCACTGACAAGGCCTGGCCTGTCACAAACACCATGCAGGTGTTTCTATCACGTCTATTCACATCCCCAGTAGTGCCCCACAGCCCCTGAGCAGGTGAACTGCTCCCCACATCATGTGACTCATCCCCTGCAGAACCCTCCATCCCCAATCAGTGCCAGGCCCCTCCCAGCTCCAAGTCCTCTCAGCCCCGCTAAGGCCACTTATCTGCCCATTTCCTGCCATCTCCACGTGGCCACTCTGCTCTCATCTGCACCAGAGCCCTCTTGGAGGACTCTTAGCTGATCTCTGTGCTGCCAGGGTCCTCCCGCCATGTCACCTGCACTCAGGTACCTGCCCAAAACACATGGCCCTGAATGCATGCACCCTCTGGAACAAGAAAGGGTGCTGAGTCCCTGTGGCCTGTGAGTTGGAATGCAGACTCTACACCTGGCATTCCAGGCTGCTCTGCTCTGACCTCCCGTGCTGCTTCCTCATCCCTGACATCACCGCCATGGTGTCCCTAACATTCCCCGCTGCCTGACCCCACAGCCCCTCCCCTGCACCCGGGCCCCATAGGCCAGCCCTCGCCCTTTGTGTCCTCCTCTTCTGTGGTGAATCTGCTCACCCTAGGACTCAGCCCAGAGGTGACCCCTGCACAGCCAGCCCTGACCTCCTCCCCTCACCCCCATCAGGGTAGTGTGCCCACTGTGTGCAACCAAAAACTCCAGCTATGACATCCCGCAGAGCCCCGAGTGTGAGCCCCTGAGGGCAGGCCAGCCTCTGTCCTCTGATCCTCAGGGCTTCTCCATCCAGAGTCAGCAGAGCAAGGCTCCCAAGGCCCCAGCTCACTCAGAGGCATCCCAGACCCAGCATGCCCACGGCCCAGCTCATGGGCTCCCTGCTGCTCCCCAGGCCTCTCTCCCCATGAATGATGTGGCCGTGCACCCATCCCCCCATCCAGTTACCCTGCAGCGGCCTGGGTGCCACCCTGAATCCGCCTCCTCCCCACGCCCACCTCACCAGCCAGTCCTGGCCAGTTTCCCCTAATGCCCCCAAGTCCTTTCCTTCCCATCCTCCCACAGGACCTTTGGTTACAGGCTGCCCAGGGCCCCTCTCTGAGCCTCAGCTTCCACACCTGGGTCAGGGTGAGGGGACTGGAGGGCAGGGGCAGGAGCTGGCCTCTGAGGAAAGCCCAGCTCAGGGTCAGGTCTTTGCTTTAGGGCCAATGGGGCCCTGAGGAGCCGCCAGCTGGAGGACGGGAGGACTTGGCATTTCAAATGGACCACTCAGGACCTTTCTCTCAGTCCCGCTGTGGGCTGTCAGGACAAAATGGTAAAATGCTGCTGAAAAGCGCAGACTAGGGGGCGCTCAGCGGCGATCCAGGAAATGGCATCAAACATGGTCCAGGTGGAGGCAGATGGAGTGAGATCAGCCGCAGCTCCCGTCGGACGCCTGGCCCACCCCGCCCGTTGGAGCAGCAGCTCTTGTGGTTTGGGCGCTGAGCACAGCACCACCACACATCTCACTGCCCTGCTGAGGCAGTGCTGTTACCACCCCATTTCACAGAAGGAGAAATTGAGACCCAGAAAAGGGCAGCGGCTTACTCCCAGTACACTGCCCTGCTTGGTTCCATTCAACTACACTTAGTAAGAACACTTCAAACCAGCCCTGGGGGCTGTGGACACAGGAATGATTCAGACAGGGCCCTGGCCCTGAGGAAGCTCCTGGTTATGGGGGAGAGGATCTAATATAAGTTTTATTTTGATATTTACCATGAAATGAGCAAGAAGGGAAGTGTGTGTAAGGCACAAATACAACGCACAGGAGAAAGGGGGAGCTTGGGATGATCAGGGAAGGCTTCTGGGAGGAGATGGCGGAGTCAGGAGGGAGGTGGGATACCCTCCCTGCCCACCCAGGGCTCTTTGTGCTTCTCTCTAACCACCTCTCAATTGGCCAGTGGTGGTAGTAAACCCAGTGGTGCTTCCTCCTGAGTGACTGAGCGGGGTTTGCCCAGCAGGGCTGAGAGAGCAGAGCAACTGCTTGTGCCTGACTCTACCCTTGTGCCAGGGCCACCTCATCTCCTCCTCACCATCCCCTCCTTCCCCTGAGCCCAGGTGTACGTACTGCCACATGGTTGTGGCATTGTGGGGACACACCTGGCCTTTCTACATTCATTCACTCACTCATTTCTTTCATCTCATGTGTTTGTGATGTGCCAGGCACTGTGCCGGACACAGGACGGGACAGTGAGGTTAGCCTCATTCTTGCCGTCTTGCTGTGTACAGCTGAATGAAGGAAACACATCTCACAGAGTTGCACTATTATATGTGGGATTTCAACCAAGACCTGGAATGATAAGGAGAGCTCCATGGAGCCATGAGACACCCTTCTCCATAGACAGGGGGAATTGAGGCAGATAAGCAATCAGGGAGAGCTTTCTTGGGGCGAAGACCTGCAGGATAAGTAGGCACTGACTAGGTGAGGGGGCATCCAGGACAGAGAGGGAGCATGTGCCAAGGTCCCGGGGAAGCAAAAGCAGGACAGAGCACTGGAAAACAGCCAAAGCTGCTAGAGCATAGAGTGTAAGGGGACCGCAGGGAATGGGCAGGGACAGGCTCATGGGCCCAGCCAGACTGCTTGTGTTTATCCCCAGAGTAATCAGGAGCCATGGGAGGGTTTTAAGTAGGGCATGGTGTGCTCAGATTTGTCTCTCAAGTAGATCCCATGGGAATTATATCTCCCCAAATATATCTCCTGCCCCCAGGTCAGGTCTGCCCTCCTTACCTGGGAACACAGTAGGAGCAAAGCTAACTGAGTGCCGTTGCTGCCCAGCATGGACATTCTGGAGTGTGCATGGGGTGGCAATGTGCAAATAAACAAGTATGGACTATGTCAGGTGAAAGGTGTCATGAAGGAAAATGAAACAGGGTAAGAGGGACAGAGAGGGACCTGGGGCTGCTACGTTAGATGTGGGGATCCAGAAAGGCCCCCTGGCAAGGCATCATCTGAGCAGAAACCTGGAGGAAGCTGGGAGTGACCCTAGTCAGAGAGGAGAAGACTCCAGGTGGGGAACAGAGGCCACAGAGCTGTCCCCAGTGGGTCCAGGCATCAGGCCAAGGCTGCCAGGACATGATTGGAGGCCTGGGTTCACTGGGTTTCTGCCCTCCCCCAGATGGCATCGCAGCCCTGCTGTATTCACAGGAGCACGTTTTTATAAGAGATCTGCAGAAGGTGGCTCATCAGCCTCACATTCTGATTTAGTGGCATCAGAGTTCCCTCATAAGGTATGGGCCCTCTGCCCCCTCCCCTAAAAATGCCCAGAGGTCGCCTGAACCCTCAACCCACTGCCTCAAGGAGGCACTTGGCAGAGCAGCCCCGGCCCTGCTCTCTCGCTGTGCAGCTCCCAGCCTTGGCACCCCATCTCCGCCTCTCATCCTGGCCCCCACCTGCTCCCCCTCCTTCCCCTCCCTCCTTCCTGCAGCACTGGTGTTTATTTTCAGAACCTTGGAATCCTTCCCAAGCCTCTGACATTTACTCTTTGGAATCAGAATATTTTCTATTTCTCTTTCCCAGAGCGAGGCTTCTGGGTGAGATTTCCCCAAGGATGTTGCCTGCCTTTCTGGAGGCAAAGTGTGGGGAGCAGAGCTGGCTTATGTCAGCCCAGCACCAAGTATACCAATCAGCAATTATTAGGCACCCACTGCATACCCGGCCCTTCTCATGAACTATCCCATTCAGTTCATCCAGAACCCTGCAGGGCTGGCGTCTCCATCTGCACACAGCAGATGAATGAACCGAGGCTTGGAGCAGTGAAATCACAAGTCTAAGGTCACCCAGCAAGTGAGAAGAGGGGTGGGGGGAACCACACCTCTCTGTTTCTCTCCTCTGTGCTCTGCCTTCAAGGCCCGGGTGCTGCTGCATTCAGGACGTGCAGCATCTGGGGAGACCAAGGGTTTAGGGGGCACAGCATTCAGGTAGAGGGAGCAGCAAGAACAAAGGCACAGAGGCAGGAATATGCCAAGCGTGTTGGAAGGGCCAGTTGGTGGGGCTCGGGTAGGGGGTTCAGGTCCAAGAGCAGGAGAAGACAAGGATGGTTGCCAAGGCAGACTTGGCCTGTTGCAAATGGGAGAGAATGCAGCTCATCCTGGCTGAGCTTAACAGGACACGCACTGGCTCACCTGAGTGATGAGACCGAGGAGGAGATGCGCGGGGCTGAGAGGACGGCCTGGTCCCCAAGGAAAAACTTCTCCCAGACTGAAGAAACAGCAGACCACAAGAATAAGCATATGCCAAGAGCTTATATGCATCAGTTCTAAGTATTTTATATGTATCATCTCATTTATCCTGACAACAACCCTATGAGGTAGAAATTATTTCCAGTTTATAGTTGAGGAAACAGAGGCTCAGAGAGGTTAAGTAACATGCCCAGGTTCACAGAGCTAGCAGGTGGCAGAGATCTGATTTGACTTTGGCCCCAGACTTTGGGTGTCACTCACTGTCTCACCTTCCCACACAGCTGTTCCAGGCCAGCTCACCATAGCCTGGCCAGTGAAGTGAGTGGCTTCCTCTAGGAGGAAACGAGGAGATGTAGAAATATAGTAGGGGGTGACACCATCAGAGCTATGCTTTAGAAGCACACTCAGAGGCAGTGTGGGGGCAGCTCTGGGGGGCAGGGTGTCTAGGCAGGGGCCAGGGAGGGCCTGACTTGACACAGCAGTAGGGAAGGAGGGTGGGCACCAGTGTGAAGTCTGCAGTAAAATCCTCCCAGCCACTGGCCTGTGCTGGTGGAGCAGGCGGTGGGTGCCGGGCTGAGGATCACGCGTGACCCATGACCCAGCTCACATCACTTCTCCCAACCCACAGGCAGGAGCTGGTCATGTGGACCCACCCAGACCTGGGAGCTGGGCAGCGCAGTCCCATCAGCGGCTCCGCCCAGCAGTGTCTCCTCACGGCCGCCCCCTCACGGCCTGTTATCATCACCGTCATCCCCACGTCCCTGGTGACACCACACTGATGTGCTGTCATCGTCACCTCATCACATTATCATGGGGTCCTGGAGGAGGGTGAAGGCGGTTAGGAGTCCAGGCCAATGAGGGCTCAAATGCCAGCCTGCCCCTTGGCGGCTGTGTGCAGGGGGCAGGCCCCGTCACCCCTGGGCCTCAGGCTTGGCATCTGCAGTGGGGATCCCGATGCCCCCCTCACAGGGCTGCTGTGAGGCTCCAATGTGACACCTCCCAGAGGGGTCAGAGCTGGGCTTGCCCTGTGACCCTCCACCTGGTGGGAGCGGCGGTCCTGGGGAAACCAGTCCCCTGCAGGTGGGTGAGGCAGCAGAAGGGCCCCAAGGAAGGGCCCCAGCTCCATAGGGCCTTTCCTGCTCGACTTCATGCTGCAGGCTTTAAAGTCTGACTTGAACACAAGAGGAGGGGCTCCACTGAAAGGGGACACCTCAGGTAATGCAGGCAGAGGGGAGACCTGCGCTTTGCCTCCCTCCCAAAGGGAATCTCCTGACGAACGCTGCCCCGATGCTAACTGAGGCGATGGAGGTGAAGGGGTCCCGGGCCCAGGACCCCCGGGGTGGAAAGACGCCAGCAGCAGTTGTGGCCCGTGGGCTGTAAAGCCCAGCTGCTTGGAAGCGCAGCCCAGAGAAGAGGGTCTTCTGGGGACTGTGGGGAGCCTGGGAGGAACAGGGAGTCCCACTGGCTCAGCTTGCTGCGTGACCCTGGGGAAGTCACATATGGACTCCGAACCCCCTCCTCCCCTGCCTCCAGCAGCCACAGTCACCCCAACCTCTCTCCAGGTCAGGAGGTAAAAGGTCACAGGTCATACCACTGACTATGTAGGGGAAGAAGGGGCACAGGGGATTTAGCAACATTGGAAGAATTGGAGGCGGCTGGTTCACTTCCACAGGCATAGTTACGGATTCACTGCGCCCTGCTGGGAGCCAGCCCTACAGGGGCCCCAGAATCCAGGGCTCACTCCTGACATTCCCCCCATCAGCTGGTTGTTCAGGCTCCAGGGACAGGCCAGCCCCTTCCCGCCTCTCAGGACCTGAGAATTCCTGTACAGGAGAAGCGGTGAGTCTGTGGGGTCATTCAGTGGGCAGGAGGCTCACAGTTCTTGAGGACCCATTTTGTGCAGGCGCTCTGCCCTGTCCCTTACATAGTCATCCATTGATCCCTCTCAGCAAACTCGCACAGACGTGTTGCTAGATGAGAGAGGAGTGTCTTACTCAAGGCCACATGGCTGGAAGGTGGTCTCTGGCTCCGCAGCGCCCGCCCCCCCCCAGGCCACATGCTTCTCCGGCATGTCATCACCAGCCACGGCTGAGACCCATCTGGGGGGTCGCCTAGTGGCACTCGGAGCCAAGCAGCTCTTCCTTCTCCGGGGGTCCCTGAGCATCCCAGCGCCGTGCTCAGAACCCTGCCAGGGGAGTCACCACTCAACAGCCTTCAGGCACCACCGAGCCCAGCACCAGCACCAGCCTCCTGCTGTGTGGAGATTCAGGGAATGCGGGGCTGGGACAGCTGGTGGGGAGGACCCTCCCCATGTTGGAAGCAGGCTTACTGACTGCGTGACCTTCAGCAAGTTACTGAACCCCTCTGTGCCTAGGGGCTGTGGACCTGAGCAGGGTCCTTTCTTGATGCTGCTTCATTAGGTCCATTACTCAGACTCTGGGCCCAGCTCCGCCCCCTGGTGGTCTGAGTCGCCAGCTGCTGCTGTCCCGAGACCTTGTTCAGCAGATGAAGGCCCTGGACCTTGCTTCAGGTGATCTTTCTAGTCAAACTTGGTAGCACTGGAGTCTTCACCTCACCACTGAAAGTGTGAACTGTGTCATGGGACAGACGAGGTGGCCTGAGGTACATGCACACCCCCAGCTCCCCTTTCTCCTGACCCAAGAATGAGAGAGGAGGTGACAAGGGACCAGGTATATGCCCTGCTTCTGGAAGAACCCTTCCCAGGCCTTCCAGAAGCTGAAAGTCGGATGAGGAAATGTCCAACAGAGAAAATACTTCTGACTCTACCTCCTAAAAGAAATGATCTTTCTTATTTTTGAAGTCAGGGCTCATTGGGCCAGGTTTCATTCAGAGAAGGTGTTATATTTGGTACTGAGACAAGAGGGAGGGCACAGGGCTAATGGGAATCACCCCCATCCTCTGGAAATGCACAGTGGGGTCCAGGGAAGGTCTTTAATAGCCAAAGCCAGTCAGTTAGATGCCCCTGGCCTCCAGGTGGCAGGTCAGATGTGAGGTCTCTGCTGCAGCACATGCCTGCGCTGATTTCTTTTCCATACCCCACAGGATGCTCTGAATCTGCCCACAACCTCCCTAAATTCAAGCCTCAGGGAATAGATGGCTCAGAAGCCACAGCCCCATGGGACACAGATCTTCACTGGGAGCCTCAGTTCTGTCTGTATTTAGAGGAGAATCCAAGGAGAACTGCCTGACTATAGAACCAAACTTCCCTGCTCAAATCCCTGAAAATCTTCCTGTGCCCTTACTAGACGGATGGAGTGTTACAATATGGCCCACAGGGCCTTTCCTAGCTCGGTCCCCACTGCTCCAGCCTCACCTCACACCTTTCCCTCACATCATCTGATCTGCTCACACCTGTCCCCTGACCGTGCTGGCCTCCCACCCCAGGGCCTTTGTTCCCCACATCTGGAATGCTCTCCCCTCCCCCTGTGGTAAACTGCACACCTTCCAGTGATCACCTCAGACATCCCCTCTTTGGGGATCTTCTCTGACTGTCTTAGGCACTGCACCATGCAGCTCTCCTCACTGTAAACCAGACTTCAGAAAGTCCAGAAACCACACAGTGTTTTCACTCACTGTTGTATCCCCAGTACGCAGCATAGCGTCAACGCAGAGCTCGCATCCAGGAGGCCTGGATGAGTACATGAATGCACAAGGTATTTCCACAGTGGTCACTGGAAATGGATAAGGCTCATCAGAGGGAATGTGGCACCCTCCTGAACCGGACTCTGTACTTTCAGGGGGTCTCACTAGCTCAGGGGATCCCAGAGTTAGAAGTGGTCAAGAGGGCACTCTGAGAAACCCAAGTTAAGGCAAGAAAAGAATCACGCATCAGTGTCAAAGTGCAGAGGGCAGAAAGGAGGCCCTGAGGTGAAGGGAAAGGTAGAGATAGCAGAACGGACCCATGTCGTTCACCTTCCCACTGCAGGCCCCACCTCGGTTTCCAGAAATATGACCCTAATATACATTTTGCACTGTAGCCGAGCCTTCCAGGAGCTCCCAACATATTCTTCTCTACTTTTAGTAATAGAATCTCCAATTTCAGGCATTTACATGGTTGCCTAGAACAATTACACTATCCAGCTTCCTCTACAGGAAGGTATGATCATGTGACTACATTCTGTCAATGGCAAGTGAAAGGAAGAGTATGTGTGTGCATATATGTGTAGGGTGTCTACACACACATGTAACCTCTGCACAGTGCCCTAAAGGAAAAGACCACACCTTCCACGTCCTGGTATCTTTCCCTCCATTGGGCTGGAATGTGTCCAGTGTGTGGAGCAACAGTTTAGGGAACACAGAGCAACAACATGGAAGGAGACTAGGTCTCTAACACACTAGCTCAGGCCACTGAAGTAGGATTGTTTTCTGATAAATAAATGTGCTTTTGTTCTGCTTAAGCCACTGTTATGCTAGTTCTTATTTCCTGTATCTTAATATATTCACCAAGTCAACTGCCAGCTCTTCATGGTAAAGTATCTGAGATAAGCCTGTGCAAGGAGCCGGCATGTCCGTCCCCTATTACTGTATAACCAACTACCCCAACATTTAGTGACTTCAAGCAACAATGTATTATTCAGTTCATAATTCTAGGGTTCAAAACTTTAGGCTGGGCTCATCTGAGCCATTCTTCTGACTGAGTTCCTTCATGTTCCTGTGCTCGGTGCAGGTTAGCTAATAACTCTCCTTCTAGGAGTTGGCTGGGGTTAACTGGCTGCAGGCTGGGACAACGGGTGCTGTGGCCTCTCACCCTCCAGAGGGCTGGCCCAGGCTTGTTCTCTGCATGGAGGCAGGGCTCCAAGAGACAGTATACACGTGTGAGGGCACAGGCACAAGCATGTCGCTGTTTCCACCGTGTTCTGTTGGCTGGAGCAGGTCGAGATGGGGGAAGAGAGTCCACCTCTTGACGGGAAGAGCTGTAAAGAATACAGATTCAAGGAAGGGGAAGAAATTGAGGCCACTCTGCAATCAATCTGGAAAAGACCAATGTCTACTTCTGTCACAAAGTTTAGAGCAGTTAGAAGATAAACTGAGGTGTATTAAAAATTTTTTTTTTTTTTGAGAGGGCATCTCTCATATTTATTGATCAAATGGTTGTTAACAACAATAAAATTCAGTATAGGGGGGTCAACGCTCAATGTACAATCATTAATCCATCTCAAGCCTAATTCTCGTCAGTCTCCAATCTTCTGAAGCATAACGAACAAGTTCTTACATGGTGAACGAATTCTTACATAGTGAATAAATTCTTACATGGTGAACAGTACAAGGGCAGTCATCACAGAAACTTTCGGTTTTGATCATGCAATATGACCTATAAACAATCAGGTCAAATATGAATATTCGTTTGATTTTTGTACTTGATTTATATGTTGATCCCACATTTCTCCTATTATTATTATTATTTTTATTTTTAATAAAATGCTGAAGTGGTAGGTAGATGCAAGATAAAGGTAGAAAACATAGTTTAGTGCTGTAAGAAGGCAAATGTAGATGATCAGATGATCAGGTGTGTGCCTATGGACTAAGTATTAATCCAGGCTCGACAAGGGCATCAAGACATCCACGGATGCAGAAGATTTCTCTCAAAGCAGGGGGGGTGAGGTTCTGAGCCTCACCTCTGTTGATCCCCAAATTCTCACCTGATGGCCCCCCTGCGACTGTGCCTGTCTTAGGTTGTTCCTCCCTTGAGGAATCTTACCCGTCTCTGGCTAACCAGTCATCTTCCGGGGCCATACAGGGAAATGTAAAGTTGGTAAGTGAGAGAAAGCCATATTGTTTGCAAAGGTTAGCTTTTTACTTCTTTGCAGATTTATGCCCTGTGGCTTCTATGCCCAGCACTTGTCTCGAGGTATCTTTACCACCTGGAGGAATTATGATACTCGGTAAATTCGATATGAGGCACGAATTCTATTTAAGGGTTGTAATTAGGAAGGAAGAAGAAAAGCTATAGATGTAGCATATGAAGGAAACTTGGGAGGATTGATTATTTCTTTGACATATCTTCTTGTATAGTACCTTAAGTATGTATAGGTTTTAAACTACTAACTAATTTGCACACATATATTAACATAATAGGAATACGGTGACATAAACAAAGCAATCTATAATTACCATCCATCTCCAGTGAAGCCAAGAAAACCATTTAGGCACCCTAGGCATTTGTGAAAATTTATCTATGATATGATGGATATTGTCCAACTGTACTTGAACCATCAGATAAATTAAAGCAGCCCATTTCTGGGATCTGTTCACATCCCATATGTTCTTTTAACCATAGATAGTCTATAGTCATGAGATTTTGGAGTGCTACAACTTGCACCCCTCCCAACTCCTGGTTGAGTTCCAACAGTACAGATCCGGTCAAATTTGTTGTCTCACTGTATGCACATGCCAGCCTAGACATCTCCCTCCTCATTCTTATGGCAAGTCCAGGAGACGGTGGGCTGGATGCAGCCACAACCGCAGCATCGTCCGGATCCCTGTGGAGGCTTTTTGATGATCATCCCCCGGCACAAGTCCTCCAGAGAGTGCTGATGCCGGAAGCTCCTCCTCATATCGTATCTTAGTTCATTTTCTGGGTATCCAAGCTAGGCCTTGATCTCCTGTTAGTCCATTTTTGGGTTCTGTAATTCCACTGCTGTTTTGTTCCTTCAGTTTTTCCTTTGTTCCTATACTCCTCAGACTAGTGACATCATTTGGTATTTCTCTTTCTCCGCTTGGCTTATTTCACTGAGCATAATACTCTCCAGCTCCATCCATGTTGCTGCAAATGGTTGGATTTTTCCACTTCTTATGGCTGAGTAGTATTCCATTGTGTATATGTACCACATCTTCTTTATCCATTCATCTACCGATGGACATTTAGGTTGCTTCCAATTCTTGGCTATTGTAAATAGTGCTGCGATAAACATAGGAGTGCATCTGTCTTTCTCAAACTTGATTGCTGCGTTCTTAGGGTAAATTCCTAGGAGTGGAATTCCTGGGTCAAATGGTAGGTCTGTTTTGAGCATTTTGATGCACCTCCATACTGCTTTCCACAATGGTTGAATTAATTTACATTCCCACCAGCAGTGTAGGAGGGTTCCCCTTTCTCCACAGCCTCGCCAACATTTGTTGTTGTTTGTCTTTTGGATGGCAGCTATCCTTACTGGTGTGAGGTGATACCTCATTGTAGTTTTAATCTGCATTTCTCTGATAATTAGCGATGTGGAGCATCTTTTCATCTGTCTCTTGGCCATCTGTATTTCTTTTTTGGAGAACTGTCTGTTCAGTTCCTCTGCCCATTTTTTAATTGGGTTATTTGTTTTTTGTTTGTTGAGGCGTGTGAGCTCTTTATATATTCTGGACGTCAAGCCTTTATCGGATCTGTCATTTTCAAATATATTCTCCCATACTGTAGGGTTCCTTTTTGTTCTATTGATGGTGTCTTTTGCTGTACAGAAGCTTTTCAGCTTAATGTAGTCCCACTTGCTCATTTTTGCTGTTGTTTTCCTTGCCCGGGGAGATATGTTCAAGAAGAGATCACTCATGTTTATGTCTAAGAGGTTTTTGCCTATGTTTTTTTCCAAGAGTTTAATGGTTTCATGCCTTACATTCAGGTCTTTGATCCATTTTGAGTTTACCTTTGTATATGGGGTTAGACAATGGTCCAGTTTCATTCTCCTACATGTAGCTGTCCAGTTTTGCCAGCACCATCAGTTGAAGAGACTGTCATTTTGCCATTGTATGTCCATGGCTCCTTTATCAAATATTAATTGACCATATATGTTTGGGTTAATTTCTGGGGTCTCTAATCTGTTCCACTGGTCTGTGGCTCTGTTCTTGTGCCAGTACCAAATTGTCTTGATTACTATGGCTTTGTAGTAGAGCTTGAAGTTGGGGAGTGAGATCCCCCCTACTTTATTCTTCTTTCTCAGGGTTGCTTTGGCTATTCGGGGTCTTTGGTGTTTCCATATGAATTTTTGAATTATTTGTTCCAATTCATTGAAGAATGTTGCTGGTAATTTGAGAGGGATTGCATCAAATCTGTATATTGCTTTGGGCAGGATGGCCATTTTGACGATATTAATTCTTCCTAGCCATGAGCATGGGATGAGTTTCCATTTATTAGTGTCCCCTTTAATTTCTCTTAAGAGTGACTTGTAGTTTTCAGAGTATAAGTCTTTCACTTCCTTGGTTAGGTTTATTCCTAGGTATTTTATTCTTTTTGATGCAATGGTGAATGGAATTGTTTTCCTGATTTCTCTTTCTATTGATTCGTTGTTAGTGTATAGGAAAGCTACAGATTTCTGTGTGTTAATTTTGTATCCTGCAACTTTGCTGTATTCCGATATCAGTTCTAGTAGTTTTGGAGTGGAGTCTTTAGGGTTTTTTATGTACAGTATCATATCATCTGCAAATAGTGACAGTTTAACTTCTTCTTTACCAATCTGGATTCCTTGTATTTCTTTGTTTTGTCTGATTGCCGTGGCTAGGACCTCCAGTACTATGTTAAATAACAGTGGAGAGAGTGGGCATCCCTGTCTGGTTCCCGATCTCAGAGGAAATGCTTTCAGCTTCTCGCTGTTCAGTATAATGCTGGCTGTGGGTTTATCATATATGGCCTTTATTATGTTGAGGTACTTGCCCTCTATTCCCATTTTGCTGAGAGTTTTTATCATGAATGGATGTTGAATTTTATCAAATGCTTTTTCAGCATCTATGGAGATGATCATGTGGTTTTTGTCTTTCTTTTTGTTGATGTGGTGGATGATGTTGATGGATTTTCGAATGTTGTACCATCCTTGCATCCCTGGGATGAACCCCACTTGGTCATGGTGTATGATCCTTTTGATATACTGTTGAATTCTGTTTGCTAATATTTTATTGAGTATTTTTGCATCTACATTCATCAGGGATATTGGTCTGTAATTTTCTTTTTTGGTGGGGTCTTTTCCTGGTTTTGGTATTAGGGTGATGTTGGCTTCATAGAATGAGTTTGGGAGTATTCCCTCTTCTTCTATTTTGTGGAACACTTTAAGGAGAATGGGTATTATGTCTTCTCTGTGTGTCTGATAAAATTCCGAGGTAAATCCGTCCGGCCCCGGGGTTTTGTTCTTGGGTAGTTTTTTGATTACCGTTTCAATTTCTTTTCTCGTAATTGGTTTGTTTAACTTTTGTGTTTCTTCCTTGGTCAGTCTTGGGAGGTTGTATTTTTCTAGGAAGTTGTCCATTTCTTCTAGGTTTTCCAGCTTGTTGGCATATAGGTTTTCATAGTAGTCTTTAATAATTCTTTGTATTTCTGTGGAGTCTGTCGTGATTTTTCCATTCTCATTTCTGATTATGTTGATTTGTGTTGACTCTCTTTTTCTCTTAATAAGTTGGGCTAGAGGCTTATCTATTTTGTTTATTTTTTCAAAGAACCAGCTCTTGGTTTCGTTGATTTTTGCTATTGTTTTATTCTTCTCAATTTTGTTTATTTCTTCTCTGATCTTTATTATGTCCCTCCTTCTGCTGACTTTAGGCCTCATTTGTTCTTCTTTTTCCAGTTTTAATAATTGTGATGTTAGACTATTCATTTGGGATTGTTCTTCCTTCTTCAAGTGTGCCTGGATTGCTATATACTTTCCTCTTAAGACTGCTTTCGCTGCATCCCACAGAAGTTGGGGCTTAGTGTTGTTGTTGTCA
Source organism: Manis javanica (assembly GCF_040802235.1). Lineage (NCBI taxonomy): Eukaryota > Metazoa > Chordata > Mammalia > Pholidota > Manidae > Manis > Manis javanica. Next base: position 22,392,605 of record NC_133159.1, on the reverse strand, counting down.
TTTGTTTCTATATATTCCTTGATCTCTATTTTGATTTGTTCATTGATCCATTGATTATTTAGTAGCATGTTGTTAAGCCTCCATGTGTTTGTGAGCCTTTTTGTTTTCTTTGTAGAATTTATTTCTACTTTCATACCTTTGTGGTCTGAAAAATTGGTTGGTAGAATTTCAATATTGTGGAATTTACTGAGGCTCTTTTTGTGAGCTAGTATGTGGTCTATTCTGGAGAATGTTCCATGTGCACTTGAGAAGAATGTATATCCTGTTGCTTTTGGATGTAGAGTTCTATAGATGTCTATTAGGTCCATCTGTTCTAGTGTGTTGTTCAGTGCCTGTGTGTCTTTACTTATTTTCTGCCCAGTGGATCTATCCTTTGGGGTGAGTGGTGTGTTGAAGTCTCCTACAATGAATGCATTGCAGTCTATTTCCCTCTTTAGTTCTGTTAGTATTTGCTTCACATATGCTGGTGCTCCTGTATTGGGTGCATATATATTTAGAATGGTTATATCCTCTTGTTGGACTGAGCCCTTTATCATTATGTAGTGGCCTTCTTTATCTCTTGTTACTTTCTTTGTTTTGAAGTCTATTTTGTCTGATATTAGTACTGCGACCCCTGCTTTCTTCTCACTGTTGTTTGCCTGAAATATGTTTTTCCATCCCTTGACTTTTAGTCTATGCTTATCTTTGGGTTTAAGGTGAGTTTCTTGTAAGCAGCATATAGATGGGTCTTGCTTTTTTATCCATTCTATTACTCTATGTCTTTTGATTGGTGCATTAAGTCCATTTACATTTAGGGTGACTATTGAAAGATATGTACTTATTGCCATTGCAGGCTTTAGATTCGTGGTTACCAAAGGTTCAAGGTTAGCTTCTTTAGTATCTTACTGCCTAACTTAGCTCGCTTATTGAGCTGTTATATACACTGTCTGGAGATTCTTTTCTTCTCTTCCTTCTTATTCCTCCTCCTCCATTCTTCATATGTTGTGTGTTTTGTTCTGTGCTCTTTTCAGGGGTGCTCCCATCTAGAGCAGTCCCTGTAGGATGCCCTGTAGAGGTGGTTTGTGGGAAGCAAATTCCCTCAGCTTTTGCTTGTCTGGGAATTGTTTGATCCCACCATCATATTTAAATGATAGTCGTGCTGGATACAGTATCCTTGGTTCAAGGCCCTTCTGTTGCATTGCATTAAGTATATCATGCCATTCTCTTCTGGCCTGTAGGGTTTCTGTTGAGAAGTCTGATGTTAGCCTGATTGGTTTTCCTTTATAGGTGACCTTTTTCTCTCTAGCTGCCTTTAAAACTCTTTCCTTGTCCTTGATCCTTGCCATTTTAATTATTATGTGTCTTGGTGTTGTCCTCCTTGGATCCTTTCTGTTGGGGGTTCTGTGTAATTCCATGGTCTGTTCGATTATTTCCTCCCCCAGTTTGGGGAAGTTTTCAGCAATTATTTCTTCAAAGACACTTTCTATCCCTTTTCCTCTTTCTTCCTCTTCTGGTATCCCTATAATACGAATGTTTTTCCTTTTGTATTGGTCACATATTTCTCTTAGTGTTGTTTCATTCCTGGAGATCCTTTTATCTCTCTCTATGTCAGCTCTATACGTTCCTGTTCTCTGGCTTCTATTCCTTCAATGGCCTCTTGCATCTTATCCATTCTGCTTATAAATCCTTCCAGGGATTGTTTCACTTCTGTGATCTCTTTCCTGACATCTGTGATCTCCTTCCGGACTTCATCCCACTGCTCTTGCATTTTTCTCTGCATCTCATCCCACTGCTCTTGCATTTTTCTCTGCATCTCATCCCATTGCTCTTGCATTTTTTTCTGCATCTCTGTCAGCATGTTCATGATTTTTATTTTGAATTCTTTTTCAGGAGGACTAGTTAGGTCTGTCTCTTTCTCAGGTGTTGTCTCTGTGATCTTTGTCTGCCTGTAGTTTTGCCTTTTCATGGTGATAGAGATAGTTTGCAGAGCTGGTACAAGTGACCGCTGGAAGAGCTTCCCTTCTTGTTGGTTTGTAGCCTTTTCCTGGGAGAATAGCGACCTCTAGTTGCTTGTGCTGGGCAGCTGTGCGCAGACAGGGCTTCTGCTTCCTGCCCAGTTGCTTTGGGGTTTATCTCCGCTGTTGCTGTGGGCTTGGCCTGGCTGGGGCTGTTCCTCCAAAATGGTGGAGCCCCGTTGGAGGGGGAGCGGCCAGGAGGCTATTTATCTCCGTAAGGGGCCTCTGTGCTCCCTGCTGCCCAGGGGGTTAGAGTGCCCAGAGATCCCCAGATTCCCTGCCTCTGGTCTAAGTGACCTGTCCTGCCCCTTTAAGACTTCCAAAAAGCACTCTCCAAACCAAAACAACAACAGCAACAATGAGAGAGGGAACAGAAAGAAAGAAAAAAAAAAAAAAAAGGAAAAAACAAGCGATTTTTTTTTTTTTTTTTTGTCCTCAGGTGCCGGTCCCAGGCACCCGCTCACTGGTCCTGCTGCCCTGTCTCCCTAGCACCAGGGTCCCTGTCCTTTCAAGGCTTCCAAAAAGCACCCACCCACCGGTTCCGCAGGGAAGGAACCCTCGATATTCTTTGTCCTCAGGCACTGGTCCCAGGCACCCGCTCACCAGTCCCGCTGCCCTGCCTCCCTAGCACCGGGGTCCCTGTCCCTTCAAGGCTTCCAAAAAGCACTCGCCAAAAAGAGAGAAAAAAAGGGGAAAAACGCGCGATTTCTTCCGTCCTCAGGTGCCGGTCTCAGGCACCCACCCACCGGTCCCACAGGGAAAAACGCGGGATATTCTTTGTCCTCAGGCGCCGGTCCCAGGCACCCACTCACCAGTCCCGCCACCCTGCCTCCCTAGCACTGGGGTCCCCGTCCCTTCAAGGCTTCCAAAAAGCGCTCGCCAAAAAGAGAAAAAAAAAAAAAAAAGGGGGAAAACGCGCGACCTCCTCCGTCCTCAGGCACCGGTCTCAGGCACCCGCCCGCCGGTCCCGCAGGGAGAAACGCGGGATATTCTTTGTCCTCCGGCGCCGTTCCCAGGCACCTGCTCACCGGTCCCGCCACCCTGCCTCCCCAGCAACGGGGGCCCGTCCCTCTAAGGCTTCCAAAAAGAGCTCGCCAAAAAAAAAAAAAAAAACCGCTCCGGTTTCTCTCCACCCGCCGGGAGCCGGGGGGAGGGGTGCTCGGGTCCCGCCGGGCCGGGGCTTGTATCTTACCCCCTTCGCAAGGCGCTGGTTCCTTGCAGGTGTGGATGTGGTCTGGATGTTGTCCTGTGTCCTGTGGTCTCTATTTTAGGAAGATTTTTCTTTGTTATATTTTCATAGCTCTATGTGTTTTTGGGAGGAGATTTCCACTGCTCTACTCACACCGCCATCCTGGCTCCGCCTCTAAAAATTTTAAGAGCGAAAATCAATTCCAATTGGGCAGCATCGAATCGGGCAGTAGAAAGGAGCTCCAAGGAGTGGCAGGAAATGAGAGCCTTGCAGGGGCCGAAGGGAGAGGGCGTGAGGAAGTCCCGTTGGCTGAAAGAGGACTGGTGGTGTGGCAAGATCACTTCCCTTCAGCAGTGGCAGGGGTCCCTCGGGCTGATTGCCTCACTAGTGCTGATTCAGGGATTCTTGCTTAACTGGTTTAAGATTCCATTTCTGGGAGTGCAGGAACTGAAATTAAGGGAAGCCTCAGTTCGGTGACAAGGGATTAGCATAAGCAACTCCATTTGGGGCCTGTTGTCTTGTTCTTTTAACAGGTCCCTGGAAGACAGGGTCTTAGAAACATTTACTTAAGAAATTGTCTCAAATCTCATTCCTATTTGGTGCTCTGAGTGGCAGCAGAAAATGCCCAAGGGGATGAAGAGGAAGTTAAAGTAAATGATGGGGAGCTGGCTTTGCCAGCCACTGCCCGCTGCCCTCTCAACCTGGGCCTGGAATTCCAGTGTCCCAGCCTTGGGAAGAATGCCGGAGGTTGCCCAGTCCCTCCCCAGATCTCTACTCTATGGAGGGCTTGAGGTGCCTGTACACCTTCCTGCTAGTGGGGGGCCTGTTCCCTGCTCAGCTCCTCTGGGTTCTTTTCAGGAAACACGCTCTCTCCTCTGAGGCAGCTCTTCCCCCTGGACGGCTCCACCACGCCCTGGCTGAATGACCCAGTGTCCATTACTTCATGTCTCTGAGCCTCAGTGTCCTTGTCTCTAAAATAGGGAGGATAATAAGAGTATCTCTCATTTATTCAACCTCTGACTAGCCCAGAATAGACAAATAGGCTCTCACCTCCCACATTCTAGTACCAGACGTTTATTATTTCATCCTGAGAGGTGGCTGTGGGTGCGTTATACTGCTAACCTGCGCTGAATTTGCCTTCCCAGAACCTCTTAGCCTGGTTAACTACGACTCATTCTCCCGATGTCAGCTTAAACATCACCTCCTTTGAGGCCTGTTAGGTTAGATCCGTGATCTAAGCCAATCCCCTGTCATATATTCCCAGAGCTCCCTGGACAACACCTCCAGTGACACCCCTACATGTCCCACTATTGCTTCTGTAGCGCTGTCTTTCTTGCTGCCCCCGTGAGCACAGAATCCTTCTTTTGGTGCCCCTGGTCTCTCTCAGGCACTTGCCCAGAGCTGGACTTGTAACAGGCACTCGGTATAAATTTGTGAAGGAAGGAAGGAAGGAAAGAAGGAAGAAAGAGAGAGAGACAGAAAGGGAGGGAGGGAGGGGAAGGAAAGAAGAGGCGCTGCTGCCTGGCCACACGTCCCCCGCTGTGGACACAGACAACGGGCTATGGTCCAGTGCTCAGGAATGTCCTTTCACACAATTGTTCTTCCATTCTCCTGCAATCATTTACTGAGTACTTACTATGTGCTGGCCCCTCTGCTAGGGCAGAGGCATAGTGGGGAGAATACAGGTGTGGTCCCCGCTACAGGTAGGGACATGGCCTGCAGGTAACCAGCCGACCACTAACCATAGTGAGTCTGTGAAGGGTCAGACAATACTACAGCAGGCTCTTGTTACAGCAGAACTGGAGACCGTTGCCTGACCCTTGGTAAAGGAGTCCGCTTCCTGAGCTGAAACTCCAGGGAGGCCAACTTCCCATCTCTGTGCCCTTGGGAAAGATGCTCCGCCTCTCTCTGCCTCCTTCTGCATCTGCAAAATGGAGTGAGGGAGGTGACTCACGTGAGCACGTGGCGCTGAGCCTGGGATGAGGGGAGCAATGTCTATGTTAGGTCTCATGAGCGTTGAGAAGGACTCAGAGCCCATCATGACTTACTCCAGTCAGGAGTCTCACTGGAAAGATGTGAAACATTCGCCCTTCGTGGAATTTGGGGTCTCCTTTGGAGATGCCCACTCCCCGACAACACCCCAGAGGACCCCCCACCTCAGCTGCCTCACGTTTGAGCACAGCTATACACAGAGCAAGAGAAAGGGGAGAGAAGGGAAATGTATGGAACCCGATGGGGATGACAGGCATGAACTGGCTGTCCGGCCACCCACCATCCCACCGCAGGGGAGCCCTCCATGCAGTGGGCTCAGGCACAGAGTTCTCCTCACCGCAGTGCATGCGCCAGCCCTCACCAGGCCTACTGGAGTCATCAAATAAATCCAATACTTAGAGAAGGGTTGGGGGTAGACATCAGCAGACACTTTCCTGAAATTCAATGGTAATAAAAGAGAAAAATGGACCAGCTCAGTCTAGATAACCAGCACCAGAGAAGTAATTACCCAATTCCTGTCATGAGCCAGAATGCTGGTGGCAGAGGCACTGCCCAGGTAATACATCAGCCTCTGATTGATGGACTCCTTGAGAGTTCCCTGCACACGTCTCCATCCAGGTTTGTCAGAACACCTCTGTTTAGATTTCATCAAGTCTCTTTTCCCTGTCACCTCTGAGTGGGGAGGTGGGCACCATATTGGTGGCGCATTGAATATTGATTTCCTGGCACTTACCCACCAGAAAAACAGTCCATTCAAGTGAACCAGTTGTTTCCAACTGCTCAAGACTTCCCCAGGGCCCTGGTTTCCCTCACAACCCAATGAGTTGCTGGTGTCACATTAGATAAGCAGAGAGCCCAGCCGTGTGTTCCCGGAGAATAAGGCTTGGTCTCATATAGAAAGCACCACAGGCTTTGTTTTCTTGAACTGCAAAATGGGAATAACAGGAATGGGTGACAGGGACTGTCACTTTCTGGTATTTACATGTCTCTAATACTTGAATTCTTTAAAATAAGAATATATTTTCCTTTATGATGAGAAAATAAAGTGCAATGGAAATATAAATAAATAAAATTGGGCACCTCACTGGGCTGCACTGAGGATTAAAGGAGATGATACAAAACCCACAATACAGAGCCAGGCACATACTGAGTGCTCAATGCCTGTCGCTGCCAGGATATTCCATTTGCATGATGGTTGTGGCTGCCAGAAATCAAGATTCATGTCACTGGGTGTTGACTGTGTGACTTTGGACAGGTGCTTCAACCTCCCTGGCCTTGGTGAACTCATTTCTAAAATTAGAATGGCAGGAAACTTCCCCAACCTATTAAAGGCCACAGCAAACATCATACTTAATGGTAAAGACCGAATGCTTTTTCCCTAATGTCAAAAACAAAATGAGAATGTCCACTCTGGCTACTTCTTCTCAATCTTATCCTAGGGGTTTTAACTGGGGCAATTAAAGAAGAAAATGAAATTAAATCATCAATATTATAAAGAGAGAAGGAAAATTATCTCCTTTTACTAAAACATTATCTCAAATATAGAAAATGCTAAGAAATCCACAGAAAAAAACTGTTAGAATTTATAAGTGAACTCAGCAAACCTGCAGGATATAAGATAAATATATAAAAAATCAGTTGCATTTCTATACACTAGCAATGAATAATCTGAAAATGAAATTATGAAAACAATTCCATTTGCAATTGTACCAAAAACAATAAAATGTCTACAAATAAAAGTAAGATAGATCAAATGGTTTCAGCAAGGGTGCCAAGATAATTCTATGGAGAAAAAAATAATCATTTCAACAAATGATACTGATACAACTGGATAAACACATAAATGAAGTTGGATACCTACCTCACATCATGTACAAGATTTATCTCAAAATGGACCACAGACAAAATATAAGAGTTAAAATTATAAAATTCTTAAAAGAAAACATTGGAGTAAATTCTTGTGCCCTTAAATTAGGAATTGATTTCTTAATTATATCAAAAATACAAATAATAAAAGAAAAAATAGATAAATTGACTTTATTGAAATAAAAAAATTTTGTGCTTCACAGGATGCAATAATGAAAGTGAAAAAGGCACCTACACAATAGAGAAAATATTTGTAAGTCAAGGGATGGTATCTGTAATATGTAAAGAATTGTTACAACTCAACAATAAAAAGACAACACATTTTTTAAAAGGACAAAGGATTTAAATGGACAATTCTCCAAAGATCTATAGATGGCCAATAAGCACAAGAAAAGATGCTTGTTATCATTAGTCATTAGGGAAATATAAATAAGAGCTACAATGAGATGCCACTTCACAACCAGTAGGATGGCTTTAATAAAAAAGACAGTTAATAACAAGTGTTGACAAGGATGTAGATAAATTGGAGTCCTCACACAATGCTATTGGGAATGGAAAATGGTGTCAATTTTGGAAAAATAGTTTGACAGATCCTCAGAGAGTGAAACATAGAGTAACATATGACCCAGCAATTCCACTCTTAGGTGTATGCTCAAAAGAAATGAAAACCTATGTCCACACAAAAACATGTACACTTATGTTCATAGAAGCATTATTCATAATAGTAAAACTCTGGAAACAACTTGAATGTTCATCAACTGATGAATAGATAAACAAAATATACTGTATCCATACAATGGAATATTATGCAACAATAAAAAGGAATGAAGTACTGACACATGCTACCACATAAGTTAACTTTGAAAACTATATGAAAGAAGCCAGTCACAAAAGACTATATACTGCATGGTTCCTGCTATAGCCTGAATGTTTTCCCCCCAAATCCATATAGTGAAGCCTAATCCCTACTATAATGACATCTGGAGCTGGGGCCTCTGGAGGTAATTAGGCCATGAGGGTGGAGCCCTCATGACTGAGATTGGTACCCTTATAAGAAGACACATGAGGGAGATGATTTCTCTCTCTTTCTGCCCTGCAGGGACACACAAACATGGCAACTGTCTGGAAACCAGGAAGCAAGCTCTCATCAACACAACTCTGCTGGAACCCTAACCTCAGACTTCCGAGTTTCCGGAACTGTGGGAAGTAAATTTCCATTGTTTAAGTTTCCCAGGCTATGGTATTTGCTATAGCAGCCCAAACTACAATAGTCCCATTTATATGCAATGCATAGAATAGGCAAATCCAGAAAGACAAAAAGTAGATTATTGCTTGCCAGGGTCTGGGAAGGGGAATGGAGAGTGACTGCTAATGGGTGCAGGGTTTCTTTTTGAGGTGATAAAAATGTTCTGAAATTATATAATAGTGGTGGTTGTGCAACTCCTATGAATATACTGAAAATCACTGGCATGTACCCATTAAAAGAGTTTATGGTAAGCAACTTATATCTCAATCAATCAAAAAAGTCACAGTGATGCTGCTTTCCTGCCCAGAGGCAGAAGGATAGACTGAAAGACATTTACATGCCATTTCCAGTCCCAGAAATCCTCTTTGTGTCACCAAGGAATGGTGACCTTTGATCTTAACATCAGGAGGACTGGGCAGGAGATGCTGCAGTGGCCCCTTGGCTTCCCCACGATCCGATGCCTTCACTCACTCAATCACTCACTCACCCACTCACAAATATTCATTCAGGAGCATTTATTTAGCCTTTATAAGCCATGGCCTGGTCTCCCAGGGGCTCCAAGCCTGGTGGGCAAGGAACACACAGGAACAGATGAGTTTGGTGCAGAGGGAGGGGCAGGGGCTGGGGGTGAGCCAGGCTTGTCTGCATCTGCCTGGGGGAGGTTGGGCTAGCTTCACAAAAGAGGTGACATTGACTAAGACAGGAGGAGTTCATCAGGTGGCTGTGGTGGGAAGGGCACTCCAGGCAGAGGGAACAGCATGTGCAGAGGCTCAGAGCCTCAGGAGCATTTGGCCTATTTAAGGAAGAGCAGCTGGCTTGGAATGGCTGGAGAATGGAGCAAGAGGTGAGAGGTGAGGCTGGAGAGGCTGGCGCCTGGTGTCCCTTCTCCCTGTCCCCGTGCTGTATGCCTATGGGACTTTTATCCACATGTGAATTACATGTGCTTAGAAAATGCCCCTGCTGTTCCCTCTGCCAGGAGCCCAGATGCCTGCTCAGCAGGGGAAATTCTGCTCATCTTCCCAGACCCACCCTTATGAACCCCTGACCCTTCTTCCTCCTGGCCCCTGGGTGAGGTGAGCCCCTCCTGAGTGTTCCCGTAACCCTACCTTCCCCGACTCCCTCCCCACAGGCCTTGCCTTATTCTTTTATTATTTCCCAATCAGCCACAGGACCTGGCACATCCCTGACAGTCATGTGGTTTTTGATTGAATGAGGCATGTCTACCAGAGGCGTGTGGAGTGATGGGCAGGACACAGTGGTCGGGAGTACCAGTGAGGGAATCAGATAGACTCACGGTCACATCCAGCTCAGCTGCTGACCAGCTGGTGATGCTGGACGATGGCATAGCCTCTCTGTCCCTTGGTTTCTGCACTGACAGAATGGGATAACACCCCATCATTTATTCACTCAGGAAGTGCTTAATGAATAGCTACTACTATACACCTGCTCTGTGCTAGACCCAGGGCTGCAGAAGAAAACAGCCCAGCTTCGGCCCTCTCCTCAGGTAATCCACAGCCCTGCAAGGCCAGAGCTCTCAGATGTTAAAAAGCTAACTAACATAGGATTGTGGGATTTGATTGACGGTGTGAAAAAAATTAATGACATAGTGAGTGCTGAGAGCCAGGGAGCTGATTTGGATCAGGTAGGGGTGGCAGGGAAGTGGGCATGGGGAAGGCGCAAGTTGCCGGGGCCTAGCTGGGCAGAGGGTCCTGGGTGGGGGTGATGCTGAGAGAGGGGGTGGTATGCAGCAGGGCCCTGGGGTAAAGGGGAGCAAGGTGAGCCTGTAAAACAGCCAGAAGGCTAGCGGGTCTAGAGAGGGCCAGTGCGAGGGAGAGACAGGCCATGAGACATACTCAGGGAGGTGGAGGGTGGGGGCCCGGCCCACGGGGGTGAGCTGGGGAGAGTGATGCGTCCTACAGGCAGGAGGCATGTCTGTGACCCCAAGCCTGTCACCGGTGCACTTGCTCTGAGCCCTGGACAACCTGTGACTGATGTGGCCTTGCTGTTGCTGTGTGGCTGTTGTGGTGACTCTGCTGGGACCCCTGGACATGGCCACACTGACCTGGCTGCTGGGCGAGGAGCCAGCTGCCCAGGGAGAAGTCCAGAACATCTGCTCTAGAAAGCAGCACATTCCTGTCCTCTGCCTTGTTTCTGTCCCTCTCTGCCTCCAGGCGCCCCTCCTACCACTCATCAACAAGGAAGCATAAGGTAGTTAATTAAGACTGAGCTTTGGAGCCAAACACCAGAGTTCAAGTCCCAGCTCTAACTGCTAAATGCTGTGTGACTTTAGGCCAGTCACTTCACCTCTCTGAGTTCATTTTCCTTGTCTGTTAAACAAGGATAATGACAATTGCTACTTCATGAGGTCAAATGAGAGCAAATACGTGAGTGCCTAGTACCATGCCAGGTATACAGAAATCACATAATAGTTGCTCACTAGTGTTGGTGTGACCAGTACTCAGCGCCAGCCTGAGCCGCTCACAGGCCCTTCATGGTAAGACGGGAGACTCCAGATGTTGTACAAACCCTACACACACACTGAGGGTCCTGTCTCTCCCTGGTCCCTCCTCTCCCCATCCTGGGACTGCTGTATCTCTGTCTGCAGCTCAGCCCTGCCCTGAAGAATCCAAGCAGCTACAGCCCACCCCTAATGGAGCCACAAACCAGGCACCTGGTGAGCATTTGATGCAGGTTGGGGGCTGACACCCACTGAAACAACATCCTGTAGCCCACCACTGACTCGGGCCTCAGCCTCTGTCCTTCTCTGTGGTCCCAATCCGCCCTGCCCAGGGCTCCCAGGACCCTGCTCATGGTTTCACCCTGGAACTCCAGCCCCACCTTTGGGCCCTGCCACAGCCCGAAAGTTCCTGCGATGCAGCTCCTTCCTCTGCACACCTGTGCCTCCTCTGAAGGGCCTCCAGGACTAACTGCTGAGCCACAGCAGGCAGGCTTCTGGGCCCTGGCCCTGCCCAAGCTTCTCCTCCCCACCCACCCACCCCACTGCCCTTCTGGCCAGAGTCCAGGCCTACCCCATGCTGCTAGAAGAGAAGGGAGGATGACATGGTGAAGGGGGACAGGTCTGAGGGGTAGGGCGTGCCAGCATCAGGTCTTCCTGATCCCCGGCTCTCTACCATCTTAGAACAAAGCAGTTTCCAGGAAGAAAAAAATGGAAAGAAGTTAGTTGACAGGCCTGAGTGATGGCCCCAAACTTCAGAAAACTGGAATAAAACATAACCATATGGGTGTGCTAAATGCAGATGGCTAAATGAGAAGGCAGGAACTAATGGGGAAGTTCTCTGCCTCCGCCTGCTTGGCTCCCCAGCTCTCACAGAGAGCAGCTTCAGCAAGTCCCCACTGCTCCTAGGATTAGACACAACTCCAGCTTGGCCTGACCCCTCCTCTCTTCAGCTTCAACTGCCACCACCACCTCCCCCAACTCCCCCATCAAATCTTTACACTCAGTCATGCAGACCTTCTTGGAGAACCTCAAATCGGCCATGCTGCTGCCCACCCCAGGGCCCTTGCACAGGCTGTTCCCTCCATTCAGGAACACACTTCTCTTTTTGCCCAGTTGAGACAACTAGCAGGTTTCAAAATGGGGTGGGTGACCCTGAGAGTGGGTGAACTACAGGGTCTATGCCTGGTTGGTGGGAAACCCAGATGCTCACTCCTCACCAGCCTTCTCTGGGTATAACTAGGATGTGCTCTCACAAGCTTTCTCAGAATTCTTTTTATCGTAGTACCAGAGGCCATCTTGTCCAGATAAAACATGAAAGAATTGTTCATAAGTTGTGCCTTTGTGCAATATGCACAGTGAAGGTGAGGGGGGCAGTGGAGCTGCCCCCACCCTGCCTCCCTCCAGCTGCCCCTCCGCCTACAGCTGCACCCCTCTGGATCCCTGGGAGTCTGCAGCCTGGCTTCTGGGTGGACTGGGGAACTGTGAGGAGGGTCTTGCCGAACTGCCCCCAGGCCAGCTTCTGAGCGGTTGGTCCTTAGAAGCCTCGCCCCTGAGAGGGTTGACAGTGCCAGCTTCCCTCGGAGCACACACCTTACCTTAGTCACTTGCATTCCCTTCATGTGACAAGCACAGTACCAGTGCTTAGTAGGAACTTGGAAAAATTCTGGTTGAATTGAGCAGAACTTGAAACAGAAATCGAATAGGCTATCAAGGCTTTGCACCAGAGCATGGAAAGAAACTAAATCTAAATCCTTTTCTTGGTCTCCGGAGCCCACAGCATTTCAAGGAAACCTTTGGCAAATCCTTAGGTAAAGTGTAGGCTTTCTTTCAACTGTAAATGGCCCTCCCTCGGGAAACTGGATCCTCCTCCCTCCCTCTCCATATCCATCTATCCATCTACCTATCTATACATCTAAGGAGTCAGTCCTCATTATTCATGGGTTCTATATTTGAAAATTTGCCTGCTCACTAAAATGTGTTTGTTGAGATATTTTTGTTGTCATTCACGGAAATGTGCAAAGCAGTGGAAAATTCGAGTTGCCTGATGCACATGTTCCCCTCTGAAGTCAAACTGTTAATGGAAAACTGGAAAACCTGTACTGGATCACTGATGGAAGAACCAAGCGGCACCCAGAGGTCTTGGAGGGTGGAGGTTTATTTCACACCACCAGGCTCAGAGGAGAGTGATCTCCAAAGGCCTGAGCCCTGAGTGCAGCAGGGCCATGCCTTTTATACATTTACTATAAACCCAGGAACCATTGCAGTGGGAGCTGTTAGGTCACTCACTATAGGTGTCTTCAGGGTGCTAGTTATATTTTAATCCATTTCTGTAAAGGTTACCCAGATACCATATTATCAACTACTGGGCTTCCCTGACTATGATCAACAAGCTGTTCCATACCACCGAGTCCCAGTGGTGGGGGGAATACATCGTTACATTGTTCAATCCCAAGCACCCAAGCATCTTGTGATTCCTCTCCATTCCTGAAGCCTTAACAGAAACCCTGTTCCCTTAGCTTTCTTGGCTTCCCACCACCTGCCAAGAGGGGGAGGGATCTGAGAACTCTTGAGTATTTCCTCATCAAAACAAGGCAACCCTTTGCCACTTGTTTCAACTCTCATACCATCAACAAGGGTCTTTTCCCTTCCTTAGCGCGACATTTTTGCATATTTATCCTTTGTGTTGGAGATTTTACTGTTTAAACTGGCTCCTAAGCATGGTGCTGATATGCTGGCTGGTGCTCCTAAGCCCAAGAAGGCTGTGATGTACCTTAGGGAGGAAATGGGTGTGTTAGATGAGCTTAGTTCAGGCACGGGTTATAGAGCTGTGGGCCATAAACTCAATGCCCATGAATCAACAGCACATATTAAATAAGTTGTACTTAGAAACACCCATAAATACAAGTTATGTACTGATTAGTTTACTTTTGTAGAAACTGTCATGCTCTTTCCCCGAGGAAAAGAGCAGAAGGTACCACCTGACCTTCCCACCATCAATGTATGAAGTCTACTTCGACATCCTCAGGGGCATAGGGCATATCACTAATTTTTTATTTTAGCTGCTCTGATAGGTATGTAGTGATATTGCGTGTGGTTTCAATTCACATTTCCTTAATGGCTAATCATGTTGAAATATCTTTTCATGTACTTATTTCTCCTCTGTATATCCTCTTCAGGGAAATGAAAAGCAAAGGCTATTTATTCTGAGCTCACCATAGCAAGAGAGTCAGCCTGCATTGCTTACGTTTTGGCATCAACTCAAAAGCAGATAGAGGAACAGGGATGTTTTAAAATGGAAAAAGGGGAAGTCTTCATATATGCCCTGTTTGGAGGTTGTTGGCACGGGGGATCTAACTATAAAGTGGGCTAACCTTAAAGAGAGCGTGCCATATGGTTGGTTAAGGGTGTGTGTATTGGCTTTCTCTGGTTGGCCGTAAATTGAAAGCAGGGACAAAAACTGGGGAAGCTGTCAATTACTAATTAAGTCCTGGCCCTTTGGGGCCATGTGTTATAGAGGTTATTGTTCAGCTTTCTGGGTTGTCACTAGAGATAGAACACTGGCTTCCTGCCAGTCTGATATAATCGGCTGGCTTCCTGGGCTCCTGGTCATAGATAAGGGATAGGCTTTATGGGCAGGTTGCTACAGGTTGTGGGTCAGTGTTGTGTTTTTCTATATGGTCTGTCCATTGTCCATTTGTATATTCAGTCTTTCAATGTCTTTTGCCCATTTTTAAATTGGGTATAATCATTTTTTACAGTTGAGTTTTGATAATTTTACATGCAGTCTAGATACAACCCCTGTGTCAGATATGTTTTGCAAACATTTTTTCCAAGTCTATAGCTTGTCTTTTAATCCTTTTCACAGGGACTTTCACAGAATAAAAGTTAATTTAGATGAGGTCCAGTTTGTCAATGTTTCCTTTTATGAATTGTGTTTTTGGTATCACTCACATCTTAAGAGCTCTTCATTCTAAATGTTCTTAGAGTTTCATATTTTACATTTAAGTGCGTGATCCATTTTGAGTTAACTTTGAGGTTGAGTTTCATATTTTTGGTTTATGGATGTCCAACTGCCCCAGCACAATTTGTTGAAAGGGCTATCTTTCCTCCATTGAATGGCTTGTGCACCTTTGTCAAAATCAGTTAGGCATATGTGCATGTGTCTATTTCTGGGTTCTCTATTCTGTTCAATTGATATTTGTATCTATCAATACCATGCTGTTCTGATTACTGCACCTGTGTCGTAAGCCTTAATGTCAGGTAGAGTGGTTCCTCCTACTTGGTTCCTTATTGTCTTAGCTCTTCTTATGCCCTATGCTTTTCTATATAAAATTTGGGATAAGCTTATGTAAGTCTACAAAAAAAATCTGCCCGGAATCTTAATAGGAATTACATTAAACCTATAGATCATATGAGAGTAATTGACATATTTTCTATGTTGAATCTTCCAGTCTGAGCATTGTATGTATTTCCATTTATTTAGATCATCCTTGATTTCTTTCATTAGCATTTTGTAATTGTCAGGATACAGATCATATACATGTTTTGCTACACTGACATCTGAGAATTCAATTTTCTTTTTGACAATTGTAAATCATACTGCATTTTTAATTTTGGTTTTCACATTTTTGTTGCTCATATAGAGAAATGTGATTGAGTTTTGTATGCTGATCTTGTATACTGTGACCTTGCCGAATTCACTTATTAGTTATAGAAGTTTTTTTTAATAGGCTTTATTTGTTTAGAGAACCTTTAGATTCACAGCAAAATTAAGCAGAAGATATAGAGATTTCTTATAGACATTCTGCCCCAAATGCACATAGTCTCCCCATTATCAACATCCCCCACCAGAGTGGTACATTCCTTGCACTTGATGAACCTGCACTGACACACCATCACCACCCAGAATGCATAGTTTACATTAATGTGGACACTTGGTCTTAGCCGTTCTATGAGTTTGGATAAATGTAGAATGGCATGTGCCCACCATTACAGCATCGCCGCCCTCAAAATCCTCTGTGCTCCACTTATTTATTCCTCCCTCCTCTCTAAACCCCGGAAACTACTGATCTTTTTACTGTATCCAGTTTTGCCTTTTCCAGAATGTTTTAAAGTTGGATTCATACAATAAGTAGCCTTTCCACATTGACTTTTTTCACTCAGTTAATAGGCATTCAAGTTTCCTCCAGGTCTTTTCATGACTTGATAGGTCATTTCTTTTTAGTGCTGAATAATAACACCACAGTTTATTTATATACTGACTTAACTGAAGAACATCTTGGTTACTTCCAATTTTGGGCATTTATGGATAAAATTGCTATAAACATACATGTGCAGATTTTTTATATGGATATCAGTTTTCAGTTACTTTGTGGCAATACCTAGGAGTGATTGTTGGATTGCATGGTAAGAGTAGGTTTAGTTTTGTAAATAACCAGCATACTATCTTCCATAGTGTATCTACCACTTTGCATTCCCACCAACAATAAATGAGAGTTCCTGTTGATCCACACTCTAGCCAGTGATATTGGCAGTTTTCTGGATTTGGGCCATCCGAATAGGTGTTAGTGGTATATTGTTGTTTTAATTTCCCTCATGACATACTATGTGGAGCATCTTTTCATATACTTGTTTGCATGTGTATATCTTCTTTGGTGAAGTATCTGTTAAGATATTGGTCCATTTTTTATTCGGGCTGTTTGTTTTTCTATTATTGAGTTTTAAAAGTTCTTTGTATATTTTGGATAACAGTACTTTCTCAGATATGTCTTTCACACATATTTTCTCCAAGTCTATGGCTTATCTTTTCATTTTATTGATGGTGTCTTTCACAGAGCAGAGATTTTTTTATTTTAATGAAGCCCAGTTTATCAATTATTTCTTTCATGCATCATACCTTTGGTATTACACCTAAAAAGTCACCACCAAACTAAAGGTCATTGAGATTTTCACCATTATCTTCTGAGAGTTTTACAATTTTGCAGTTTACATTTAGGGCTATGATCCATTTTGAATTTTCTTTTGTGAAGGGTGTAAGATCTGTGTCTAGATTCATCTTTCATCTTTTGTATGTGGATTCCAGTTGTTCCAGCACTATTTGTTGAAAAGTTTCTCCATTGTATTGTCTTTGCTCCCCTGGCAAAAATCAGTTGACTATATTTTGGGGATCTATTTCTGGGTTCTCTGTTCTGTTCTAATGACCTATTTGTCTGGTCTTTCAGCCAACACCACTCTGTTTTAATTATTGTAGCTTTATAATAAATCTTCAAGTTGGGTAGTGTCAGTCCAACTTTATTATTCTCCTTCAATATTGTGTTAGCTATTCTGGGTCTTTTGTCTTTCCATATAAACTTAAGAATCAGTTTGTTGATATCTGTAAAATAACTTGCTGAGACTTTGATTGGGATTGAATTGAATTATAGATCAATTTGGGTAGAATCAACATCTTAATAACTTTGAGTCTTCCTATCCATCAACATAGAATCTCTGTCTATTTAGTTCTTTGATTTCTTTCAGGAGAGTTTTGGTTTTCCTCATATAGATCTCATATGTATTTTGTTAGATTTATACCTAGTATTTCATTTTGGTAGATTTGAATTAAGTATTTTTTATTTCAAATTACATATGTTCATTGCTGGTATATGGGAGAGTGATTGGGTTTTGTGTTTTAATCTTGTATGTTCCAACTTCGTCTTAATCATTTATTAGTTACAGGAGGTTTTTTGTTTGTATGGTTTTTTGTTTATTAATTTTTTTAGATTTTCTTCATGGAGAGGAACAGCAGGGAGGTAGGAGGGAAACCAGGAGAATGGGGGAGCGGAAGCAAGGCAGGGTTTCAAGGAGTAGAGAGTGCTGGGTTGAGTAAGGTGACAACTGAAAACTGATCGCTGGATGTGACAGTGTAAACGTCACCAGTCAGTTTCACAAGAGCAGTTTTAGGTGGAGGGATGGGGATAAAATCTTGAAATGAATGTTAGGAGAAAGCTGGAGGAGAGACCTAGGACCTGATGAGTATAGATAATGCTTTCAAGGGGATTTTACTGTAAAAATAAAGCAAAGAGATGTTTGTAGAGGCTTTTTCTCCTTTTATTGTATGTTTTATTCTTTATGGTTGTAGAAATAAATACTGGCATGTTTGCACATTGATGGGAGTGATTCAGTAGAGAGGGGAACTTTGATAATGCGGGGGAGAAGGGAGGGTTGCTGGGGTGATGTTCTCGAGCAGACAAAAGGATGAGATCTAACTCGCAAATGGCCTTGGAAAGGGATATGTGAGTCTTGGACCCATGATGAATTCCCCCAAAAGTCTCCCAACAAAGGTGCACATCCTTCCACATATTTACCTGTGCACAAACCAAGATGGATAGAATATCTTTGCATCATACTGCTCATATTTTTCAGCAACTTCTTTTCTTTACTCAAAAATATTTTGTAGAGCTCCTCCTGTGATAGTACATAGAGCCCAAACTCAATCTTTTAAATAACTGCTTAGTATTCATTAGTACGGATGCACTGTTATTTATTTAACCAATCTCCTATTGATGAGTATTTAGGTTGTTCCCACTGTTTTATTTGCTATTACAAATAATGCTGTAGCAAACTTCTTGCATAAATGCATATCCTTGAGATTTCAGAATCACGAATTTCTAGAAGTAAAATTGCTGGGTCAAAGATAGGTGCATTTCAAATTGTGATAGATGCTGCTCTAGTGTCCTCCACAAAGACAACTTCATAAAACATTCCATTAGCGGTGTAGAGGTGTGACAAGTCAATGTGAGTTCTGTTTAAAGTGGGCTTCAATGTTCAAGTGTTGTCAGAACCATAAGTGATAAACCGCTCTCTCCTCATCTCTAGGCTATAGGAGTGTGCTGACCTGGGCTGGCCTGGGAAAGGCAGAGAGAACTGGGGCAGAGAGAGAACAGACAATGGGGAGCAGGAGTACAGAGTTGGGGAGCTATGGGTGCTGTGGGCCAGGGAGTCGGGGCTCTAACCAGGCTCCACAAACCACTCCTGCAGGATCCTGGGCAAGTGGCTCAGCCTCTCATTGCCCGTTCACAGCACAAGTGCTTGTGGGGAACCAAAGAGATAACAAATATGAAAATGACCTTGTAAATGTTGGGACAGAGACAGCGGGCTGCTCACTGTAGTTTACCTTCCTCTTCTTTCCAACACAACCCCTATTTTGTCATGGATAACTTCCCCTGCTTAAAAGCCTTACATCTCCTGCCCCTGCGGTATGTAGTCATGTGACACCCCTCAGGCCAATGAGATGGGAAATACTGCAATTCCCTTAGCATTTTTAGAAAGTTCTCTGAGTGGCAGGAGCCAGCTGGACTTGCAGTAGGCCACCCACTGAGTGTCCTGAAAGGGGACCCGAGGCCAGGGCGGAGCAGCCCTGCTGTGACCTCAGGGCAAGCCATGCACATAGAGGAGACTGACCCACTGGCATCTTGAAGCTGCTGGGCCTCCACCCGCCATACCCGGACCCCTCCTCACATGAGAAAAATGGCCTCCTGATCTCATCTATTTTTGCTTAGGTCCCGGTTACTTTCAGGAATGCCTTTCCTGGGTTTCCCACTGACCCCCCATGAGAACTGCCTGCAGCCAGGTGACCTCTCTGGCTCTCTTTGTTCATATGTTAAAGTGAGGGAATTAAACAATCAAGGTTTTTAACTTTTATGGGTTTTTTAGGAGAATTTAGATTCACAGAAAAGTTGCAGACTGAGTACTGGGGTGCCCTTCTGCCCCTCACCTGGTTTTCTCTAATGTGAACATCTTAGATACCTAGGGTTCCTTTGTTAGAACTATGAAACCGACATTGACAACTTACTGTTCACTGTAAATTCTCAACTTTATTCATTATTCACTAGTTTTTTCTCCTAGTGTCCTTGTCCTGGGGCAGAATCCCATCCAGGAGACACCCATTACATTTAGTCATCAGATCTCCTTGCCCCACTCCGTCCCGTGACAGTTTCTCAGTCTTTCTTGTGCCCTGTGGTCTTGAGCAGCACTGGTCAGGTTTTGTAGAATGTCCCTTAGTCTGGGTTTCCTTGATGTTATCCTCGTGACTAGACTGCAGTTACAGGCTTGGGGAAGAATAGCACAGAGGTGAAGTGTCCCTCTCCTCACGTCCTATCTGGGCACATACTGGCCACATGACTTAGCCCTGTGATGTTACCTCCATCACTTGGCTAAAGTGAGGCTTGCCAACTTTCTCTGCTGCGAACCCCTTCCCCCAGCCCTGCCTTCCCCACGCTCTGCAAGCAAACCGCTAAGTGGGTCCACACGCAAGGGTTAAGGAGTTAAGCTCCACCTCTTGGAGAGGATAGTATAAATTATTTGGAATTCTTCTCTGAGGAAGATATGTCTCTTCTTCCCTCTTTGTTTATTTATTCAATTATTTATATCTGTATGGACCTGTTGATATTTAGTTTATCCTTTGGGTTATAGTCCAGCACTGCATTATTTATTTTGTTGCTCAGGTTTACCATCTTGGGGAGCTCTTTCAGGTGCCTGTGTCCCTTTGCCATGCCCCCATCATTCTGTTTTTTGAACATTTCCTTATTTTCTGGTTCTACAAGATGCTCCAGGCTCATCTTAGAAATCCCTTCCTTAGAATCAGCTATTCCTCTAAGGATCTGTGGTTCCTTTCTTTGCAGAATAATATTCGAAACCAAAATCTGGGCACTAGACCAAGGGATTTTGAAGGCACGTTGATCTCTTAAAACTATGAGATTCTAGATTTAGGAGAAGATCGTTCCAATGACAATAGATTATTGGGAGGATGGAATGAGATCCGCCACGTTCCATAACTATTAGTGGGGTGCTTTCACTTCTTCCCTTTGATTTCTGATTGCTTGCCTTGCTCCTCCACATCCCAACTCAGAAGATATCTGTGGGGTTTTGCTGCCAGTAAGTACCGTGTTCCCTTTTATTGGACAAGTGACACCCAGAATTGGAACCCCCAATCCCTTTTCTCAGCCAATATGGCTTGGGTAGGGTCAACCCACCCCTTGCTCAAGGAATGGGCACTGATTGACTTTAGTCAGTCAGCACAGTCCATCCCTTTGGCCTTTGTAATGGGTGCAGATGGGCCTGTGACCCTTGGGGCAAGGGGAGTTGAGTGTCCCGAAGGTGGTCCAGAGAGATGCTCTGAGCAGAGGATTCCTCATCATACACATTTGGGAAAAGCTGCAAATCCCCTGGTTCTCTGCTGCAGGGCTTCTCAGAGCCTTTAATGCAGCTGATAACTAAGGAGCTGAAGCCCTGCATCTGCCTGACTGCTGGCCTGGTTCCACCCTTTAGCAAGTTACTTAACTTCTGTGTGCCTCAGTTTCTCCCCCCAGTAAAATGGGACAATACATGGGCCCCACCCCACGGGGCTATTGTCAGGATGGATTGAGTTCCCTCACTAAGGAGCAATGCCTGACATGGAGGAGATGCCTGGGACAACTCGTGCTGCTCCTGCATACATCTCCATCCCCATCGCCACCCGGGGAGTACACGGGTGGGCTCCTGCCTCGCTCCTGACACCAAAGACCCCTTGGGCCCTTCCCAGGAGTCAAGGTCCCATGAATTTGGGTCACAGCCTTGCTCCTGCTGGGCCCACTCCTCCCCTCACATCCCCTGTCTCAGCTCCCCCAGATGCAGACCCTGAAACAAGGATTTATTTGGGCTTATTTGAGAGATGGTCTGGGTTAGCACTGGGGCAGTGATGGGGGAGGGAGGGAAGCTGAGAAAAGATACATTACTGAGCAAGCGACTGCTGTGGGCAGCAGGGTCTTAGTGCCAGGGGCCGTCTGCAGTGATGCACCACACACTCAGAGCTGCTCCCCTGGGGGGCGAGGACACAGGAGTATTTGCCTCTAGGTCCATCTCACTGGTCCTGGGCACCACTCCCCAATGTTCCCAGCACCTAGGATGGATGCAGCTGCTCCCCTCTGTGAGATACCCATTGCTGGGACACCTGGCCTGGCCCGTGCAGCCATCTCTCACTTGGCTGCAAATGTCAGGTTCAGTTCTCATGCCCTGTGCCTGGGGCTTCTCCAAAAAAAACCTACCTGCCTTGGTGGGAGAACTTGTCATCTAGACCTGTTCTTCCATGTCTGGTCCCCCTCAATGCGGACCTGCCCTCCCACTGCCAGTGGTGCCCAGAGCTGCCCCAGACAATCAGGGATGGGACAGGTGGGGGCTCACAGCCAGGGCCCCACACCACCACCTCACTCAGGCCAGCAAGTTGCATGTGCACACAGCTCCAGTCAATATTCCCCTCCTTCTCTGAGCACCTACTGTGTGCCCAGCACTGTGCTGAGAGCCTCCCATAGCTCCTCCCCTGCAGCCCTCACAGCTGCCCAGGAAGGAGGGCTCATCAGCCCTACGTCTAGGTGGGGAAACTGAGGATCTGAGAAGCTAAGTCACCACCCCAAGGTCACCCACCTGACCCCAGGACACCCTGAAGGGAACCCACGCACATTCCCGCCCTCCCCCACCCATCTGCAGGGACCTGGTTTTCAGTAACCTCCAGGTACAACCCTGCACAGCAACCCCTCCTAAATCCTTCCTGGCCACTGCCTGGAATCAGCATGTAGATCCTGCTAAGTAAATGTCAGAGATGGATCCCCAGAGCTCAGGGCTGGCGCCTAGCAGCAGAGACTCCATGTGAAATCCAGTCGTGCTCCCCAATTGTGACTTACTTACCTGACGATAATTAGTTCATTATGTCTAAACTATGTCTTATTCCTCTTGAGGTTTTGCAGTAATTGCAAAGTAGTGTGTTATTAAAAGTGATTTATGGAAGCTAAAAGCTTTGGATGAAGATCTCAGAGGCAAGATTTCAGGGCCCATGTTAAAAACTTGCCCACGCTACCAGGTTAAATCTGAATCAGGACTTTGGCTGATTCCAGCGTCCTTCCCTCAACCACTGTGCCCACTGCCCCTTCACTCCTGGGGGTCCCTTTGTGCAGCTTTTCATCTCCTCAACCTCCCTGTGAGGGAACAGCTGATGGAATCAGTGTTCCCATCTATAGATGAGGAAACTGAGGCTCAGAGAGGGGAGGTGACTTGCCCAAAGTTGCACAGGAGGGAAGTAGCAACCCCTGCATGCCTGACTCGTCCTCCAGGGCCCCTCCCTTGCTGCCCACTCCCAGCCCTCCTGAGGGAAAGCACAGAGGTGAGACCTGGACCCCTCCTCCACTCAAGGGGCAGCCTGGGCAACGAGGAGCCTCCATTATAAGCACATCCTGCCGGGACAGCAGGCCCTTCCAGGTCTACGCCACAGACAGGTCAGGGCTCTTCCTTCCCTCTTGGGCCTGCTTTAATTATCACCTTCAAGGAGCTAAACCAGGAGATAAATGCAAAAGGCCTGCCTCTGGTAATGGGAGCTATCAAGCCTCCTTCCAGTGTAAATGGAGGCCCCACTATGGTCCCTGCAATAACACACACCAGCCTCCATCAGGGATGAACAGCCACCCAAAGACGGGGCACCCCCTCTGCCCGCAGGTGCTGGGCCTGGGCAGCACCTGCAAGTGGTTAGTGTACAGGCTCCAGAGACACCGCTCTGCTTTGCATCCCAAACTGCCGCTCACTGCACATAAGACTCATGTCACCCAGACTCCCAGAATCCCACCTTCTCACCTATAAAATGAGAAGGATGCTCATCTGCTTCAGAACTCCGTTTTCCCTCAAAAAGCTGGAGAACTAAATTCAATTATTTGTGAGCTCAGCAAGGACCTTGGGCTGCAAGGACCTACCCCCACCCCACAGCAAGTCCTAGGAGGACAGTACATGTCTGTGGGAAACCCCGCTGCTGTCTTCTTGCTACTGTGCCCACCCATCACTGGGTTCCAGCGAGAACCAAGCAGGACCAGCCCACTCAGCTCCTTAGTCACCTGGGGCTGGGGCCCCCGGAGGATACTGCATCGCCCCTCTCTTGTGAAATCAGGGGCAGGGGCAGGCCTGGATCCCTCCAAGTCACCCCTAGCTCCACGAGTCCATGATTCCCCTCATCCCTCCGGCAGGCCCTCCCCCTTTGCAAAGCCCTTCAGGCAGTGGGTTTGGAGGCACCTTGTCTCACGCCCACGGCCACACAGCCAGCACAGGGCAGGGTAAGTGCCTGAACCAAGGCCTCCTGACTCCCAGTCCAGGACTTGGGGGTCCTCCCCACCCATGGGAAGGCAGACATGGGGGTGTCCCGCAGGCCAGCTCCTTCCCAAGGTGAGGACGGTGAACCTGTGGCATGAGGCCACGGGCTTCCCCACCTCCTGACCTCCTGCAGAGAAAATGCACTTGGAACAGGAAATGTCCGGAACGGAACGCACTGTACAGATGAGAAAACTGGGCCCCAAAGAGGTCAAGTCATTTTCCCAGGTCCTGCCAGTAGGAAGTAGCAGAGCTGGGATTTGAACCCAGGTCTCACGGGCTCCAGAGGCTCAGCTCTTGGCTGTGGAGACTGGACATGCTGCCGTGACCTGCTGTCTCCTGGAGCCCTGGCAGGGCCCTGCCTGCTCTCTATCCTGGTCTGTGGGAGCAGCTCTCCTTCATTCCCAAAGCCTCTGCCTTTTCTCGCTGAGCCCAGCTGGGGGTCTCCACAGCTGAGCAAACCATGTCCCTAGAGTGTGTGACAGCCTCTCGAGATTGCAGCTGAACGGGGCTGAGGGCACATCTGTGTTCCACTCGGTGCCTGCTGGCATCTGTCATTTGGGTTCTGGCCACACCTATTAATCCATTAGCAAGGGTCTCAAGCCGCTTCAAGCCTTCAGCTCCTCCAAACCTCCCAGGGAGGCAGGAGAGCCAGGCCACACCTCCCCAACGCTTCTGATTCTTTGTCAAAGG